>NC_043959.1:5468543-5826043 GCF_902148855.1 Sphaeramia orbicularis
GTCTCATACATATAATGTTTCATATTGCCATGCCATGCTAACAGCATCTCAGTGTAATGCATTCCTAATATTAGCAATAACGAGTCACCATTTTTGTTTCTCAAGCAAATTATTACAAGGTCAATTCGATGACCCACCTGCATACGGGCTAACGTACTAAGAACGAACATGCATAAAGTTATTCAGTTGTAGAAGATATTTGAAATGTCTGTGCTTACAATACGTAGAATTAAGTTAGCCAAACTTAGCTGAATCTTACTTGTCCAGGAGAAAATTAGCAACTTCGACATAGGTATTCAAATTCTTCTCCACTTTCAGCCGTCTCCATCTTTCAAAATCATCTCCTATACATAACCCTGTTTTGTTTCTCACTTTGTCATGATGTATTTGGGAACTGGGGTGCCCCTGAAACATTATCATGTTGGGCCCTTGTTACAAGAAAGTCACTGGAAACAATCTGTCGGAGATGGGGGGTAGGTGGCCGTGCTTGTTGGAGTGGCGGGACATTAGTCAGTGATTGTCGGAGAGCGTGCGGGGAAGGGGTAGCAGTCTGTGACTATGTGTGGGGATGTTGCAGTCTGTTATTGTGTGGGGGTGGGCAGCGGTCCATGATTTTCAGAGGTGTGCAAAGTGAAACTGAAGATGCTACTACTGTTCTTCTAACTCTCCAGGCCCACTCAACTGTTGTATGGGACCCCCGGGAATGCTGGGCTGCATGAATGTGTCATGTTTACCCCCCCTTTAATGGCACCCGAGTTTGGGAATCATAACGAGGCCTTTTAGGTTTAGTAACGTCAGACATTTGTGATCAGAAATGTTTCTAGCTGCAGCCCAGAGGGAACTGGCAACCTGGATACTCAAGCGCTGACTTCATGATTAGGAGATAGGTGATGGGTGGAGCATCAGACCAAAACACAAAATGACAACGTAAAAATTACTTGTGGGTTGCCACTTAGCTTTTCAAATGTGAATATTCCGGCTGGACTACTACTGTCAGTGATATCAGTATTTGAAATGAACACGATTCCTTAACGTCTGGTGACATATCAGTGCCATTTTATGATTACTTGGAACATAATTCTTACATACAGCTCCTTTAATTAATTTTTTTCACTGTCCATAAGCCACACAAAAATTTTTAACTGTTCCTCATTTTCATATAAATAAATACAAGTTCATTATATTCAATTTGGTAGAAAAAAAAGAAAGAAAGAAAATACAGAGTTACTGTTACATTTTACCTCAAGCCTCTCAAAAGGCTTTTCCATCGATCTGGAAAGATCTGAAAGAGGCACAGCTGTATAAACAATGCTCTCAAGTCTTTAGAGGGTTTTGAAATATTAACAAAAGAGCTTGCAGGTACATCATTTTGCTGCAGCAGCTATGGCAGCAGAGGGAAAATGTGTTTTAGTCCTATTATAAATCACACAATACAGCAACAACATTGCACATCCAGGCCTGGCTTGTCCCCCAGGCAACCTGACAGCAAAATCCTGTTGTTACAGATGGCTCTTGAAAAGGATCTACACATGTGTATTATGAAAGGGAACACTTTGTGTGTGTGCAATTTAGTTTTATTAATGAAATTAGAGTAATCAGGTTGCACGTCTAGTGTTATCATTCTTTTCCACCATTTATGTATGCATGTCAGGAAGCAAGAGGAGAGAGGGGAGAAATCTCATGAAAAATAAATAAATAAAGAAAATCCTTAGTCAGGTCAGGCTAATTTCATCCACTCCACTTCCCTTACAA
Organism: Sphaeramia orbicularis; assembly: GCF_902148855.1. Taxonomy (NCBI): domain Eukaryota; kingdom Metazoa; phylum Chordata; class Actinopteri; order Kurtiformes; family Apogonidae; genus Sphaeramia; species Sphaeramia orbicularis. Next base: position 5,470,296 of record NC_043959.1, read on the forward strand.
GAAAGAAGTAGGACTTACAGATCTTGTGCTTCCCTTTCATGGGGAATTTCACCAGTAGCTCTTGGGGGTTGGTGCAGATGAAGATGAATGGGGAAGCTGACTCCTCACAGGTATCAGGGAACTGCAAGAGTGAAGGTGAAGAAACAAACAGTTCAGCATCATCTTCCGCACAACTAGCATGAGCAGAGTATGTTTAAGGTCACACTGTGTCATATCACTGTTATGAATCATTCAGTGAGTATCTGTGTTTGTACATCTACTGAACATTGTGCGACATGTCCTCTGCACCTGATGTAATACAAAAACGCCTGACAGCAATTGATAGTTATGAGTCCCTCTGGGTTTTGCATGCAATAATTGCACAGCTAATGATGCACTTACTAATGAGAGCATTTGCACTGCTTGTGAGCATCACAGACAAAATTTATCACAACCATCATGGAAAACCATCCAAAGAAAATATTGGATAGAATCTTGTATACGGACACTGTTAAATGGCGGAGCTGTCAAGACCTTGTGTACCTATAGCTATTCATTTTCCACAGATTAATCTCCAGATCATAACATATCAGAATTTATTCAAATGTCTGTAATTTCTGCTAAGAAAATATGCAGATTGATGTCAATCATCAGATCATGGAAGTTGTTTCCAATACCACTGGTGAGGAAAATTTATCAGATTTAATATTTCATTCATTCATTATCTGAATCCGCTTTATCCTCACTGGGGTTGCTGGGTCCCAGCTACATATGGGTGAAGGAGTTATTATTCACATAAGAAACACATATCCCCATGATGTTATTTAATTTTAATGGAGCTGCAATAAACGTTAGTCATGTGAAATTCTGACTTAATGTTCAATGAGAAGGTTTATCTAATGGTAAGTTAACAATTTAAACTACATTAGAGCTGGGTAATAGAGCAAATTTATTGGATCAGTTGAGTTTTTGCTTGATGTGAAAAATGCTGAAATCACAAAGTCAATGCATCAAGATTCACCTCTTTTTACACTTAGTTTAGTCTTCACTTTAGTTATGAAAATCTGTAGTAACCCCAAAATCATGCTTACAGATGAGATAATGTATTAAATGTATTATTCTTGCGCTTAATGAAATGATTAAAATAAATAATATTGCATTCTACCTTAAAATTAGATGAGTTGATGAAAAATTTGAGTATATTTGTTCCTCTGGGTTCCTCAGAATAATATTTTTTGTCCATATCACACATTACCATTGTACATATTAGCATCATGTAAGCTGCAATAATAATTAAATATATCAGCATATTATCTCTAGATTACTGTGTTGCAAATGGCATTCAAATGATATAACTAATTATACAGTGTGGCTATACTGATGTTACAAGTTCCACTGTATTAATGTGTTTTTTATGAATTATTGGAGGTTTACCAAGTTTCATTGAGAGGCAACCAAATGAATGAATTACAGATTTCTTTGTATATTAACATTACCGAAGAGTTCACAAAATAGATAATATAGATGAGAGTGGCTGCTATCTAAGCTAATACCAGGCTTCACAACTGGAATTAGAATAGAATAGAATAGAATAGAATAGAATAGATTTCCATTGTCACTGTTACAGGAACAATGGACATCAGTTTAGCAGCTCTGTTTCTGTTTAGCAGCAGATTCTTAAAGTGCAAAGAAAGACTGTATATACGGTAAAAACTAACATACAAAAATTATACTGAAAATAGACACTGAAAAACACTCACAATTTACAAAACTACAAAGAAATAAGGAAAATATACAAAAGGCCAACTCTGTACCACAGATAGAAGAAATATATGAATCTCATACATGATATATACAAGATAATGAAGGTTATATGCAAGATAAAATTAAAAAACAAGGTGCTCATGACCTCATGAGTATTGAACTGAGGGAGGCTGAGTATTACATTGAAAAAAAAATGTTCTTGCCTGACGTGGAACTCTGGCTTTGAGGAAAAATAAAAGTAAATTAAAGCTGCAAGCAGCATTGGGCGGGACATTGCACCAGGTGTTCCACCTCCCGTGACCTTTGACACCTCAGCTCCACTCACACCTCTCCATCCCGATACCAGCTCCCACCCTTTTGGGTCCATCCTCATTACATCCCTACAGAACACCAGCGACCCTTTGCTGAAACCACCATCACCTTTAAATGAGACTTTTATTTTGAACACCGTACTGTGAGCATGTGCGTTTGTGTGTGTATGTGAGAGACAGAATCAGTTTGAAAAATTAATTGAAATTGTATGAATAATTGAACATAAAAGTGTTGATTTACCACATTTAAGGCTATTATTTTGGAAAAGCCCTACTGTATATGCATGTGTCTCTGTGAGAAAGAGTAATTTTTAATGAAGAAACATTGTACAAACAGTTGAGCGATTGGGCATAAAAATAAAAAGTAGTTATTTAATAGTCATTATTTATTATTTTTCATAAGGCTTTTATTTTGAAAAAAATGTACTGTGTGTACTTTTTCCTCTGTGTGCAAATTGTCGCATACCCACAATGAAATGCAGCAAACCTCTGTTTATGAATATAAAGGGGAAATAAAAGTCAACTCCTCCTGGGGATCAAACTCTGGTCCTCTGTGACAGTCCAAAGCATTATCCACCACACTAATCAGTCACATTACTACTGGCCAATTATTAGGCCTGATAACAGAGAGGACAATATGTCAAAGTTAAAATTGAAAATAAAAGTACTCTTGAAACAAATCACGATTATTCCATAACCGTAGGTCCTAATCTCAAAAATTCTTTCACTTTTGGATTCTGCAGACTTGTGGGAATTTACTGGTGTATAACTTGTGCAAAAAAAGTCTGAAATGAATAAGCAGTAATCGCAGGAATGTAGAGTAACTTTGAAAGGCAGATTACCAACTTCCTGTTGGAGTTAGCTCATGTGTGTCAGTGTATGATTTGTCAGGCTCAATCAGACCAACATTTTGGCATTTGTTTCATGTGTCTGTGACATTCCTACTGGCCGCTAGGGCAGTTTTTGTGTTTTTTAGTACACTGGTGGTGCTACAGAGCCCATTTTGGCACCCAAGGGGTTAATTTTAAAATTGTATGAAAGTGTTCACCAGCCATGACATGTCTGCCAACTTTGGTGAGTTTTTGAGCATGTTAAGGGGGTCAAATGGCAGTTTAAAGTGAAAAAATATAAAAAAAACAAAACAAATTTCAATAAATCAATAACTGTACATCCTATCTCAAAAATTTTTGCATGTGAGATTTGTGGTGAGCCCCCTGAACGTATGCATATATACCATGTGGGGAAAAAGTCCAAAGCAAAAAATGAGTTCCAGACATCGCAACTTTCTGGGCTTCTAAAAAAAAAAAAAAACTAAGGCAGTTCTGAAAAAGTTGCGAGACCACTTTTTTGAGAAGGGTTCTCTCTATCTTTTGGTGCTATTTAGAAGTCAATACGACAAACGGTTTCAGACGAGTTAGTTTTAGAAATTTTATTTTAAAAGGCATATTGTGAACTTCCTGTTGGAGTTATGTCAGGGGCATCAGTGTATCATTTATAGTGCTTCATCCAACAAACATTTTGTCGTTGGTTTCATGTCCCTATGACACTCCTACTGGCCACTAGGGCCGTTACCTTTTTTTTTCACATAGGTGGCACTAGAGAGTACTTGTGGAGTTATTTTTTTTACATTTTATCAAATTTTTCGCCAGACCTGACATGTGTGCAAAGTTTGGTGAGTTTTTGAGCATGTTTAGGGGGTCAAAATCCAGTTCAAAGTGGTGTCTGAATAATATAAAAATGAACAAAATACAATAGGGCCTTGCTTCAAGGCAAGGCCTCTCATTCAGTGAGTGAGAGGGCCTCACCTTTCTGCTCGGTCCCTTAAAAAAACGCAAAGTGATGCCAATTTGTTTATTTTGTCATTTATTACTACAACTTGGATATTTAGTTGAGTGGTTATCCAGTTTTCAAGAGAGCCAAATGTTTTTTCAGAACACATTAATGGGCTCAGTTTTTTCCTTCCAAGAAATTTCAATGTCATACAATAATGATTATAATAATGATTGAGTACGTGGGTAGCCTCTGGGGTGGGCAGCGGCTTTCTGGCTGCGGTCGCTGGGTGCCCGGGGTCTCTGGACGGCCCTGCCCCTTGGCAGCTCCTGCCTGGGACCGGGTACAGGGGAACGGGGGAGCCAAATGCCCACTGGCTCATCTTCTGGGAGAAAACTTCCTCCCAGTCATACTATCCCCCAACCCCTCTCCTCCCCACCCCCTTTACACAAGCACATAGGGTCTTGGGGAATGTGCACGTTCCGAGGGGGTATGGCAAGGGGGGTCACTAAAACGGCCCCCTTCTGTGGTACCCTGGGGTGGCTAATGCCTCAATTTTAATTACATCCACCCACAACACAACACACAGGAACACTGACACCACACATTCACTTTTGGGGGCGGGCTGCGTGGCGCCTGGTGGGTGGTACCGTTTGGGTGGGTGAGGCTGGCCATATGACATCCCCCTCTTGGTCTTGGCTTAGGGTCTTGGCTGGCTGCATTGCTGGAGGGGTGCTGCCCTCTGGTAAGTTCAAAAGAGAGAGTGTAGAAGAGATGGATGTGTGTGCATCGGGACTGCAGTTGGGGTGGGGGGGGCTTGGGCTGGCTGTTCTTTTGCCTGCTGCAGGATGTGGTGGGACCGGGAAACGGGTATGCGTGTGGGCATTGGGGGTGTGGCGGTTGCTGGTGGGGTGGTGGGCCGCGGTGGGGTTCCCGGTGGTTGGTGTTGCTGCTTTGGGCTCCGGTTGGCGCTGAGGCTGTGTGCTGTCGTGCCTTGGGGGGACTCACAGCGGTGCTGCTTGGGGGTATGGCGGCACTCCGGATATGTGTTTTCGATTTGCAGTGTTTGGCCTCTGGGGGTGGGGAGTTGGGCATGTCTCGGGCCTTTTGGGGGGACCTGGTTGGGGTGTTTTGGTGGGTGGGTGGATGGTCTTTGGGCATTTGGGCCATATCTCGGCAGGGCCACGGTGGTGATGGTGGCCAGGGTGATTGTGTTTGCAGGGGGCCATGGTGTGGAATTCTCATGTCATCACATCTCTAGTAGATGTGAAGGTGTGTGTGAAGGTGTGTGTGGGGGGCTGTAGATGGGTGTGGGTGCATGTGTGGGTGTGTTTGTACATGTAGGTGTGTGCGTGTGGGTGTGCATGTGAGTAGGTGTATGGGCATGGGTGGAGGTGTGCCCCTGGTGGGGGTTCGGCGGCTGGTGTCCCTGGCCCCCTTGGGGCCTGTGCTCAGCGGCTGAGGGGCCTCTGGCTGGGGCCTTCCTTGACCATCTTTGGGGCGGGCACACTTTCGCCTGTTGTTGGATCCCCCTTCTCTGTACTGTCTGCTGGTTGGCCGGGCCTTGGGGCCCTCTTTTTGGCCCCTTGTCTGTGGAGGGGGTGCGGTTGTCATTGCATGGCTGTGTTCATCACTGAGTGCACCTCACTCTCTTTGCCTTGTTCTCTTTCTTTACTCTGATGCAGTCACTCTGTCACAGCAGATTAATGTGAACAACGGATGTGTAATTTTGTTGCTGGTATTATTTGGGTGGTTGTTTATGATATTATGTTCATGCTTTCTTTTCTTATATTCCCTATTTAATAAGTGTTATTGATTTTATTTTATCTTATTGTAATTTTGTTTGTTTGTTTGTTTTTTTCTTTCTCTTCTGCTCAGTTCTTGTTGCAGTTATTGGTAACATTGTAATTATCACCATGGTTGTTATTGTTTGTATTAGTGATATTTTCTTGTGAGGGTCTTCGCCACCTTATACTTCCTTGTCCGCCCCATGTCAGGTCCGGCATTGAAATGTGGTTCAACAAAACTCATAATAAAGACAGTAGAATATCAAGAGGAGTCTCATATACTTTATGAAATTTCCCTTAGCAAAGCAAATTTGTTCAGCACCAAAAGGGAGCCAGACTACCATTCTGCTGTTATGATGCTGGACAAGACAAGTTAAAAAAAAACAACAGCAACATATAAAACCTTTAAAGAAATCTACAGAACTGCATCGTACTTAACAACATCACTTGGATATTTATAGTACCACATTCCTATAAAGGAGAAGGGGTTTGACAGTATATAATTGACAGCAGCCCATAGCACACAGACAGAGATAAGAGAATACCTCTCACTCTCCTTGTGTTATTGATCAATCTCTCAGGTGAGTGTAGGGAACTGACTGACACAGTGACAAAGGAGTCATCTTTCCCATCAGTGGAGACCAACAGCTCTCTGCTCATCCAATTTCCCCCCAGCGCGATCAGATAGTGCCCATGATTGCATCTAGCCAACCAGGAAGTGGCTCTTTTCATGACAGCATGCCCCCCACCCCCCTTCTTCTTATTCACAGCCTCTGTATCTCCCTCAAAGGAACACTGAAGGTTGTGACAAATTTGGAGCTTTTAAGGTAAATCAACAGTCAGTGAATCATCTATATGGTTTCTGTCAAGCTGAGATGATAGAAGTGTTTATTTCAGATTACAGTTTGTGTCGACCACAGTGTAATACACCGGTGAGTGATAAAATATGGAAACACTTGAGTCTGTAAAGATTGGACCTTAAAGAACCGATTTATATTTTTATCCTTTCATTCAGCAAATGTATAAATCAGCAGTGGCTCTAATCAAACTGGGTCTCCTACTCATTTCTATTCCCATTACAGATTAATCTGAGGATTAGTTTATGGATTAATCATCTAAGCAGCATCATAAAAATAGTAGTAAAGTCCTTGAGCCTGAAGCATTTCCTGAGCACTTGTTTTCTATAACCAACAATTTATGATGCTGACTACCATTTGATGAAAAAGCACCAAATTCCCTATTTCAGGAGCTAAATCACATTGATTAGTAGACACATTAACTTCTCTATTAAACATTCCAGCTCTATATTGTGTTTGACATTTTCTCTGATAGCCCTTGAACAAAATTATCAATGAGTTACAGGAAGTTAAAGAGATTGAAGGGTATACGGTAGAGACTGTTCCAAAAAGGGTTAATGTTGGTGATGTACAACATTTTTTGTCTTGTAAAGAAATCCCATTAAAAGTTCAAAACATTAATATCACAATGTATAGCGGCAAGGGAAAAAGGCTAGAGTAAGCTACAAAGTTCTGCAGTTGAAAACGGAAAAAGGTGGTCTGGGTAGGGCTGCACGATTAATCGATTTTAAATCGAAATTGGATTTTTTAATTAGGACGATTTTTAAAAAAGGGAAATCGTAAAATCGATTTCATCTCTCTCGTGCCTCCGGGCTGCGCGCTTGCGGGCTACCGTAAGCTCTTCCTCCTATCAGTGACAGCGGTCTGTCACAGAAGTCCGTGTAATGACCAGACTTTAAATGTGTTAATGAGCCCGCAGTACTTATAGCAATGTAAGCTGTGGCTTCACACACGGATCCCGCAACTGAAATAGAACTGCATGTGGATCACTCATCTTCCGTTGTCCCGGATCCGTACCGTACTGTCTTCTTCCGAACCGGTGTAACAGCTGATTTTTACCCCCCAGTTGATTTTTACCCCCTCTGGTTGGTTTTTACCCCCCCCCAACCTACAACCACTTTAAATATACAACAAGAGAACAAGGTTATATTTGATTTTTTCATTGCAAGCGCTCTATATGAAATATGACTCTCTTTGATTTTAATAAGTAAAAAAAAGAATGCAAAATGACGTGGCTTTTTGTGAAATATTTTATTTGAACTTTAATTCGATGTAATGGAAATGAGTTGGCTTTGTTTACATAATAGTTTGTGCAAAATGTGAACACATAAAAAATTTACCAAAATTAAAATTATGCGAATGCAAATAAAAAATTTTGCTCACTTCACAACAACACATATTGCTCAAATCCAGTGATACATGGAGTACACAGATTCTTCAAAACAAACGAAATTTCTTGATCAAGTCTCATTCGAGTAAGGTGCTATCCGATCACAACAACACCTTTACGTATTCACCGGACAGTGTATATATATCTATATATATATATATATATATATATATATATATATATATATATATATATATATATATTTATTTATTTATTTATTTACCTATATATAGGTAAATTGGATAATCTTCACTCATTCCATCATGGACGATGATCTGTATACTCAGCTTCTTAACTTCTTCTCGGCTACTGATCGGCGATATCCTGATGCCATCTACGACCTACCACCCCAACAACGTGCCAATGCCAAAGCCAACTTCCGCCACACCGCCACACCGCCAAGCCCTACCACGTGGCCAATGGCATCCTGATGTTTGATGACAAAGAGGTAAGCTCAGGCATTCTTATTAGAATTTAAACTGTTGTGAGTTAAAACACTTAGCATTACGCTACGAGCCTGCGTGTCTGTTCATCTGTCTGTCTGTAGATATTTTGTCCGAGCAATAACTTAGAAAGTATTTGACCGATCCATTTCAAATTTAGAATATGAGTTACTTAACTCAAAACAAAGGCTGAGTTCGTTATTCAGCTTTGCAGCCCATCAAGTATGCACATAATTAAAAATTTTAATTAAAAATTAAAAAGCTCCACAGATAGAATCCCTCCAGTGTGTCCTGGGTCGGTCTGTTCCACGCACGGATCCTCCAGTTTAAATAGAACCCATGGGGATCACTCATATTTACGTGGTCCACGCACACATGACTGATGCCTGTCACTGACTTACATTGGTATCACTTCTGTGGGCCCAGATACCCCAAAAAGAAAAAAAAAAATAAATAAATAAATTCAAATTAATAATTAATTTAGTTCTCTTGCTAAATTTTTCATTCACAAACGTAAGTTCTATAACACAAGACCAAATATTATCTATTTTGTGAAAGATGTTGAACTTTATTTAAAGCTGTTAGATAAATCTGGAAACAAAAAGGCTATAAAAAACATAAGTATGTGTTCTGATTTGGACATTGTATTACAATGTATTCCCCCTGGCAAACTTCTGTTATTTTCTTGTTGTATACATTGTTTGTATACTCTACTTCATTCAATAAAGATTTAATTAAGAAAAATAAACTTCTGTGGGTTCATCACATGATACCATCACAGATTTGAGGTCAGAGCAGTGCCTTGCATTGTGGGCTGCTCATGAAAACAACATGCTGACTTCTGTTGTCATTTGTAGTTTTTACCCAAAAATCAAAATCGAAAATCGAGTTTTTGGGGAAAAAAATCTGGATTTTTTTTTTTTGCCAAAATCGTGCAGCTCTAGGTCTGGGTCTTCCCAATCGAAAGGAATATTATTTGGCAGCACAGCTAAGACGCTTAATCTGTCTATGCTCTCTGTCATACAAACCAAGTTGGAAGGACATAGAAGGTACATCAGTGGAAGGAATACCAATAATATCTGTCTTTATGGATAAGGAATTATAAAATGACTTAAAGGCACCAGGTGATTCAATGATACACACAATGCTGGATTCCTAGAAAAAGATAATTAAAATCTGTCAAATAGGTAACCAGATCAAAATACTTAGGTGGTGTGCCTTTGACTCAGCATTTAAACCAAACAAGAGTGATGGGAGATTCAAAAGATGGATCAGGAAAGGACTGACCACATATTACTCATTCATGCAGAGAGGGGTGTTTTGGAGTTTTGAGGAACTTCAGAGATCTCATGGGTTGGAAAAGGATGACTTGTACAGGTATCTGCAGGTTCGACCGTATTTTCATCAGAATCTATGATATACCTGGGAATCAGCAGATCTTAGTTTCTTTAATATGTTTTTTATCCTTGTTGAAATCTGATTCATGCACCAAAGTTGTTTCCAGGTTATACAATGGTATTCTGATGTCTAAAAAGGGTGATACAGACTACATTAGAAATAAGTGGGAGAAAGAAGGAAATCTAGTTATATCAGCTGAAAGCTGGGAAAAAGATCCTCAAACTGCAATGGATGACCTCAAGCTCCAACAATTGGAGGGAATTCTGTTGGAAAAGTATTGTTAGATTTTTTGTAACTCCTGCCCACAAAACACATCAGGGCAGTGGAGACACCTGTTGGAGACTCTGTGGGACAAATAACACCAATCTATCATATTTTCTGGAGTTGTCCAGTGATCAAACCATTTTGGGAACAGCTGTGTGAACATTTAAATAACATTTTTACTGAAAAAATTCCTTGTAAATGTGAAGGCCTATACTTAAGAGATATTTTATGTGAGGACTGGAATCTGAATGATAAAAAACTGTTGTTAATGCTTTTGGTAGCAAGTAAAAAGACTATCACTAGAAAATTGGTTAAAGCCTGAAGCACCCAAACGGAAGAATGGGTCGACATCATACAGGACATTTACATTCTGGAGAAGTTGACATTTTGTTTTATGGGTCAAAAGGAATTTTTTTTCGCTATTTCGTCAAAATGGACAAACTATGTTAAATTTGTAATGGCTATGAAATGAATACATCGGTGATGTGAATACTTTTATATGTGAAACATTTGTGTTTAGATTAATGTAAACCTACACACATTAAAGTGTCTTACCTTATTGATGAAGTAGTGGAGCAAGCCCTCTCCTCCAGCCCACTATTCTTTCTTTCTTTCTTTTATTAGGGACCGAGCCGAAAGGTAAGGTCCTCTCACATAGTGAGAGACCTTGCCTTGAAAGCTAGGCCCTATTGTTTTTCGTTCGTTTTTATATTATTTTTATACCTCCGTTACTTTGAACTGGATTTCGACCCCCTAAAAATGCTCAAAAACTCACCAAATTTGGCATGAATGTCAGGCCTGGCAAAAAATTTTATAAAATAAAAAAATTAACCCCATAAGTGCCAAAATGTGCTCTCTAGCACCACCTATGTGAAAAAAAAACCTTAATGGCCCTAGTGGCCAGTAGGAATGTCGTAGAGACATGGAACCAGTGCCAAAATGTTTGTTGGATGAAGCACTACAAATGATACACCAACACCCATGACCTAACTCCAACAGGAAGTTCGCAATATGCCTTTCAAAATAAAATTTCTAAAACTAACTTGTATGACACAGTTTCTTGTATTGACTTCTAAATAGCACCAAAAGACAGAGTGAACCCTTCTCAAAAAAGTGATCTCGTAACTTAGTCTTAACTGTCTTAGTTTTTTTTTTTTTTTTTTTTTTATAAGCCCGGAAAGTTGCGATGTCTGGAACTCATTATTCACTTTGGACTTTTTCCCCACATGTTACATATCTATCCGTTCATGGGACTCACCAAAAATCTCACATGCAAAAATTTTTGAGATAGAGTGTACAGTTATTGATTTGTTACAATTTGTTTGTTTTCATACTTTTTCCACTTTAAACTGCCATTTGACCCCCTCAACATGCTCCAAAACTCACCAAATTTGCCATGTATGTCATGGCTGGTGAGCACTTACCTACAATATCAAAATTAACTCCTTGGGTGCCAAAATGGACTCTGTAGCGCCACCTATGTACTAAAAAACACACAAACACTGCCCTGGCGCCCAGTAGGAATGTCACAGGCACATGAAACAAACGCTCATATCTTGGTCTGATTGAGCCCGACTAATCATACACTGACACCCATGAGCTAACTCCAACAGGAAGTTGGCAATCTGCCTTTCAAAGTTACTACACATTCCTGCGATTACGGCTTTTTCATTTCCGATGTTTTTCACAAAAGTTATGCCTTATTAAATTCCCACAAGTCTACAAAATCCAAAACGGAAAGAATTTTTGAGATAGGACCTACTGTTATGGAATAATCATGATTTGTTTCCAGAGTAGTTTTACTTTTCACTATGACAGATTGTCCTCTCTGTTATGAGGCCAAATAATCAGTCCATACTACTGTGGCTGGTTAGTGTGGTGGATAACACATTGGACTGTCGCATAAAGGACCAGGGTTCAATCCCCAGATGAAGCTGAGTTTTTTCCCCCCTTTATATTCATAATCAGCGGTTTACTGCATTTTATTGTAAGTATGTGACAATTTGCACACAGAGGAAAAAGTACACACAGTATGTTTTTTTTTTCAAAATAAAAGCCTTATTAAAAATAATTAAAAAATGTCTATTAAATAACTTCATTTCATTTTTATGACCAAACGCTCAGCTGTTTGTACAATGTTTCTTCATTAAAATTTACTCTTTCTCACAGACACACATGCTCACACAATAGGGTTTTTCCAAAATAATAGCCTTAAATGTGGTAAATCATCACTTTTATGCTCAATTATTCATACAGTTTCAATTCATTTTTCAAACTGATTCTTTCTCTCACATACACACACATATGCACAGTAGGGTATTCAAAATAAAAGTCTCATTTAAAGATGATGGTCGTCTCAGCAAAGGGCCGCTGGTGTTCTGTAGGGATGTAAGGATGACGGACACAAAAGGGTGGGAGCTGGTGTCAGGATGGATAGGTGTGAGTGGAGCTGAGGTGTCAACGGTCACAGAAGGCGGAACGCACAGGAGGTAGAACACCCGGTGTGAGGTCTTGGTTACATTTCTAGCGAAAAATATATAATTTATTTTCATAGTCAGTGAATGTACATAATCACTCGCTTGCTTGTTGTGGTGAAGATTTTTCAGATCTCGCCAGAATAATGTGAAACTGCAACGTTAGTCAGTTGCTAAGGATGCTGCTATCACTTAGCATAGCTGTGGCTGCACATTTCCACACATTTCCTTGTGATTTCACTCCGTCTGACGTATCAGACCCTCCTGCGCCTAATACGTGCATTACATCTGAGGTTGATTTGGTGATCAACACATTATTCCGTGGCAGCAGGAAAAACTAACATTAACAAAGGGATTGGATGTTAGTCTGCTGTGTTTTATTTTTTAAATCAGCCAGATCCTCCGCATTTAACTTCCTGTGTGGTGTGATCTCATTAATGGATTTTGACGCACCACGGGCCCATGGAGAAGGAGAAGAAAAACCACAATTAATTAATATCTCTGTGGTGCTTTGGGATAATTACACCAAATTTACATTGTGTCATCAGACTGATTTATCTCACATGTGTCAAAATTCAGGTGCATACTTTTAAAGGAACCTTGTTTCCCTTCTCAAAAATACCTAAGCGTAGCTGCAGGCCCACAAACACAATAATTAATTAATATCTCTGTGGTGCTTTGGGATCATTTCACATAATTTTCACTTTGTCATCAGACTGATTTATCCCACGTGCAAAAATTCAGGTGCATACTTCTCTGTGGTACTTTGGGATAAGTTCACCAGATTTTCACTGTGTCATTAGACAATTATTCCTTGTGTGTGCAAAATATAAAGTTCCTAATTCAAAAGCAACCTTACTTAATCCTAAATTAAACTGGAATGACGCCTGAGAAGGCCTGAAATATGATTGTTTATTAACATCTCTGTAATGCTTTGAGTCTTAAATATTCATTTCTCCTGCTGCCATGGAATAATGTGTTGATCACCAAATCAACCTCAGATGCAACGTATGCAGTCGGCGAGGGAGGGTTTGATCCATCAGACGGTGCAAAATCGCAAGGGAGTCCTATGTGGAAATGTGCAGCCACAGCTATGTTAAGTGATAGCAGCGTCCTTAGCAAATGAGTAACGTTGCAGTTTCCCATTAATCTGTCGAAATCTGAAAAATCTTTGCAACAACGAGCAAGTGAGTGATTATGTACATTCACTGAGTGAATACTATGAAGATAAAGTATATATTTCTCACTAGAAATGTAACCAAAACGCATGAAAGTCATGTAACTGGAACGCAGGCCAATGGAAAAGAATAGGATAAAAAAAAAACATGAATATTTCACAATTTTTAGGCCCTAATTGTGAGACTGACAAGTTTTGTACTGTGGACAAACATTTTAATATGAGACTGGGTTGTGCTGTTACATGTACTCATTAGCCTCTTGTTGCCACAGTACTGTGGTGATATTTGGCATACTGCCCTGTACACACGACAACGAAATCAGCAAAACTTTAATACTGTTTCGGCCTTTTATCCACATGACACTAGCATTGTCGGTGTCTTGAGACAGTATTTCTGGAGAACCAGTCCCAGAGTGAAAAATCTCACAACGCCGCTGTCACATTGCTGTGTGGATAGGCAAAACACCACTTTTTGGATGACATCATAGTACCATGTGACCAGAAGAAGAAAACCCTGGATGTAACGTCATGATCACTGCATTCTTCTATGACTTTAGTGTATCCTGCAGCTCTGTCTGTGTTTGTGTACAGCACCAAATATAGGTGTGGCATACATATTATACCATTTTAACCCAGTTTTCCCGTTTCCACCTGGATGCAGATATTTCTTGAAATGATACATGTATGGATGCAAAACTTTTAGAATCCACAAAAGAAAAATACCACAAGTGTTGTCATCGGCAACTGGTATCCTAGCCTTTTCGTGTGACCGGATAGACACATGGCATGTGCGATGCTTACTGCCACAGTACTGTGGCAGCAGGGTGACAGGTTACTTACCAGTCTACACATGATATAATGAGGACATGATTGGCTCTGCGGTAATAGACAAATGAGAAGTTAGTCCACAGTACTGTGGCAATAACCACTTCGATTTTATTTATCCACAACCAAATACATCACTATATTTGGTGTGGGATGGCCTAACCCTAGGACAGGCAGCAGTAGCACGGGGTAAGAATACAGTTATGACCAAAAGTTTCAAAGACTTTTATTGGAAAAAAAAAACATATCTATGCAAAAGGTCAATTTATGTCATTATCAAAGCTTTGGGCAACAAATGTACTCAGTTGCAAGTAAGTCTTGCACTCATAACCCCACTACAACCCTATTAGCATCAATTTGAGCAGGGGTGTCAAACTCATTTTAGTTCTGGGGCCAATACAGTGTAATATGATCTGATCTGAATTGGGCCAGACTAGTAAAATAATAACAAAATGTAGAAATTATGGCAACTCTTGTTGATAACTTTTGTCTTTGTCTTAGAGTAAAAAAAGCTACTACATTAAATTACATGATGAAAATGTCCTATCCTTCAAAAATGTGACTAATGTGAACAATCATGAACAACCTGCAATTTCCTAAGAGAAATTAGTGCAGTTTTAACTATATTCTGCCTCAGCTTAATCATTTACACACGTGCATTACAACTTACAGATCACAGTGTATCTACAAATACACAAAACATTTACTACCATGCACAATATTGTTAAAATTGTACTTAGGACATTTCAGGCTGTGCATGGTTGTTCAGGTTATTACCTATTTTTGTGGAAAGACAGTTTACAAATGCAAATATGTTCATATAATTTTCCTTTTTTTGTTTTACACTTACACAATGAGAAAAATTTAGAGTAGGTTATGTTATAATTATTTTACTGGTCTGGCCCCCTTTAGATCATATTGAGCTATATGTGGCCCCTGAACTAAAATAAGTTTGACATCCTTGATTGTTAAAATCTTCAGTATAATTTAAATAAATAATCACAACTTGAGCTGGATTACACCCTGTGGCAGCCAGTTTTGGCCCGCAGGCCATACGTTTGACATCTCTGAATTAGAGGGATCTGGTGTAACTTCACCCACTTGCATGGAACATGGAGAAGATGAAAAGTTACAGCAGGTCAAACACTGCTGCAGGATGTGTATTATAGAACAATTTCAGGAATAAAATCTACACACATGTCTCAGCTTGTGGCCTTCATCAAGGTCCAATAAGAGGTCAAAGCATTAGTATAAAAATATACTTAAAGTACCAAAAGTAAAAGCAGAGAATGGCCCATTTTACAGTAATCAATTTAGGCGACTATTGGTGCATGAATGTGTTTATCTTTAATGCTGCAGCTGGTTATGGAAATGGGGCTCATTTTAATTACTGTGAATCATGGTACGCTAGCTTAATCTGTATTAATACACCATAAATTATTTGCTGACTTAATAATAGGATTCTGCAAAATGACTATTAAGTTATAGTTATGAAATAAATGTAGTGGAGTAAAAAGTCCAATACATGCCTCTAAAATGCAGTAAAACACTACTTACATTAAATTAAATACTTGAATAAAAGATGCTTTCCACTACTTACATGTCTTGACTCTGTAGGTGTGATATAACCTAAATGTATTCCTTTGTGTAAAGAAACACCATTGTTACCAAAAACTATGATAATCAAAACAAATGAGCCAAACTGCATCTATGGCTGATATCCATTAAAGGTCCCGTATTATGCAAATCTCACTTTGTGAAAGTTTTCTTATAGTAGTGTGTGTTGCAGTAGCCTCATTATGAGGTTCAAATTTGAAAACTGTCTGTTTCCTCCCTGCCTTGCTACACCACATTTTGTGAAAATGCCTGCTCAAACGGCCGAGTTTGAGTTGGGTCCGTTTATGACGACATAAGCGGATTTAACTCCTCCCCTGACTGTGCCCCCACCCTGGCAAAGCGAGCCCCGCCCTGACAAAGTACCTCTTGGACAACAAACATGGCGAAGGCGAGACACGCAAGTTGTGGTGTTGTTGGCTGCACACACCAACACGATAGTTTATTTTTCCTCCCCACTTCCGAGCCTCTCTGTAAAAAGTGGCTGGATTATATCTTTGAAGGTCATGTACCAAACAACATTCCCAAACGCTTGTATGTGTGTGCCCGGCATTTCACGGACAAGTGTTTTTCGAACATGGGCCCATACAGCTGCGGCTTAGCACAAAGACTCCGAATCAAGAAGGACGCAGTACCAACGCTTCGTGACCCAAGTACAAGTGTGAGAGATGTAAGTTCTTATCATTTTTTTGTATCTTTACTGCATAACCCTACATTACGGATAAGCGGGTCGTTGTTGATGTGTACGTCTAATGTTAGCATGGCAGCTAACATAGCTCGGTTACTGCTGCTAACGTTTGTGTCCCCGTTAACATGCAAGAGCTGATAATATCAAGAGACATTCAACAGAACTACTTTGAACACGGGCCTTTTGTGGTTGGCATCAGTATAGTTAGCATCAAGCTTGTTAGTAGCTGCCTGCATTAGTGGCGTCTTTCCGTGTCAGGTCCACGAACCTGACACAACACCGCCGTTTTCCGTTGGGGCTCAATCACGCCTCAAGGCAAAGAAAGCCAGTGTTTGGAAAGACGTTCTGTCTGAGACATGTGTATTGTAGACGAGAGAGCCATGGCTTCAGTCAACATTAGCGCGTAGTACCGCTAGCGGAAGCCGCGTCCTCTCCCAGAGAGGGGAGGGGGAGTGGGCGTGGACAGATGCGTTCATTTGCATACCCGGAAGCAGGCCCAGAAACAGCCTGTTCTGAGGAGGGCTGGTGAGAGGGACTTTTTCGACCGCTGAAACTCCGAAAAAAGGATGATTTTGGGGCGAACAAACTTAAATACTATGTTTTTGGGCTTCTGAGACCTATATGACGTGACTGAAAAATAGCATAATACGGGACCTTTAATGAATAACAACACTGTGGTTTGGAATGAGCTGATGCTGAAAATACTCACAAGTATATATTAACCTTATGGTATCCTGCTGAGCATATTATGCACACTTCGCACTTCCTGTTATAAAAGGTCATATTATTTTTTGCAATTTGTATCAGGTTAGAATTCAAACATTAATTTTTGTATGATTTTTAAAATTCTGACCAGTGCAAAAAGTTAATCTAGAACCCTGCCCCATTTGGATGACTTATAGAGAAGCTGAAATTGATAGGGTTTTTCCACTAGGGGTCCCCTATGTTGGTTATCAAGGGACAAGAAATCCACTCAAATCTGTCCCAGTTATTATGTCCTAGTTATTACATTCACACGAAGGACATCTTGTGGCGGCGTTTAAGGTAAAACCATTACATCCCTGAAACTTGATTTTGGAGATATAATTACGACACTAAGGACTGCTCTCCAAAGTAAGTAAAAAATGTGTATTGACACATTTTAAAACATTTGACCTAGCACAAAAATAAAAATGCATATTGACCACAGTTGTTAATCACTGAGAAATGCCAGGCTGCAAAAATATGCAATCCAATTTTTATGTAGTTTATGGAAAAGTTTCTGTGTTTTTTGTTTGCATTACAAACATGGCATTTAAAGAGTATTTTTGTTTATGGCTCAAATGGATGAAATACAAAAAAGCTTAAAAAGTTAAAAAAAAAAAAAAAGTATGTGGACTGGATGGGCAAACTCCCATGCCCCCTGCAGCACCCTAGCAAGGGTAAAGAGTTGGTGCATGGTTCCACGACCGGGACGAAAACCAAATTGCTCCTCTTCAATCTGAGGTTCAACTGTTTTGTGGATTTGGAGAAGGCTTATGACTGTGTCCCCAGGGGCATCCTGTGGAGGGTGTTCTGGGAGTACGGGGTGGATAGCCCCTCGTTAGCGGCCATTCAGTCCCTGTACCGAAGGACTGCGAGTCTGGTCCATGTAGCCGGCAGTAAGTCGGACTTGTTCCCAGTGAGGGTTGGACTCTGCCAGGGCTGCCCTTTGTCACCGGTTCTGTTCATAACTTTTATGAACAGAATTTCTAGGTGCAGTCGGGTGGTGGAGAGGGTCGAGTTTGGTGGCGGGAGGATCTCGTCTCTGCTTTTTGTGGATGATGTGGTCCTCTTAGCTTCATCAAACAGCGACCTCTAGCTCTCACTGGTGCAGTTCACAGCCAAGTGTGAAGCGGCTGCGATGAAGATCAGCACCTCCAAGTCTGAAGCTATGGTCCCACTGCTCACTCTGGGTCAGGGGGGGAGTTCTACCTCAGATGGAGGAGTTTAAGAATCTCGAGATCTTGTTCACGAGTGAGGGTAGGATGGAGTGGTACTGACTTTGTCCTTCGAAGAGAGCAGACGTGTTTTTCTGAGCTCTGCTATCTGCTGCTTTTTTCCTGCCTCCCCACTCTGCTTGGCCTTGCAGTGTCTCATCTAACTTACTTTACTTTTAAATCCCTGCTTGCTGAGCTCTCGAACAGCAAATATGGAATTGATCAACTGGTCACTCAGCGCAATTGACACAATTTTTTCATCAAGGAAGAATGGTCCTGGGGAACCCGCCTGTCCTGACGGGACAACTGCAGCCGGATACACCCGGGACACTTGGGACAAGTGGAGGGTGGTCTGTCTGTCTGGCTTGTCGGTGGAGGATGTAGAGGACATCTACTTATTTGGAATTATGATGGTGGGACACCTTCTGATTGGCTTGGGAATGGTCCTGATCTATCGCAAAATCAGCAAGACAGCAGCATGCAAAGAGACCCCGCTGCTGTTGGTGGAAATTGGGAAGCACTTCGGAGTGGTGAGTGATAATGTGAAGGAATTACAACGGGCGGTGACGCAGATGGAGGAGAGTGTGTGAGACCTGACCGGACGGGCTGGGGACTCGTATAAGAAGTTGGATTACATCACGGGTCAGTCCGCAGAGGGATTGAGGGCAACCATGGAGGGGCTCTGTCAATCTGCTGGACTAAAAGAGAAGATTGAGGAATTGTGCAGGGATCTTACTGGATGAAGGAGCTAAGGAATGCTGAGGCCAGGTATAACAAAAATTAAGTTATACTAAATCTATGCAGTAATCAAATTTCCCCCGTGGCCTAAATTATTCCCCTGAGAACGGAGGAAGCAGCACATTCTTTCCTTAGTCCCCTTTGCAGTCAAAACATCTTCCATGGTCAAGACAACAGTGGACTGAACTGATAAGAACTGATAAAGACTGAAGGACTAACTGTATGGACAGAGTGAACCCACTGGAGTCTCTTATCTTCGCACACACATTCCACAATTATTACACAGTTCATGCATCCCCCCGTTCCCCCATCCCCCCCCCCCCACTCACGTCTGCTGTCGGCCTTAATGTTCACGCTGTCCCCCAATTCCCTTCAAATCCATGAAAAAATTCCAGCATGTGTCCACGTGTACTGTGTGAAAACTGTATGATGTCTTATATTTGTGCTTTGCATTATCTTCTGTACTTTACTGCAATTTTTTCGAAGGAAGGGTTTTGTGGTAGCGCTCTAGTACGAGCAGTGGCCCGATGTCCCTAATCATCGAATTCCATTTCGTTTGATGTACTTTGTACTGTCAAATGACAATAAAGGCTATTCTATTCTATTCTATTCTAGATCGAAAGCCGGATCGAGGCAGTGTCTGCAGTGATGCGGATGCTAAACCAGTCCGTTGTGGCAAAGAGGAAGCTAAGCCCAAAGGCAAAGCTCTCGATTTACCAGTCGATCTACGTTCTGACCCTCATCCATGGTCATGAGCTCTGTGTAATGGCCAAATGAACGAGGTTGCGGGTGCAAGCGGCCAAAATGACTTTCCTCTGCAGGGTGGCCGGGCTCAGCCTTAGAGACAGGGTGAGGAGCTTGGACATCTGGGCTCAGAGTAGAGCCGTTGGTCCTCCACGTCAAGAGGAGCTAGTTGAAGTGGTTCGGGTATCTAATGAGGATTAGGGGTGTAATGGTACAGAAAAATTTCGGTTCGGTACGCTTTCAGTACAGGGGTCTTCGGTTAGATAGATTTTCGATAAAGGGAAGGAGACCAGTGAAGTGGGTGGGTGGGGGTGCATTCTGTAACTACCTGTGTGTTAATGTGGGGTGCATTAATAGGCACCCCACATTATGTATTTTTGAATGTTCAATGTTCATTTATGGCAAACACTGAGTGTTATTGAATGCCTCGCAGTATTCCCTGAGGTGCTGTGAACATGACCTCACAGTAACATCACAGCAGAGACACGGTGAAGGAGAAGAGGAGCAGGTTCACTTGATTTTGCCAACTTGGGTTAAAAAAATAAAACTATTTTGCTATAAAGGAACCCGTGGACTGTTTTGTGCCACAAAGCTGCAACATACCGAAAACCGAAAATTAAAACTTAACATGTTTCAAACATTCAACCCAGCTTCTGTGCCTCTGTTATACTCTCTGTTGTCATGTTTTGGTTTTTTTTGCAGCGGCGCTAAGAGTTCACAGCTGCTGAATGTATACAGAGGAAACCCTGAACATGGGTTCTACTTGCGGCCACCCTGCTTCCTGAGTGTTTGTGTTTTTCACATAGGCTACATGTATTCATTTGGTACATCTCCGTATTGTATCGAAGGCCCCAAACCAAAACAGTCTGGTACAAACGAATGCACCATTACACCCCTCGTGAGGATGCCTCCCAGACGCCTCCCTGGGGAGGTGTTTTGGGCAGCTCCAACCGGGAGGAGACCTCGGGGCCAACCCAGGATAGGCTGGAGGGATTATATCTCTCAGCTGGCCTGGGAATGTCTTGAGATTCCCCCGGAAGAGCTGGTGGAGGAGGCTGGGGTGAGGGCTGTCTGGACTCCTCTGCTTGATGACCCGAATAAGCGGAAGCCAAAGAGTACGAGTACGAGTACAAACTGTATGAAAAAAGTGTTGACATTACTACAGCACTGCGCAGATTATGCGCTTTTGGTGGTTCTCTGGGTGGGACAGCAGAGGGTTAATCCACGACTGTAAATAGACCACAAACACCCTTTTCAACTACTGTCACTATAATGTTTGCTAAAATGGGATTTGTTGACAATAAAGACAACGTAAAAGAAATAAAGAAATCAGTTACATTATCTACTTCTGCCTTACTAAGTGAGGAACTAGTGTCCACTTGTTGCAATTAACAATTACCAGATTAGAAAGAAGAAGTACTTCCTTTAATGAACCAGCCAGAGGGGACACGTATTTCCAAGTACAATGCAGAGATCGATCCTGTGTACTGTTAAGACTACAGACTAAACAGCTTCTCAAATGGCTTAATTGAGTCATCATTTAAATGTAAGTGTTAGGCCCTTATGATGACATTTTAATCCAGAGTGATTTAGCATCGTGGACAGTGATTACTTTTAAGGAACTATTAGTCATTGTTGGATTTAAAAATAGAATGTGATCATTTAGTTCAGTGGTGACTTAGACCAGGGTCATTCATTGGTGGATGGTCCTGTGGGAATGCTGGGACATTTAGCAATGGCCTGAGGGTTCTTTTGGCCATCAGTGAACATTAGCTTGACCAATGATTATATAACCAGCCAGAATGAGGTACCAAATAGGCGGGCCACAAATGTGGTCATGTGTCTCTGTAACACACATAGCAGCTGTCAATCTGCCTCTGTACCAATAACGTTTAGACATGTGGAAGGGTCAGGAGAAAGGAAAGGCAGGGCAGTAAGTGGGTAAATTAAAAAGAGAAAGGTCACGTCACAGATGTAGAGAAATGCAAAAATAGCAGACATGTTCATTAGGTCAGTTCAAAACACTAAAATTCAGCTGACAATTTTTGTTTTGTGTTTATTTCAGTTCTAGTTTCTTTATAGACACCAGAGAATGAACACTGTATTAGAGTTGGGCGATATAATTAAAGTAACTTGATTAATCAAGGTTTTGCTTCATAATAACTGCTAAATTGCAAAATTGAGATCATTCCATTGGAGACATTATTAGACGTTGAAAATGCAACCTGTTTGTACTTGTAATATATTAAATGTGAATCAGTTGTTCCAGTGATTCATGGTGTATAGTTTTAGCAACTGATAAAAATTCTATGCCGTCCATAACATTGAAGAATTTTTACTTTCCCCCATTTTTTTCCACCCAGTTCTTCATTGTATGGAACATTGCAACAACAAATGTGAAATATGTGCATGTGTGCCTGGTGATATTTGTGTTGGTGTCTGTATTGTGCCTGAAGCTGGTCCTTTGTTGACATTAGCTATCAAGACAGTGACAGTCCTGATTGCCTAAATCCATGATAACTGCAGAATCTGCTCCTCTACTGCTGTAACAGTGGACTAAACTAGATACTGTTAGGGTTAAGGTTAAAAATGTGGGTGATTTATGTCCATAGATACCCTGCTCTTAGTGTCGGACAAACAGAACAAGCAAATTTAGATTTTTGTACTTGTGTATTATACTTACTATCATTTCTGTAGCTTATGTTCAATTTTATAGAATGTGTGTGAAGTTTCTACATTTACTTGTTTTCTAAACACTGTAAATGTGAATTGTCAAGCAAAAGAAGATTATAGAAATGAGTCAAATGAATATTATGATTTAGACGATTCATCATCATCATCATCATCATCTGATCATCTTTTATATGAATATTAATTTGTGATCAATGTACTTCTAAAGGTTGATATAATAATGATAGTTTGCAGCAGGAAAAAGCCGATGGCTAATTAATCAGCCTACTGTGATCACTGGATTTACTCTGCCAGAATAAGGGTAAATTTTTCTGCTGCAAATGGCTTGATTGTCATCCACTCTCCACTCTGTCTGTTACTGTTTTGAAATTGCTTCTTGTTATGTGAAAGAACAACAACCTCCAAGCTCCAACTAAACCTTTGAAATAGCAGGTTTTGACAAAGATTCACATTCACAAATGCTCCCTCATCTGCATGTTATTCCACCATTCCATGATCAGCATCAGCCAACAACAAAACAAAAACCCAGAGGACTTTTACCCGTACTCAAGGGTGATGACGGATGGTGCCAGACTCACCTACAGCAGAAAATGCATTACATACACCTAAAGTTAGTAAATGACAGTACTTTTCTCCTTTATTATTAAGTGGATATGGAACATTTAAGTCAAAGTAATAAATACCCTAAATATTAATTCATAAATATGAAATTGAAAATAAAACTCAGAGACAGTATACATACACAGATATTCATATTTAGTTCATTCGGCTTTGTACAATTGCATGTTACAATGGGTTAGGCCTAATCCTAAATCTGAGTATTTATTCATGTGGGTAACTCTCCTCCCAGACAGATATACATATAGACATGGTGGCCAAATATATAACTAGTCTGGTACCCATTAAAAAAAAATTATATAAATATTTGCCGACAAAATTAGCTGTCTGGGGGTTTGTGTGAATAGAGTGGGCTGGGATGACATCAAATTCCTGATCTGAAAAATTATTTCAGTCTGAAACTCACAGCAATAACTAGAGACTACATGTTGATGGTTTCACACATGCATTATCTTGTGACTTTTAAAAGCAGTGAGATCATCTTTATGAGTCAAGCGTAAGCAAATGTGTGAAACAGAAAATGTAAAACTGAGTAGATATGTTCAGCCTCATTTGAGATCATTACCAAAAAATCTCATATTGCACAAGATGGCTGTATTATCTGAGGTACTCAAGGAAACAAAATGGTGGTGGTCTTGGTAAATTCAAATGAAATGTGTAGCTGCAGTGAGAGCTCGAGTGCGCTCATGTGAAACCCCGCCAGTTGCCTGCTCTTTCATCCTCCATTTGCTAATTAGCATTTAAAGCTGTTGAATGTGTGGCTCTGCCTCACTACCTCCCCCACATAATTGTTTCCATACCATGTTAATCAAAAGGGCACAAAACATTGTGCTTGTGTGACAAGGAGGTTTGCTAAAGCCTTCCATATTCATCAGGAAGGACCTAGTGTAGTCAGAGCAGACTGGCTTACAAATGCAATTAAGGCTGAGCTTGCTGAGAAACACAGGTATTGAATTAAGGAACCATTAAGTGGATATACATGAAAACAACACAGGTGACAATGACAGTCACACTGAATTTTGTTCAGAATGATATGAGAGGCCCTCTGGGTAATTGGGAGAGTGTGTGTGTGAGTATGTGCAGCTCTACTGACTGATGTGAACCCAATGTTTTATCCACTTGATTGAAGCACATGCTGGTTTAAAGAGTCAGATGAAGATTCAACAGCCTGTACTTTTCCCATAAACATCAATGAACAGGGTTCAAATACTGAACTGATTGGTCAGTCATTCAATTGATACATGCTCAGGTCACTTTTTCTTACCTCTACTTAAACTGGAATATTCATTAGTGGTATGACAAAAATGCATTCATTATTATTTTTCCCATATTCCTGTATTGATGTATGATGTATACTTTTGTAAAGACTAAAAGCTGTACAAAGAGGGCTCAATGGTTAAACTACAGAAAATAAAAGTTCAAAGCCACACTTGGTGTGATGGCAGATGTAGTTCTATGTATTTGAACAGAGGAAAATAAGAATATAAACTAATGCAGTGGTGGGCCGTGCATTTGGTACCTGGACCTTTAGTGGGAACTTACTTGACTTAATACATCTCTTAACACAGCCACTTTGACGTCAGAATTATAGAAAGCATCAATATCAAAAAAGCAAAATAACAAGGCATGGCATTACACAGAGAGAGAGAGACATTTCCTGTATTGAGGGTGAATACCATTATTACTAAAGCAAGAAACCCAGTTAAGACAAGTCCAAACCTCTGCACTACAAACACAACTGTACCATGTACATCATCTGGAGCAATTCACAATCAATATTTATCTAATAACATGACAAAAACCTTTAAAAAATCAAATTAAAAAAAATCATAGCCAACTCACCAGAGATGCTCATTATATAAAAAAATCCAACCTCCTTTCTTTACGGAGGAAAACTTCAATGACTCTGTCATAGGGGTGATCTGTGTGTTTCAGTTCCATCATTAAATCCTTTTTATGGCCATGGAGGCCAAGGCTGCACGTCACCTCTGTCCAGTTGCATTCCAGACATAAATTTCTATTCTCTTGAGGGTAGAGAATGTAATCTTGAGAATGGATTTTAAAGTATGTCCTAGACAAATAATTTTCCTCTCCTCTGTCAGCCATTGTGGGCGTAAAAAATTCAACCTCAAATGCATTAATATTAGAGACCTGAATTAATATTAAGGATTAAAATTAAGACCTGGATTGAGACTGTAATTAGCCCTCGGTTTTTATTTGAGGAAATACAATATGTATACAAGGTTACTTGACAAACATAACAACATAGTGTTGTTGAGAATTAACATGGTAGAACAAACCATAATATGTTGATCCTCAAGTGTATCAGTGTTTTAGTATTTTATCATACAGATACAGATCCACATCACCTTTGCCCATGCTGTTTTAACAGTGCTGCATTTTCATTTTAACTGCTGACTATGTTTGTCATCATAATTTAGTTCTGCTAAACTGCAGTAGCCTGATAACGCACAATTCAGGCACAATGATTTACTAGTCACAGCAAAAATATTTTGTGATTAGACGGGTGTATTGGACAGAAAATGAGAAATATAATTATGTAGCCAAACAATTTAAACAGGAGCCTCTATCTATTTGCAGGCTAGACACCCTGCAACACTTTGATAATATGTGATGAAGTGGGATAAGTGGAAGTTAACAGACAACATGCTTTAAATATGGATTCAGAACATTGAAATTCCAGCTGAATGGAATCTCCATGTAAAACACCAGGCAGTAAAGGGAAGAAGTGAAAAATTCACACAGCTTCACGGCTTCTTTGGAGACTGCCAATTCAATAAACTGCCCACTATTTAATTTGCTGGGATCAAGCCAGAGGGGATTCAACAATAACCAACTGTAATATGAAATTCACAAGTTCATTGGAAAAAGTAAAAAGGGACTGGCTGCTGGAAGGAAGCCTCTGGCTATGAGGAATAACAGTGGCTTAAAGGGCAGGGAGAGGGCACAGTGGACTGCACTGCTCTACCAACACATCCTCATAATAAAATAATGTCTATTTTACATGAATGTTCTGTCTTTATCCCCTCATATGGATTCTATATAAGGCACTCTTCAGTCTTATTACAGCACAAAATACTACAAGTTACTACCACGGTTTCACGAAAACAACATCCATCTTAAACAGAGCCAGCATCTGACAGCAGGAACATAAACCTTTGAGTCCAAGCTTGTCAAGTAACAGCTCAACAAGCCAATACTGTTCCCCCTCCCCTCTCTACAATGTCTCTCTGGCTCTTTTCAGCTGATGTCGGCAATTAAGGGCAGCAGAGACAAGTAATCTCCTTCTGGGCGACGGGGGCCAGACCAGAACAGGCATGTCGAGTGGGCTGTGCAGTTGGGGGGGGGGGGGGGGGGGGGGGGGTGGGGGGGGGGAGGACTGCAAGCCTGGCCCCAGCCTCAGCCCTAGCCAGGCCCTGCTTGGCTGCACTCAATCTCAGCCCAATAAAAAGTCCTTCATTGGCAGGGTGCAACTGAGACAGACGGGCTGGGAGTATGTGGCTTTTAAAAATGAGGAGGTTGGAAAAAGGGGGGAGGGAGGTAGGGAGAGCCAGAGAGTAAAAATGAAGTATCTAGTTTGTTAAGAATAATGGATAATTAGACTACGAGGTGAGGCTGGAAGCAGAGGTTTTGATAGATAGGGAACTTTGCAAATTCAACCGTGTATTCCTTCAAAAGGACAATTTCTGAAATACAGCTTAGCCGGTTCTGTCAAGGCTAGTTTCATCCAGGGAATGCAGAAACATATGGGTTGTCTCTGAGCTATGGGCTACATGTGGGAGGTGAAAGGGTGTTGTTGAGAAATGTATGCAAGACCAATCATTCGCCAAACGCTCTTTAATCTATTGTGATCACCAAACAACAAAAGGTTGTTTCTGGCATTTGTTAACCCCCCATCAAATGCAGCTTCCCTCAGAAACTTTAGTATAACTGCATCTGACTGCTTTGCATGCAGAAGTACTGGAAACACATAGAAACAATACATCCATGCATCATATGTGATAATATGTTCCTATCATTTCATTGCTAAATTGCCTGCACATTGTGTTGATGAATGTCAGAGGATAAAGTACGTTTACTTATTTATACTTTGATCAGATGCTTCCTGCTTCAAGTCATATATTTATTTTTTAATAGGGTCCAATTTAATGCGGGACACATATTTCTAGTAACCATATGTCAAGATAAATGTGACTGAAATAGTTTATTGTAATAGTTATAGCTTATCGGATCATCATGATTAAAAATGGCATTTCCTCATAAATTAACTTCATGTCCTTGTAATAAGTATTAATAACCAGATATTAAGGCCCTTTAAGATGTTTCTTAACATCATTATGTGTTAGTATGATTATATAAGAATATATAGTATGGAATAGTAACATTGTAAACACATTCATAGATTTACCATTTGAATTCCAGGTCAGAGGCACATACCTTCAATTGATAGTTGCACCATTTAAGTTATTTCACAGTAATGTAAATATAGATGTCAGACACCAGATAGTTCAAAATTTATTAATTTTGTTATTTTTTGTTCATTGGTTTAATTTAGTATCTAATATGTTTAATAAGAGCAATTTACCATAAAATCTTATAGGGTTATGCTTTTGTGGATTTTGTCAAATATTTTGCTCAGATTTTTTCATGTTGTCCATATCTTTGAATTAGTATTTATTTTGTTGATTTAGTAGAGTAATTTGAGATAATTGAAACTTGATTAGCACTTGTTTTATTTATTTTTCCAATCATATATTGTAGACATATTTTCATTTTCTTGAATATGTTGTTCCTTTTTCTCATTTTTTTGATTGAACTGTGCATGTTTTTGATTTAAAACTCATTTTGTTAATTTAGTCATGAATCTGGGATGCTATACTTGTTAACTTTATTCGAGAATATTTTGTTGAATGAGTGCATTTTGCCTCTTTAGATTTACTTCATACTATTTGGCATTTTGTCCTCCTGCAGGCAAAAGAATAAGAAAGGTGATTTAAAAACTAACTGTGCAGTTTAATTACTATTTAATGGCGAAACCTGCATTAAATTAAAATAAAAAGAAGTGCAATGTGGGTTCTTGTTCAACTTTCTTATCTTTTTTTATTCCTGACATGAGAAGAAAACATTAAGTTGTGTGAAGCAGTTCTGAAGAAACACAATGGATCAATTGCATATTATTGATATCACTTTTAAGGTTTTCTATTTGGCATCCTCTGTGACAATAAACTGAGTAACTTTAGGTTGTGGACTCAACAAAACATTAGAGGACTATTTTTCTTAATTTTCCTGACATTTTATAGTAGGGATGTGAATCCCCACGACTGTGGCTGATTCAGTACACATCTTTTTGGGTTTTACCGATGCGGACATGCTAAGAAAGATACATTGCACATTTAGCCGGCAGTTGTATCCGATGCACACTGAAGCTACTGGTGCAGTTGCATCGCAAACGTCTGTCTCGGACCCGATTCAGTTTGGTGAATCTCTCCATCCCTTTTTTATAGACCACTAGACAACTGATCAATTCATGGAGAAAATAGTTGACAGATTATTCGACGATGGAGGTCATCATTAATTGCAGCCCTAAAGATATTTATAAGAAACTACTCATTAAAGCTAACTACAAGGACCTTGATATCAATCGTTAGCCTCATAGCATAATTGCCTATATGAACAAATGTATTGGGACACATTGAATTCAGGTGTTTCTTTTCTAACAGGGGTCTAGGCAACAAAACAATCATGACAAATGTCATAATATAGTTATAAACTGTGATAAACATCATTGCGTTGCATTGGATAGTTTTGTTTAAATTGTTATCTTTGCTTCCAAAGTGTCTCAGAGATGGTTTTTACTTAATTTCTCTCAACACTATTTTTGTTTTTTTAATCCATGACTATGATTTTAAATGTTATACCTCTAAATTTCCAAAATATTTTTTGTGCTCTGACTTCAAACAATACTTTTCTACCACAACTAACCATCTACTTTCTTCATATCTCACTTAGGAAGAAAAATCTCCATATAAACTTAAAAGGGAATGACTGATATTTATAAACTATATGGGCAAAAATATTGGGACACATTGAATTCAGGTGTTTCTTTTCTAAAAGGGGTCCAGGCTACAAAACAATCATGACAAATGTCATAATATAGTTTTAAATTGTGATAAACATCATTGCATTGCATTGGACAGTTTTGTTTAAATTGTT
Source organism: Sphaeramia orbicularis (assembly GCF_902148855.1). Classification (NCBI taxonomy): domain Eukaryota; kingdom Metazoa; phylum Chordata; class Actinopteri; order Kurtiformes; family Apogonidae; genus Sphaeramia; species Sphaeramia orbicularis. Next base: position 5,500,020 of record NC_043959.1, read on the forward strand.
ATCTTTGCTTCCAAAGTGCCTCAGAGATAGTTTTTACTTAATTTCTCTCAACATTGATTTTGTTTTTGTTTTTTTAACCCATGACTATGATTTTAAATGTTATACTTCTAAATTTCTAAAAAAAAAATTTTTGCGCTCTGGCTGTAGAAATACTTTTCTACCACAACAAACCATCTAACTTTCTTCACATCTCACTTAAGAAGAAAAATCTCCATATAAACTTAAAAGGGAATTATTGATATTTGTAAACAATATGGACAAAAATATTGGGACACATCATGGCTACAGCTTGTAAGATGTCCTGATCGTGCTGATTTGAGATATAAACATCAATATTAATAATCAATATGATATTCATTACAATATAAAACTGCATTATGACATTTGTCATTATTGTTTTGTAACCCAGACTCCTGTTAGAAAAGAAACAACTGAATTCCATCCATCCATTTTCTACCGCTTATCCGGGGTCAGTTCGCAGAGGCAACAGTCTAAGCAGGGATGTCCAGACTTCCCTCTCCTCAAATACTTCCAGGGGGACCCCGAGGTGTTCCCAGGCCAGCCGAGAGACACAGTCTCCAGCGTGTCCTAGGTCTTCCCCGAGGTCTCCTCCCGGCGGGACATGCCCGGACCACCTCCCCAGGGAGGCGTTCAGGAGGCATCCAAAACAGATGCCCGAGCCACCTCAGCTGGCCCCTCTCGATGTGGAGGAGCAGCGGCTCTACTCCCAGCTCCTCCCTGGTGACTGAGCTCCTCACCCTGTCCCTAAGGGTGCACCCTGCCACCCTACGGAGGAAACTCATTTCGACCGCTTGTATCCGGGATCTTGTCCTTTCAGTCATGACTCAAAGCTCATGACCATAGGTGAGAGTAGGAATGTAGATTGACCAGTAAATGGAGAGCTTCGCCATTCAGCTCAGCTCCTTCACCACAACCGACCGATACAGCGACTGCCTGCCCCAAGTGGACGAGTTCAAGTATCTCGGGGTCTTGTTGTCACCTGAATTCAATGTGTCCCATTACTATTGTTCATATAGTATTGCTTAACCAAATGTGAAAATTTCAATTAACCACTGCTTCAATTAAAGAAAATCCTGTTTGTTTGACTTTGCATATAAATACATCACCTTTCATGAAGAATTCCCCTCTAATTTCCCATTAACTTTCACTTCATCTGATGCAAAACTAAATCTTCCACCTGTTTCACATTAAAAGTCTTTCAGAAGTTACAAGAAATAATCTTTCAATGTCACATTTACAGTTATCTGCGGGAGGCGTTGTGTTCCACCAGCCAGTAGCTTATCATCATACATGCACAGCAAAGTAGATGTGATCGGGATAAAGAATACCGTTATGTGAGACTGGTATTTCTGCTTAAGAGGGAAAAAGTGCAACAACAGTGAGTATCATGTGACTTATTGTCGTGCTGATGGTGTGTAACTGCAAATTATGCTGAGTTTACAGGCAGTTACTGCCTTGGTCTTTTTCTTTTCCCTCATGTTTGCTGGAAACCTAATTGTTATTCATGTCAAGTATATTTATGCAAAATCCAGGGCTCATTATTGTTGTCTCTTATCATTATTGTATTAAATGCAGTACAGATTCAGGGGATGAGATGATCTGTGTGAACAGTAAAGAGGGTGGATTAGAAAATGTCTGTTAACTGGTTTATTCATGACAACAAAGTGACTCATTTGCAGAGATCAGTAGTTCATGTATACAATTTGACCCAAACAGGATCTCTACTAGTGCAAACTGTATGGCAACCAGCCAAAATACACCATGCATGTAAAGGCAGCCAGTGGCTGCTCAGGAGGAGCTGACATGTTGTGCGTCTGAGCTAACTTTTAGATTTCAGCTGATGGTTGTTTTTTTTAGCTCAGCTACATGTAGCTTTTCCTGAAAAACACAGTCTAATTAATGCAGACATTCACTGAGTTGTCAATGTCTTCCGTTTCTTGGAAATGGAGGGTTTGTCATGTCTTTGAGCTATTGTCTAAATATTTTAAATACTATAGGTATTAAATTATGCACAGAGGCTATTACAGCACCTCAGCTGTCCACAAACAAAGGGAAAATCCTGTTCTGTCTGTTAATATTTGCGTCAGCCTGTTGGTACAGTTTTGTATATACACTGCCTGGCCCCAAAAAAAGTCGCACATGCAATATTTCACTGCAGCACCTTTGGTTTTGATTACAGGAGACATTCACTGTGACATTGTTTTGCCACATAATGCTTATGTAGTGTCACAGTAAGCTTCATAATATTTTTTTATCCATTGTTGCATTGATTTTTGATTATTGATGATGGAGAATCAGACCGCTGCATCAAGTCTTCATCACATCCCAAATTAGAGTCTGGACTTGAAAATGATGTCTCATTCTCCCTGAACCATTCTGTCACAAGTCTGATGATTCTGATCAGTTCTGGCATTGTCCAACTTTTTTGACACTAAAGACATGAGACGTAGTGTCTCATGTCTTTACTGCATCAGAGGTAAATAACCTGTTACAGTTGAAACATTATTAACCACTGCTGTCCTTACCAATGGAATGATTTGAACCATTTGCTTAGTTAAATCCAAGCAGTTACTTTTTTTTTTGCCAGGCTGTTTATTTAAATCTAACTGCAGCGAGTAGCCTCTCATTTCTTTAATGTCAAAAAGACTGAACAATGAAAGGATTGATCAGGATCATCAGGCTTGTGACAGAGTGGTTCAAGGGAGAATGAGACATCATTTTCACACATGGATTAGCCACCATAAAGTCCAGAGTCTAATTTGTGATATGATGAAGACTTGATGCAGCGGTTTGATTCTCCATCATCAATACTCAAAAATTAATGCAACAATGGATGGAAGAAATATTATGAACCTAATTGTGACAATACATAAGCATTACGTGGCAAAAAAGATGTCACAGTGAAAGTCTCCTGTAACCAAAACCAAAGGTCGTGCAGTGAAATATTGCATGTGCGACTTTTTTTGGCCAGGCGGGTGTATTACTTTCTTTTAATTGCCAACTTTTTGGACTAAATGAAAACTGACTGTCTTTAACACATCAATTGCTTTGTGCATGCTTAAATGCCTATAAATCAGTAAAAATTATCATAGCTATCGACATTCCTTGGTTTAATCCTGCTAATATAACGCTTAAGTGCATCACTTTTATTCAGTCAAACTGCAGGAATGTAAATGATGTCTGTGTATATGCAATAAGTTTATACCTACAGGGAACATCACATGCCCAGTGAATTCTCAGTCATATTTTACAGGCCCTTTAAAATTAACCCCTAAAGATCCATATGATGTGTTGTTCTCTCAGACAGTATGGATTTCGGATCATCGACAGCAGTAACATGCAAAATAAAAAAAAAAAAAAAAATGTTCTTCATCCTAACCACCACCTTTGTCTTTTTCATTGGACCTCAGGTAAACTGAGTTGCATGATGATGATTAAAAATTGAACACACTCCTTCACCTACAGAATCAACTGGTGTCAAGTTGGAGAGTGAGCATTAATTATCTAGGAGAGCCCAACATGGCTCCTGGATTTTTACATATTAATATCCTCAACACGAGAGACATGTTCATTATTAGAGGCTCAGTGGCGGGGCCACGATTTTCCAATTACTGCCACCGTGTCAGTCTGCTCTACTGCACAAACACTTTCTTACACTAAAACTGCTCCCTGTTTCGGTACAACAGAAATGTCAAATGACACATTTTTGCTGATGAAAAAAACACTTCACCTTTCTAAATCATGTTATCTGTGCGTAGAAATACCTGACAGTAAAACTTGAGTCTCTTTAATTGAACCATCACTTCAAAGTGACAAACTACCAAGTGAGGAATTCAGGCAGGATTTATTAAAATTAATCATCTTTTAGTGTGTTTATACAGTTTAAGAACCAGCTCTGCATGTCAGCTATTGAGGCCTCATTACTGTCTTGATGTAAATGACTGTCACCAGCCCACCATCACACTATTAAAATTCCCTGCAACACTGAGGAGCAGGGGTTATTAAAAGTTGCTCTCCACTCTCCTGCTTGATAAAAATAACAATTTGGCCTCAGAGAGGAGATGGGTGAGAGCAGGACACAATCGTCCTTTAGGTTTTTAGGTAGCACACTGGTGACAGGTGCTGTGAAGTCATGTGTTTAGCAGAAAGATTCATACAGACTTCATAACTCAGCCCAGTTCCACTTCCCCAGCCATGTTTATGACTTCACCTCCTGCAGTGGCCCTTGAGCAAGAAGAAAACAAGACTGCATCACAACAGTCAAAGCGTTTTAGACTCAACAAGGTAACGACTGGAACTTTCCAAGGTAAAGGCGTCTCTCTTGTACACTTAAGCACAACTGAACTACTGTATAACATACATATATTCATAATGTCAAAGTAATGAATATTTAACAATAAATAATACATAATGAAATGCAAATGATACAAATGAGCCCGAAGTTACAAATTCAAGAATATGTTTTCATTTATTTTACACTACATATCTCAGTGAACTTTGGTGCTGATTGATCAGTGTTCTGGGGCATTAAACTACGTTAAGCTGTGTTTTTTATTAAGCGCTTTAGAATGTCCCTCTTCTTCCGCTGCTGTCGGACTGAAACAGCATAAGATCTTCCTACCATCGACTTGCGAGCGCTGTGAGTTTCACACAGGGCTGATGTACATTGACCTTATGACAAAATAATTAATGAAGTGGTCGTAGGTCTGACGTGGGAAGGTCTCAAGGCACCCTTACGAAGACATGACAACTGTATACAGTATTTGTACGACTCAAAATCACATCATTTTCTCATGGCAGCCTCAAGATGCTCTTGCGTTTTGAACGGCAGCCATACCAACTTCGTAAGACGGCTGTAAGAAACTACTGCTCCCTCCACGAATGTCTACGAATGCCTACAAACTCCAGAACTTGTACAAACGGGGAGATTCTTACAAACCCATCGTTTGTACAAAGCTTTGTGACTGAGTCTTTAAGCAAAGTTACAAATCCCTTCACAGTGGGCATTTGATTTCACAATGTGGAAATTGAGAAGGACTGGAGAGTTTATGAACATGTCTGTCTTAAGGTGAATATTTTCTTTGATATTCTGACACAGGGGTACAGCCCTCATCTATGTTCACTCAGCCTCAGTGGGAACTGTCTCTTTCCTTGTCTCTCTCAATGCTGGTTGAGAAAGGAGCACAGAAAGAAGGCTGTCCCCTGATTCTTATCACAGGCAGGTTCCAGGTTTCTTTAAGCCCATGGGTTAGTACTGCAGCTTACAACAGATAAAGTGAGTCTCTGATACATTCTAGGGCAGAAGACAGTGAACTGTTAAAAAGAAGGCGTTGAATAAGAGCTATTTATGGGCCCCATTCAGTTTATTTTTACTGTTTGAGTGGACTAAAATATCACTGAAAGTTTAAGAGCTTTCCAGAAACCCTTAATTTCACACACTCACTTTGCCACATCCATGTTCTTCCAAATATAATAGAGTATGACAGTAACAACTGGAACAGTGAGGATACATGCCTAAGAGCTATCAAGCTTTCTTTCCACTGTTCAACAGAGTATATTTTCAGAAAGTTTTCATTTATAAGTTTACATGACTAGTTTTGGATCATTAAGAATAATCATAACTAATACATTTTCATGGCTGATCATGGAAATTAACATCTCTACTTGATTCGGTTTTTGTTACATTCATTATGTTGCATTTTTATTGCAAGTTTAGTAGCATGTCAGTGCAACTGGTAGTCATATAGATGCAGCAAACAATTGTAATGTCATCTAAAGTGTTTTAAGAAACTTAAATGGTAAATTATAATTTCTTAATAAAATGCTATATTATAATAATATTAGTTAACTGTAATAGGTTAACTGGTTAATCTAAATTGCCCATAGGTGTGAATGTGAGAGTGATTGTTTGTCTCTATATGTTAGCCCTGCGATGAACTGGCGACTTGTCCAGGGTGTACCCCGCCTTCGCCCCTATGTAGCTGGGATAGGCTCCAAGCGACCCCCGTGACCCTAGTGAGGATAAAGCGGGTTCAGAAAATGAATGAATGAATAATAATATTGAGATTTTATCAGGTAAGAATATAATTCTTTAGACTCCGGGATGGGCATTATATTGAATTAATTATAAATCATAAAATCAAGATTATACCAACAGAGACTGTTCATGGTCAACAAAAATTTGCAATACTACCAGTTATTTCTTGTAATATATTAGTTATGAATGCATTTCTCCAGTCATATGTGGCATACAGATTTAGTAAAATCTGGATGTAATTATGCTTGCCTCAGTTCATGTAGCCAGAAAACATAACATAAATCATCCATAACACTGAAAAAAAGGATATTTAAATTTTTGCTCATATCGTTCAGTTACACTAAAATCTGTGGTCAATTTAGATAGAGTTTACTTGAAGATTTGCTCTGGCATTTTTGAAGATTTCCTGCTAGCTTGGCTCAACCTCCCATGCGAGATGATGCAGAGATTATTCTGGACTGACCAGCTGTTGTTTTATATCATGTTTAATTATCTTAGAACCTCTCTACAGATGACACTAGAAATACTATCTGGTATTCCATGGACTAACCTAGTTTTTCAAATACGGGGGGTACCGGAGAATAAAGCTATGACGGAGTACTAGGGCCACATAAGAAAATAAAAACGCTTGTCACTACGAGTATAAAGTCATAAAATATCGATATAAAACCCGTAATTTTATGATAATAAAGTTGAATGCAAAAAGAATCACAATGTTATGAGAATAAAGTTGTAGTTATAAAAAAAAAAGTTAATTAATTCATAAATTAACAAAAATGTCATTCGGTTATGAGATTAAAGTCATCATATTCCGGTAATAGAAGCCATAACATTACAAGAATAATGTTGGAATTTAAAACAGGTTGGAAAAATTTTATAATTTACAAGAAAAAAGTCATATCCTCCTTGTACAAAGCAGTAGTATTTGTGTTGTATAAAGTACTTGATATTAACTAGACGTAAATACCCTCAGTACCAGTAGATCATGCACATATTCACTGGGGTCAGTCCACGGTCTACTGCAAATGCACTTTGGATCAGCAGGTTCTGGGCCCTAGTTTTGGACCCTGGTTGTCAGTGATGATGAAACCATGTATATTTGTTTCAGGTAAAAATAGCAATGATCCCCTACACCCTGGATGTCAGGATACGCGATTTCAGGTCACATGTCAATGTACGTGGACCACTTGTTCTTTGGTAGCTCGTACGGATCCATGTCCAGTTCAATTGTCCTTAATTTAATTTCATATTTCGCATTTCCCCGGTCTCCCTGTGTTTACTGCTACACTCTGTCATGTTGAGCAGGTTGGTTTTTGCCACTCAGTCTGACTTAAAGGGGAGTGGCCCGGGAGGGAAGTGACATCCATGCATACCCTCTATATGTTTGGTAGATGCAGCTCTAGTTGTTAATCTATCTATAAGCACAATAATATGAGCTAAACATGTAGAAACAGCATTATTCCCTGAATATGATGTCAAGGCTCGGTATTGGGGTACCACATACAAATGAACTGCTGAGCCTAGAAAATAGACAGAAAATGTTCATCCATCAATGTCATTCATCTGATGACCTTTCTAGGTTTTGTTTTTGTGAAGAATTTGAGCTTGTCCTTTCTGCAAAAGGGTCTCCATAATCAGAAAATTTCACCCAAAACAGATCAAAAAATGTCATTTATACTGGCCAGCACAGACTCCATAATTCTAAACTGGGGAGTCAGAAGAATAAATGCACAGAGGTAACAAAAAATTATGCAGATTACAGAGCAGGTTTTCATTTGCATGGAACACATTTTCAGTAATATTGACAGGACCGTTGCATTTGTTGAAATAGAGGGGCAATTTGTGGTGGAATTGTTACTTAACAAATTACAGACTTGGCAGATCTGCATTAGATTAAGATCCACAGTTATCAGAAATCAGCAGGTGAACTACACAGTCCTGTGTGAATAAATATTCGTTAAATATATTTTAAATAATTACATGCTGAATCACTGTAGTCTCTTCTATCAAACATGGAACACGTCAGTCTGTTTTATAATGAGCTATGATTTGGCTGAGTCATGCAGAACAAGGCTTTGTTTTTGCTTGCTACATATTGTGGCTGCTGGTATGACTGAAAATACAGCTTGAGAGTTTAATTGTAACATCCAGATATGTTTGAACTGTTATGTAACACAGGGAAAAATATTTTAATAAGTCATTCTAAGGGGTAAGAAATTGTCTCTGGATACTGGCACCAAATAGTCTGACAGTTTGTGTGGTTTCTGTGCAACCTTTGGATCCAGAGCTAAGCTTGATAATCACATACTGGAACAAACTCAAACCAAGGCACAATTCCCTGAGCTAAGAAATTAAGACATTTAGTGGCACTAATACAGTCAGTGCATTTGAGTTTAACATTAATGAAGGGTTATATGACTGTTTCAAATATCCACAAACTACTACTATTACACTAGAGATGCAGCGATGACAAATTATAAGATGAAACCAATATTTAAACTAACAATTTTGGTTGATATCAACATAATTTTTTTTTTACTATTTTAAAATCACTCTCCTTGATGCCAGAGACACAAAGAAATCTTCATTATACATACAGTATATAAACAGAAATCATGGCCAAAAATTTAAGGAATGACAAAAAAATTTGATTAACATTACACTGGAGGTAAGGTACATTGAAGAACAGTTTCAAGCATTTTGTAAGTTTCACAGACTTTTATTGGCAAATAAATAACATAACTTTCATCATAACTGCTCACATAAATATTCTCTCACCAATTTATTGCATTATATACAAATACAAATTTACAGCACATTCTTTAATACATCGTACCAAATACAGTCACATCTATAGGTATTTGGGCAGTGACACAAATTGCACACTTTTGCCTCTGTTCACCACCATAGTGGATCGAGATGTGACTAAAGTGTGGACTCTTAGCTTTAATTCATGAGGTTTACCACAAATATTGCATTAACCATTTAGAAGTGACAACCGTTTCAAATGTAGTCTTTTGATTAAAATTGGATTTTATGTGGCACCACTTGACAGCATTTGCCATTGATTTTCTGTTCAGGCAGATCATGCTGACCACTTGAAGTCTCTGGCAGCCAAAGCAAAAACAAACACTTGATGCCAATGACAACACCTGTCAGCACCTAGCTGCAATGTTGGCAAAAAAACTTCTGGACACAACCTCTATATCCCATTAATGTATCCCCCATGGGGATTGTATACTGCTAGGAATAGACTGTGACAAAGACTGGGACACTTTAACAACTTTAGAATGATCAATTAAAAACCACAGTTTTAAAATAACAAATCTCAGTTCCATGGATTAATTTAAATATTGTAAAACTCATGAAAGAGAGGGACACTGCTTTAAAAAAGGCACTTAAAACCAAGTCATCAATTGATAGAAAGATTTTTGTTGCATTAAGGAATGTAGTTAAAAACATAAGAAAAGTCAAAGTTGATTATTTCCTGTCCGTTATAAAAAAAATTCAAAAGGCAACTCTAAAGTAATTTGGCACCAACTTAAAAAACTGACTCCCTCTTGAACTGCCACCTTATCGTGGTGGGGGAGTTTGAGTGCCCGAATGATCCCAGGAGCTATGTTGTCGGGGCTTTATGCCCCTGGTAGGGTCTCCCAAGGCAAACAGGTCCTGGGTGACGGGCCAGACTAAGAGCAGTTCAGAAGCCCCTCTGAAAAGAAACCATCAAATGAACGTGACGTCGCCCGGTATGGCGCAGCCGGGGCCCCACCCTGGAGCTAGGCCTGGGGTTGGGGCTCGAAAGCAAGCGCCTGGTGGTCGGGCCTATGCCCACGGGGTCCGGCCGGGCCCAGCCCGAAGGAGCGACGTGGGCCTGCCCTCCGGTGGACTCACCACCCACCGAGGGAATTGTAGGGGCCGGGTGCATTGTGGATTGGGTGCCAGTCGACGGCAGGGAGCCCGACAACCCGATCCCCGGACGCAGAGTCTAGCTCTTGGGACATGGAATGTCACCTCGCTGGGAGGGAAGGAGCCGGAGCTTGTGAGGGAGGTTGAGAGATACCGTCTAGATATAGTCGGGCTCACCTCCACGCACAGCTTGGGCTCTGGAACCCAACCCCTCGAGAGCGGCTGGACTCTCCACTTCTCTGGCGTTGCCCGCAGTGAGAGGCGGTGGGCTGGTGTGAGCTTGCTCATAGCCCCTCAGCTCAGCCGCCATGTGTTGGAGTTCACCCTGGTGAACGAGAGGGTCGCGTCCCTACGCCTTCGGGTCGGGGACAGGTGCCTCACTGTTGTCTCGGCCTACGGGCCGAACAGCAGTGCAGAGTACCCGGCCTTCTTGGAGTCCCTGGGAGGGGTGCTGGATGGTGCTCCGACTGGGGACTCCATTGTTCTCCTGGGTGACTTCAATGCCCACGTGGGCAATGACAGTGAGACCTGGAGGGGGGTGATGGGGAGGAACGGCCTCCCTGATCTGAACCCGAATGGTGTTTTGTTGCTGGACTTCTGTGCTAGTCACAGTTTGTCCATAACGAACACCATGTTCGAACACAGGGATGTCCATAAGTGCACTTGGCACCAGGACACCCTAGGCCGGAGGTCGATGATCGACTTCATTGTCGTATCATCAGACCTCTGACCACGTGTTTTGGACACTCGGATGAAGAGAGGGGCAGAGCTGTCCACCGATCACCATCTGGTGGTGAGTTGGATCCGCTGGCGAAGGAGGAAACCGGACCGACTCGGCAGGCCCAAACATGTTGTGAGGGTCTGTTGGGAACGTCTGGCAGAACCCGATGTCAGTGTGGTCTTCAACTCCCACCTCCAGGAGAGCTTCTCCCAGATCCCGTGGGAGGCTGGGGACATTGAGTCCGAGTGGACCATGTTCTCCACCTCCATTGTCGAAGCAGCTGCTCGGAGCTGTGGTCGCAAGGTCTCTGGTGCCTGTCGTGGCGGCAATCCCCGAACCCGGTGTGGAGCCCGGAAGTAAGGGATGCCGTCAAGCTGAAGAAGGAGTCTTATCGGGCCTTGTTGGCCCGTGGTACTCCTGAGGCAGCTGATGGGTACCGGAAGGCCAAGCGAGCTGCAGCCCGAGCGGTTGTGGAGGCAAAAACTCGGGTCTGGGTGGAGTTTGAGGAGGCCATGGAGGAGGACTATCGGTCGGCCTCGAGGAAATTCTGGCAAACCATCCAGCGCCTCAGGAGGGGAAAGCAGTGTGCCACCAACACTGTTTACAGTGGAAGTGGGGAGCTGCTGACCTCGACTGGGGATGTTGTCGGACGGTGGAAGGAATACTTCGAGGATCTCCTTAATCCCACTGTCACGTCTTCCATGGAGGAAGCAGAGGCTGAGGTCTCAGAGGTGGACTCGTCCATCACCCAAGCTGAAGTCACCGAGGTGGTTGGCAAGCTCCTCGGTGGCAGGGCACCGGGGGTGGATGAGATTCGCCCTGAGTACCTTAAGTCTCTGGATGTGCAGGGACTGTCTTGGTTGACACGTCTCTGTAACATCGCGTGGCAGTTGGGGACAGTACCTTTGGATTGGCAGACCGGGGTGGTGGTCCTCCTTTTTAAGAAGGGGGGCCGGAGGATGTGCTCCAACTATAGGGGGATCACACTCCTCAGCCTCCCTGGGAAAGTCTATTCCAGGGTACAGGAGAGGAGGATCCGACCGACAGTCGAACCTTGGATCCAGGAGGAACAATGCGGTTTTCGTCCCGGTCGCGGAACGCTGGACCAGCTCTATACTCTCCATCGGGTACTCGAGGGTTCATGGGAGTTCACCCAACCAGTCCACATGTGTTTTGTGGATCTGGAGAAGGCGTTCGACCGTGTCCCTCGTGATATCCTGTGGGGGGTGCTTCGGGAGTCCGGGGCCCTTTGCTAAGGGCAGTTCGGTCCTTGTATGACCGAAGCAGGAGCCTGGTTCGCATTGCCGGCAGTAAGTCAGACCTGTTCCAGGTGCACGTTGGACTCCGGCAGGGCTGCCCTTTGTCACCGGTTCTGTTCATAATTTTTATGGACAGAATTTCTAGGCGCAGCCAGGGGCCGGAGGGGGTCCGGTTTGGGGACCACAGGATTTCATCTCTGCTTTTCGCAGATGACGTTGTCCTGTTGGCCTCATCGAACCTGGACCTTCAGTGTGCCCTGGGGCGGTTTGCAGCCGAGTGTGAAGCGAGCGGGATGAGGATCAGCACCTCCAAATCCGAGGCCATGGTTCTCGACCGGAAAAAGGTGGTCTGCCCTCTTCGGGTCGGTGGGGAGTCTTTGCCCCAAGTGAAGGAGTTTAAGTATCTTGGGGTCTTGTTCACGAGTGAGGGAAGGATGGAGCGTGAGATTGACAGATGGATTGGTGCAGTGTCTGCAGTGATGCAGTTGCTGTACCGGTCTGTTGTGGTGAAGAAGGAGCTGAGCCGAGAGGCGAAGCTCTCGATTTACTGGTCAATCTACATTCCTACCCTCACCTATGGTCATGAGCTTTGGGTCATGACCGAAAGGACAAGATCCCGGATACAAGCGGTCGAAATGAGTTTCCTCTGCAGGGTGGCTGGGCGCACCCTTAGGGATAGGGTGAGGAGCTCAGTCACCAGGGAGGAGCTCGGAGTAGAGCCGCTGCTCCTCCGCGTCGAGAGGGGCCAGCTGAGGTGGCTCGGGCATCTGTTTCGGATGCCTCTGGGACGCCTCCCTGGGGAGGTGTTCCGGGCATGTCCTGCCGGGAGGAGACCTCGGGGAAGACCCAGGACACGTTGGAGAGACTATGTCTCTCGGCTGGCCTGGGAACGCCTCGGGGTCCCCCCGGAAGAGCTGGAGGAGGTGTCTGGGGAGAGGGAAGTCTGGGCATCCCTGCTTAGACTGTTGCCCCCGCGACCCGGCCCCGGATAAGCGGAAGAAAATGGATGGATGGATTAAAAAACTGACAAGTCAACATCATAAAAAGAAGAAATTACTAGAAATTAAAGTAACTCATAAACAATGCACATGATGTAACAAATACCTTTAACAACATTGTCATTGATTCCGTAGCTGCCATAGCCCAGTGCTTTACTCCCAACAGTGAAAATACCTACCAAATAAATATATCAAATCCAACTTTCTGCATAAGAGACATCACCGAAAGTGAGGTGCTCCAAGCAATCAGGTCACTTAAACCATCAAGAAAAAAGGACATGTTTGGTAGGGATGCATTTACGCTGAAAGAGCTCAGTTCCACATTAATCAACCCAATAACCAAAACAATTAATCAGTCCATTTCTCAAGCCACATTTCCTAATGCGTGGAAGTCAGCAGCAGTATTCCTACATTTAAAAGTAGGGGTCCCTTCTCTATCGGTAATTACAGGCAAATCAGTATCCTACTTACAGTGTCAAAAGTTGCAGAGAAACTAATAGCACATCAAATCATCTCACATCTGAACACCACTTCATTTTCATGCCACCCAATGCAGTTTGGCTTTAGAGCCAAATATTCCACCGAGACTGCCAAGCGCTTTTTTATAGAAAAAATAATTAATGGATAAAGGTGGTGTGGTTGGTGTAATGTTTGAAGATCTTAGAGAGGCTTTTGACACTGTAAACCATTAAATATTAACAACAAAATTAAGTCAGTTAAATTTTTCTTAAGCTTACTTACACTGGATTTAATCTTACATATCAATTTGCTAACAGTCAGGATTCATAACCACCATTACCTCGACTCCATCTGTCTTCAGGTGTCCCACTAGGGTCCATTCTGGGCACAATACTCTTTTCATTTCAAATAAATTGCCTTCCTGCAGTGTGTCCCAATAGTTACATTCAACTTTATGCCAATGACACAGTAATTTACTCACATGGTAACAGTATTTCGCAAGTTGCTGAGGATTTCACACAGTCCATTGTCCATGTCACAACATGACTAAATCTGTGCTGCTTACAACGTCATGTAGCTAAGACAGTGGTCATGTTTTTCACAAGATCCAACTGTCCCAGTGTGCAACCTGATGATCTTGTGGTAGGACAGAAGTTACAAATTGTATCTGAATTTAAATATCTTGGAGTGGATAAACAACAAATTAACATTCAAAACACACATCAAGAAAGTTTGTAACCAAGTCAAATTCATTGTCTCAAATTTCCATTTTATCAGGCCAGTGATCGACACAGCCTGCAAAATGACATCTTATAATTAGTGCTGCTACTAACGACAAATTTTATAATGACTAATGTTTCGACAAATTTTTCGATTAGTCGACTAAATGAGTAATTAAAAAAAATAATAAAAATCAAGTGATTGTTATTAAGTTGTATCCATTTTATTTTGAATTGTAAGAACGGGTGGGGGTGGAGAATGAATGTGGTGTGGTACGCATGGATCCGTGGGCCGGGTGTGTGTGTGTATGTGTGTGTGTGAGTGTGTGCGTGTGTGAAACTTAAGATGCTTATAAGATGGGGGTTTCTCTCTCTCTCTCTGTCTGAGGTACGGCCGTACGGCTGCAGGTGTCAATGCCAGCATGGATTGCCTAGGTGCTGCGGCATACCTGTGCCATTGCGGCATACCCGTGGCATGAAGTCACGGCCATACCCGTGGTTTGTCTCTGGCAGTGGTTGCAGGGAGATCCTGTTCCTACTATGTTTGAGATGGGAGGGAGACCAAAAATAAATAGGTGGTGTTCAGACTTTTCAAAATTTTAGCCCTCCAAAAAGGCTGGACAGGCAGCACACAATGTTATGACTTGTGTTTATCCTTTTCTTGTTTTATTAATTTTACCACAGGTCATAAACCTTTAAATAGAAACAGACACATAGAAATTCATGATTACAATATGCTCTTCACACATAAAAACAAACAACAAGCAAACAAAGTTATCTCACTCATAACAAAGTAGACTTAAACACAAAGCACAATAGATTAACTGCAGTGACTATTATTAATCTGGAAGCTACATTACCCAGAAGGCTTAGCGTCCTGGGAACATCCGCAAAGCACGCCCCCAGTGCCACCGCAGCGTTATTATGAATTGGAGCCTGTGGGCTAATAACTACACCTGCCAACCACAACATAAACAAACCCCCAAACACACTACAGTGTGACATCGTTGTAACGGATTAAGAATTAAACGTTGCCACTTACTACGGTGTTTACTACGGCAGTCGCCAGCATCGTTATCTTAAAGAATATTTAAGGCAACATAAGATACAGCTAGCATTGATAATTAAACACTTACACTAAACAACACTCACACCACAGCCGAACTTCCGCATACCCGCAACCCATAGTTCAACAAACATAAACAACCTTCCACCGTAAAGTAACTCTGACTTAGCATGACAAATGATAACATACACAAGCATCTATTAATGACTAAATACCGTTAGCAGTTGACATTAGCTAATAGCATTTGTTACATACCAGTAGGCTGTGTGCTTGCAGATGGTGAACAGATCAAGGAACAGACTGATTAGAATAGGTCGCGGCCGCCATATATACGTAACCTCAGGCAACCCCGCCTGTTTATAAATATAATTTGCCAGACTTATAAACATAATATAAACATTACTGTTATTAATAAAATTAGACAAGAAATATGTAAACATTCAAAAAAATTTAAAGAAACCAAACAGTTACCATTTTCAGCAGTGAAGTTATTTAAACCCATTTACTCAGTCTTAACAGTTTTATGTCACCCAGAAGCAGGGCCGGACTGAGACTCATTTTCAGCCCTGGAGTTTCATACCTCAGACCGGCTCACTTTAGATCCCGACCGATTATTATTAAAATCATGTGATTATAACCTTACATGTTAGGTCTACACACTGTTCTGCACAGCCTGAGACAAACAGAGCAGTAGGGAGACAGATTTTTTTCACAGTAAGTCAGCCACTTGAGGTTTGTTCCATCTTTTCTATTAAAAAACTTTTGGTATAGTGATATTAGGGGTTTGACGAGGATGATAAGAAAAAAATGTCTGTATATTCTATGACTGAGGGCGAGCAAAGTAATCAAAATTAACAACAGACTCATCTTCATTTGTCTCATTTGTGCCTAGTGGTTCAGGGTTGTGCTGCTGAGCTGCTCCTCTGTCATCAGTAGACTCTGCTCTCCCTTTCACACTTCCTCCAGTTTCCCTAGACTCACCTGCACCTGGATCACAATAAAAAATAATATCTACAGACATTTTGACTTACTTAACCAATTAAGATATTTACATTGGCAAAATATGCAGGCTTATTTGATATTACTTTATGCTATTGCCTTTCAATTGTGGGCTTTGTGTATTTACTGTCTCACTTTTAATGATGAAAAATAAAACAGGCCAGTACTATGGTTTGGGTATAGAAAGTGGTTTTACTGGAACTAATGCTTGTTGACACAGTCTGTTCCAACAGCTCACCTTTTCCTTCCATCCTCACAGGAGCAATCCCCTCATCACTACTGGCTCCTGGCTCTGCTTCTGACACTAAATCACATTTTAAAAATGCTCATAATTCTCAGCACAAATCTGACATGTCAGTTTCATTCATGTAGTGCTGATTCATCTAGCATCTCAGAGCACCTTTCATATTGAACAGGCCTACACCGTGCTCTTCATTGGAGCCTATTTATTCTAATAATCTTCCCTCTATGAGCAGTCCTACCTGCCCACTCTGGACTTGTGGGCTCATGGCTGGTGTCTGCTGCTGGATGTTCTTTCTGACTCTGAGGAGCTACAAGACAAAGTTTTCCAGTTATGTGGCGTCACATCATACTGTTATTTAAATTGCATAACGTTATGTTCCACGCCACAATGCCACACAATTCACTGACTCGATAATTAACTAACTTGAAAGGTGGTTTACCCGCTTCATTGTCCTTATTAGTTGTTTCCAACCGGGAGGTCGTTTTTGTGAAAAAGTTGCAGATTTTGTCACATTTGGCTGCGTTTGCTTCCAGAGCTTTCCTCTTTTTTAATTCTTGCCTTCTCTGCACCACCCTTGTTCTTTCTATTATCCATGTTTCAAACAGCAAACACAGCTAACCACCGACAGCCTACAGAGCACAGATCGTATATGCTCCACAGTACAGAGCTACTAACCGTATGCAATGACAGATTACGTCAGGTCACGGCGCGTCTGCAAACAAGAGGAAGAAAAAAAAAACAAAACAGTTTGCTAGTAGAGGGGGTGGCGGCCCAGGAACAGCAGCAGCAGCTTACATGATCAACCCAGTGCTATGACTGACCACCCCCGCAAAAAAAAAAAAAAAAAAAAAAAAAAAAAAAAAAAAGATAAATAAAATATTACATATATATTTACAGTGAACTCCGGCCCTCGCGGCCTAAATATTTATACCGGCCCACCGGGAATTGTCCCGGTCCTCCCGATTAGCCAGTCCGGGCCTGCCCAGAAGTCTTAACAGGTGGTCAAAAGTAAAACGACACATTGACTGAAAAAATTGCCGTCAACTAATTCTCATGGTCGATTTTGTCGACTAAATCGACTAATCACTGCAGCACTACTTATAATTAATCAATCAGTCAATCAGATTTTATTTATATAACGTCAAATCACAGCAAAAGTTATCTCATGACACTTCACATATAAAACTGAAACCAGACTCTTAAACTAATTTATGCCTCAGTCACAAATGCCATTACGAACACTGTACAAACAATTTATGGACAATTTCGTATGATGTTCTCAAGGCGGACTTATAAGAATGGAGTGTTCATAGACTGTTCCTAAGAACGTAGCCAGGTGGATGATCTTGTGCAAGATTTTCTTTCAAACGCACTAGGAAATCCCCTTCAAAGAGCACCCTAACGATTGTCTTATGAACAACCTAAGAATAACACATGACGTTCGTGGATCAGGAAGCCTTTCCTGAACCCCATCTTCTTGCGGTGGCCGCAAGTAGATCACAAGAACACATTATGTTTTTATTAGGGGCCCCTTACAGCATTCACACACACACAAACGCACAGACAGATTCGTACGGCATTCTTAAGGTGGATGTAAGGAGCTCCTATAGGATGTAGTGCGTCATTTGTGATGTTCTTAAAGGGGGTCGTATACAAATTTTCAAGATGGAGTGAATGACTGGACACAAAGACAGGGTGCTGAAGGGATTAACAGAAAAATAAACATGAAGAAACAACACAAAACCTGCTTAGAGGTAATGCAGAGTCCACAGGGTGACGAGGATCAGAGTGATGGAGAGAATGTGCGGGACAGTAAAAAAAACACTAACTGCAGTCATGTACAAAACTTTTTAATGTTCAGTTCCCTCTATTATTCTTGTGTATCCTTGTTTTCTTCTTATACCTTCTACTTCAAATTTCTTCATTTGATGTCTTATTATGACTTCTATGATTTCTAACCATACAGGTCAGTTTTCCTGCATATTTTACAGTAATGTGTATTTCAGCAATGCGGACAGCACACGATCCCAAACATAAAATGCACATTCACATTCTAAAATGCTTTATGTAAAAAAAGCTTAACGTAGCTTAATGTCTTAAAAGAGCATCAATTATCAACAAATTATGCATGGACATTTCTAATGCTGAGATAGGCACCAGTACCCCCTGCGATCCTCTGGAGGAAAAAGCGGTTCAGAAAATGAATGAATGAATGAATGAAAAAACAATACTCTAAGATTAAACTATGTTAAGTTTTTTATGCAGAGGTGATAGTGGACATGACAACAGATGTCCACACAAACATTGGTGATGATTGATCACTGTTCTGGGGGCATTAAATTACATTAAGCTTTTTTTACAGTAAGAGTTTTAGAGTGTCCCTCTTCTTCTGCTGCTGCCAGACCAAAACAGCAGCCACAACCGCTTGATCTTCCTTTTCTGCGTCTTGCAGCTGTAGAAGTTTCAGTGTTGTGGGCATTATTGCCAACTTGAATGCGATGATCACAACATGGGACTTTTAGTACATGGTCACTGTTTATATATGTATGCTATACACAACCCCTGCTCCTGGAGGATAGTCATCTGTCTTGACCAGTTGAGGTTAAAGAGAGAGAGTTAAAAGAAGGGAAAGAGAAAGAAAGAAAGAGAGAGAGAGAAATTGGGGCAGGGGGGAGGACGAGGAGAAATAGGGGGAGACACATGGATGTACAGCAAAAAAAAAAAAAAACTAAACTAGAAGCACTCGGAGAGCGCAGACCTCCGCCAAGGCTGATCAGTGGCCCCCCCCCCCGTGGGCCCCCCCACCCCCGATCACCACCAAAATTTAGTCATTTCTTCCTTATCCCATTTCCAACAAACCCTGAAAATTTCATCCAAATCTGTCCATAACTTTTTGAGTTATGTTGCACACTAACGATCAGTGGCCCCCCCCCCCGTGGGCCCCCCCACCCCTGATCACCACCAAAATTTAATCATTTCTTCCTTATCCTATTTCCAACAAACCCTGAAAATTTCATCCAAATCTGTCCATTACTTTTTGAGTTATGTTGCACACTAACGGACAAACAAACAAACAAACAAACCCTGGCAAAAACATAACCTCCTTGGCGGAGGTAATCAGCTGAGACTAGTATAATTACCAATGGGTAGAACAGATGTCCATAACGTTGGGTTACGGTGTAACCCTGGTTCTCTGAGAATAGAGAATATCTCTCCACTACATATAGAATATATGTTATGGGGATTTACTGACATCCCCGCAGCTGACGTGAAAACCTCTTTAAGACACACCACGCCTACCGTGGCTTCCCCTGCGCCCTATAAATAGACCCAGCTGCGCAGGGAACAGCTGATTCACTCTGATTTGAACGGGTCCCGAGCGGCCTCGATGTGGAGAGATATTCTCTATTCTCAGAGAACCAGGGTTACACCGTAACCCAACGTTCTCTATCGTATGAGAATATCTCTCCACTACATATAGAATATATGTTATGGGCTCTGTAAGACACACCGTGAGGGTCCCAAGGAGACAGACCAGACACCGCTCCAATAACAACCCCATGAGGTAGTATCGAATGAGACGTCACCACCCCGAGTGCACATAATTTACAGTGTGTACAAAATCACCACGGAACTATATACAGAACGTACGCCTATAAGGTGGCGACACCGCAAGACGCTATGTGCCACCACCAGCTGTACGTGATCCTTGCATACCCAACCCTGCCAGACGCAAGGGCTGGGTACAAGGAAGAGGTCACTCAGATGGCTTGCACTCTGCAAAAGGCCACTGACTTGGATCTTGACATCACCCTGGCCAGGCCCGAGGTCGACTGGCCAGGGGCACAGTGAATCAATGTTTAGGTTGACATGGCCCCCAGCACACGCTCCCCAAAGGAGGTACTGGTGGCCACATTCAAACTATAAAATCTGGCAAAAGCATTTGGCGTAGCCCATGTGGCTGCTGCGCACACGTCTGAGAGGGCAGCTCCCTGCCACAAGGCCCAGGAGGTGGATACGCTTCTTGTAGAGTGTGCTTTCACTCCCTCCAGCGCCGGCTTACCTGTCTCACTGTACGCTCGGTGGATAACCGCCACCACCCAGTGAGAAAGCCTAGCCTTAGACACCGGCTCTCCCCGACGCTGAGGCTGGAAACAGATGAACAGCTAATCAGTTTTCCTGAATGCAGCTGTCCGTTGAATATAAATCTTTGAGTGCCCTAACCGGGCACAGCGCTGACCATTGTGGACCCCTGCCTGCCTCCTGAGAAGGCCTAAGGGCTCGCAGTTCCACTGATTGATTTATGTGAAAATCAGTGAGCACCTTAGGTAAGAATGCCGGGTTCGGACAGAGGATACCCCCTGCATCCTCTGGAAGGAAGCAGCAGCAACTCTCCTGCACAGAGAGAGCATGCAGTTCCCCTATCCTCTTAGCAGATGTGATTGCAAGGAGGAAAGCCAGCTTGAGTGACAGCCACTGAAGGCTCACAGTTCCCAGGGGCTCAAAGGGCACCTGTCCCAAAGCTGACAGGACCCTGCTCAGGTCCCATGTCGGGATGGTCGACCTATGGCGAGGCAACAGCCTCTGTGCCCCCTTGAGGAATTGTGCTATGAGGCTAGCATCCTGTGCCGTTAGCTTAGCCTCACCAACACGAGAGGCTGTTATGGCTGCTACTACACCCCTCAGGGTGGAGCTAGATTTACCTGACTCAAGGAGACCTTGCAGGTATTTGAGTACCTCCGGAGCCGAGCATGACATTGTGTTGACCTGGTTGGCCTTGCACCATGACACAAACAGCTCCCACCGATAGGAGTATGCCGCCCTAGTCGATGGAGCTCAAGCATTCTGCAGGGTATGAACCACTGAACCAGATAGCCCCATTTCTAATAAGCTGGCCCTCTCAGCGGCCAGGCCCATAGATTCAGCCCCTGTGGAAAGGGGTGGAACAGGGTCCCTTGCGCCCGGCTCAGCAAGTCCTGGCGAACTGGGAGCTTCCATGGTGTCCCGTGCAACAGTGGTGTCACCCATGAGAATCATGTCACGTGTGGCCAATCCGGTGCCACCAGAATCCTCTGAACTCCCTCCTGATTGATCCTCTGCAGCAGGTTTGGCAGGAGGCTGAACGGGGGAAAAGCATAGAGCAGCCCCTGAGGCCACTGGTGCGCCATGGCATTGCAGCCCAGGGGAGGCAAATCTGTCTCGATGGAGTAATACAGTGGGCAGTGAGCATTCTCCGTCGAGGCAAACAGGTCGGCCACCGCTCTTCCAAAGCGGTGCCAGATCTCCTCCACCACTGCTGGATGGAGCCTCCAGTTCCTTGGATGCGGTCCCCTCCTGGAAAGGAGGTCCCCCGCCACATTCACCACACCAGGCACATGCACTGCCCTGAGTGACAGGAACTGCTTGTATGCCCATGTCCACAGTCTTTGTGCCAACCTGCTCAGGCGCAGAGAGCCTGTGCCTCCCTGCCTGTACATGCGGCTCTCCTGCACATGCGGCCAGCACAGAGGTGCTGGCCGCATGTGCAGGAGAGCCTGTGGCACCACCCGACAGCAGCGGTCAGGAGACCTAACAGGCAAAGACACAGCTTCCATGTGACCCTGGCCCCCAGCAGAAACTGCTCCAGACATTCCCTGAGGGAATCCTGTCTGGCCGGAGCCAATGTCACCAACCCAGTCCTGGTATCTAGCCACATACCGAGGAACTGGGTGGCCTGAGATGGCTGCAGATTGCACTTTTTGTCGTTGATGCGCAGACCCAGATACTGGATATGCATCAATAACATCTGGACATGGCAACGACACTGCTCCTCTGTCTGAGCGCCTATAAGCCAATCGTCCAGGTAATTCATTATTCTGAGACCCTGCTGCAGCAGAGGGCCTAGGGTCGCATCCATGCATCTGGTAAACGAGCGGGGAGCCAGCGATATCCCAAAGGGGAGGACACAGAATTCGAAGATTTTGCCGTCGAAGGCAAACTTGAGGAATCTTCTGTGGCCCTCCCATACTGGAATTTTGAAATATGCGTCCTTGAGGTCGACTGTTACGAACCAGTCTCCCACAAGGACTGCTTGCTTCACCCGCGGTATGGACAACATCTTGCACTTCAGGGGCCGTAGAAACTTGTTCAGGCCCCTGAGGTCCAAAATGGGCCGGAGTGTCCCATCGCGTTTTGGGATCAGAAAATAATGCGAATAGAACCCTGTCCACCCGTCTTCGTGCCCCACTTCTCTGATGGCCCTCTTGGCCAGGAGATTGGACACTTTTTTTTTCTCTGAGCGCAAGATCTCTCTGTGTTGGTGACCTGCCATGATGGTAAAAGCAGGTATTGAAGTCACAGGGGGGGCGCTCAAAAACTGAAGACGATACCCCTGAGTCATTGTTAAAACAACCCAGGGGTCCACCCCCAGGGACTCCCATGCTACCTGAGACCCCTGAGGGTTTGGGCGGAAAGGGGGAAAAATGGCATCAGGACCGAGACTTGGGGCCCTGGGGAGCTTTGCCCCCATGCCCTCTTCGTCCTTTCCTGCTGCGCCGCCTCGCCTCCAGCTGGACCCTCAGATCTGACTGGGCCTGACTAGCTTGATGCTGTTGTCGGTGCACCTGCTGTGGCCGACGCACCTCTTGCCAGCCCGTGGTCTGCCTCAGGGCATTTGACATTTCTCGAGCCGCACGATGAGCCTCCTGCGCTTGCTGGATCATTACCGTCGCCTGTGGCCCAAACATAGCTGTCGGCTCTACAGGCAGCCTGAGTAGACATGCCCTGTCGTCAGGCTGCAACTGGGACTGCGACAACCACAGATGGCGGCGTGCTTGCCAGAAACCTGACAAGGCCTTGCCAGCAGCCTCCCCTTGCTCTCTCAGAAGCTTGGGGAGAAGTGAGGAGACCTGTTGCAGTTCCTCTATGAGCTGCCCCCCAGACTCCTCTGAAAGCTGCTGGGCTAAGTGCCGCTGATACAGGGACAATATGGCCGCCGTGTTGGCCAGTTTTGTCTGGACTGCCATAGCCCCATGCATCTTCTCCAGCAAACCGTCCATCACCTTGCAGTTCTTGCTCTGGCTCTTCCCTTTCCCCAGAACCGACTGTGAGGGAGCTACCAGAGCCGCCAATGGTGCATCCACAGAGGGTAGCGGCCCACAGCCGATCCTCTCTGGAGTGTGAACTGCAGTCATGGCCCTACAGAGCCCAGACCAGTGACCCATTGCCTGCGGGGTCCCAAATTGCTTCCTGACCACCTCCTCAAAGTCTGAGAGGAGGGGCACCAAGAAGCGTGTTGAAGGTTGAGAGCTCCCTTTATCATCATCAAAACGCGATGAGCCCAGCCCTTGTATAGGTGGCAGTTCCACACCCAGAGCCGCTGCTGCTCTACTAATAAGACCTTGAAGGAGGGGAGACCGCTTCTCATCGAGCTCCCCCTCCTCTTGCTGGTCCGCAGCGAACCTATCTTCCTCTTCCGAAGGAGACAGGTTAACATCCTCATCATCCCCCTCCACATCTATAAATGGGGATGTGGGGCGTTCCTCATCTGAGGGCCCTGGGGGAGAATGTACCACCCCGGCTGGGCCAGACCTGGACACAGACCGCACCCCCCCCACTGTATACACAGTCAGGGGGCCGGTACTGGAGCCCATGCCAGCCTGTCCAGTTTCTACAACCATAGGCTTGAACCGCTTGGTAGCCTGTAGGCCTACAGTAGGGGTCTCCCGTATTGTGCCTTGTCTCTGAAACAATCGGCAATGTGCTTCCCTTTGCCTTGCTGACATGCAAAAGCAACTCATACATGCAGCAGGATCCTGCCTTGCTGCCAATGCATGCTCCTCTCCCAAGCAATACACACATAAGTCATGGGGATCATCTGTGGGGATCCTCCCCCCACAGCCCAGGCACAATGGACTCTCCCGGCTCGTCATTGCGGTGACGTCACCGCCACGTGACCCGGAAAAGTTTATGGCGTTTTGTTTGCTAAGTTTGTTAGCTTTAACTTTGTTTCCCTGTGAGTCTTTGCTTTTTTTTTTTCAAGAATCGACTCATGGAATGGGGATGGGGAGAGAAGCTCTTTCTTTTGGACGGTGTTGTGCCACTGCCGACACAACACACAATATACAAGGAAGCGTCTTTTTTTTTTTTTTTTTTTTTTTAAATGGTACGAAAGCCGTCCCGGAGGAAAATGCTGGCCGTGCCCGCGACTTGTCGCATCTCCGGCCAGCTGTACCTATACGGCACAATTCTCCTAATGGACAACTTCCCCCCGCTAAAAAGGAAAAAGGGGGAGATATGAGAGAGGACGCTGGCTGCACCCGCGACTTGGTCGCTTCCTCAGACCAGCTGTACGCTCAGTACCCTCAGCTCAACTTCTCCAAAGAAAATAGAAAGGAGGGAAAAAAAAAAAGGCAACTTTTCACCCTGAGAGGAGTCTAACACAGACCAGCTCTCTACCCGAAGGTATGTGGATCGCACAAAAAGTCACCGTTCGTTTCCCTCTTTCTCTTTCACATTCTCACGTTGTCTGATCTGCAGTGAAAATCAGAGAATCAGCTGTTCCCTGCGCAGCTGGGTCTATTTATAGGGCGCAGGGGAAGCCACGGTAGGCGTGGTGTGTCTTAAAGAGGTTTTCACGTCAGCTGCAGGGATGTCAGTAAATCCCCATAACATATATTCTATATGTAGTGGAGAGATATTCTCATACGATAGAGAACTGTTAATACTACTACTACTCCAAATACAGGGTGACACAAAAAAACAGGAACTTTTTAACAATCCAATAAAACTAAGAGTGATGGAAGAAAAATATTTTAGTCATAGTAACTGAAACCTTAAAACATGCCATTTAAGAAACAATGATGGAATTTTCATTTTTTAAAAATAACTTCCTGTAGATGGCGTCCTCCTGTACAAATGCATTCTTGAAATCTGCTGTTGAGATTCCTCATTGACCGCTGCAACATCTCAGCTGGGATACTGTTCCACTGATCCATGGTTACTAAAATAGGGGTGTGTTTACTTGCTCAAGGTCACTGTCTCGCAGTGCTGCCACTTGCTCATGTCTGCCAATACGCACGTCAAAAATTCCCGTTTTTTTGGGTCACCCTGTACAAGTATTAACATTGGATATACTACTCCTGCTACTGTTAGTACAAATAACAGAAACCTGTAACTATTTAATAAACACTACCACAACTATGTGGATAAATGAGTGATAATGATGAAGGCAGGATAATGAGTTCAAAATACATCTAAAAAACTGGTAAATTAACAATTGGAGCTGCCAACATTAGAAATGTTTAAGTCCTCTGTTGTATGGTTTTAATATGTTTTCATAATTTTTGTCTTATGTTATTAATTGTAAGTTTTGTATTGCAAAACTTGTATTGTACTCGCCTGTGTTTAATATTTTTTGATTGTATGTTTTCAAAATTGCATGCTTACAACCTTGTACTACCTTTTAGGGTGACAGTTCGACAACTGTCCAGGGATTGCAGATGAAAAATAGCCATTAGGCTAACTCCGGTGCATTTACAGCAATGTGAATTAATGTACAATGTCCCTGTTAAATAAACCAATAAAGAAATGCAGATGGATGAATTACCAAATACTAGACTTGTGAATTTCAGCTTCTGCCTTACTAATAGCTTGCATTTATAAGAATTCATAGTTTAATGGTGTGACAGTGAGGTCTGTTGCAGTAGGATGTATCAATGGTAGGGGAATGAATAACATCAGGCTTCCTCAGTGGAATTACTGGAAAATAAAATAATCTAAACTCTTCTTTGGTGACACTTTCATGTTCACTTTCAGATTTAGATTTATGTCCTCAGTTATTTATTACTTTGACATACAGCAGCTATCTACTTCATAATACAGTGTGACAGTGTCAATTATTTTTTCAAGGGGGCGGTTAATATAGGCTGATTAATTGTGTCTTAATTGTATCTGTGTATCTGTTTTATTCCTGCTCTTAACCAGTGGTAGCAAAATATGGCCAATGCTATCTAATGTTAATAATGTTACCATTTATTCAGCAATGCATTGTATGACCCGTCAGCTTCCCTGCTAATTAGATCAGCAAGTACTAATTACTGTTTATACATCATGCAAAACTGAGTACTTCAAACTACATATGGTAACAATTAGCAAATATCTAAAACTACCTTGTTGAAGAATATTCTGATTAACAGTACAGTCTGTTATTTGTAAATTACCAATAGCATTAACTTAGCAGGTTTTAACCCCTGACCCTTACAATTCCCCTGCTCCACCATCTTCCTTATGTCCAAATACTGTCAATTCTGTCTCCAACAAAACCAAGATGACAATGACCGAAATACAAAATTAAGGCTCAAAGTTAAGACTTCACGGCAGTAGATCACAATCTAGTTGACGACAATCCCTTCTTCTGTCAGTCTATGACACAGGTTCTCGAGGGCCGGTATCCTGCATGATAGATATTTCCCTCTTCCAGCCACACCTGGTTCAATTAATGATCAACTCATCATCATGCTCTGCAGAAGCCTGATAATGATGTAATGGCTTCCAGATGTGATGGAAGAGGGTAATATCTGAAACATGCAGGATACCGGCCCTCGAGAACCTGAGTTTGACACTCCTGGTCTATGACTTAGACTAAGATACAGAGTTTTTATTCTAAGTGTAAGACACAATTAAATACAGAAATCAATATTCATAAAGTTTGTTTTGAATTTAAATCATTGGATCTAACTTATGTCTGGGTTGGGAAAAAAAACAATAATGTACAGTACAGGCCAAAAGTTTGGATACACCTTCTCATTCTTTGCATTTTCTTTATTTTCATGACTGTTTACATTGTAGATTCTCACTGAAGGCATCAAAACTATGAATGAACACATGTGGAATTATGTACTTAACAAAAAAGTGTGAAATAACTGAAAACATCTCTTATATTCTAGTTTCTTCAAAGTAGCCACCCCTAGCTCTGATGACTGTTTTGCACACTCTTGGCATTCTCTTGATGAGCTTCAAGAGGTAGTCACCTGAAATGGTTTCCTAACAGTCTTGAAGAAGTTCCCAGAGATGCTTAGCACTTGTTGGTCCTTTTGCCTTCACTCTGCGGTCCAGCTCACCCCAAACCATCTCGATTGGGTTCAGGTCCAGTGACTGTGGAGGCCAGGTCATCTGGCGCAGCACTCCATCACTCTCCTTCTTGGTCAAATATCCCTCACACAGCCTGGAGGTGTGTTTGGGGTCATTGTCCTGTTGAAACATAAATGATGGTCCAACTAAACGCAAACCGGATGGAATGGCATGTCACTTCAGGATGCTGTGGTAGCCATTCTGATTCAGGTTGCCTTCAATCTTGAATAAATCCCCAACAGCGTCACCAGCAAAGCACCCCCACACCATCACACCTCCCCCTCCATGCTTCATGGTGGGAACCAGGCATGTAGCATCCATCCGTTCACCTTTTCTGCGTCGCACAAAGACACGGCGGTTGGATCCAAAGATCTGAAATTTGGACTCATCAGACCAAGCACAGATTTCCACTGGTCTAATGTCCATTCCTTGGGTTTCTTGGCCCAAATAAATCTCTTGTGTTTGTTGCCTCTCCTGAGCAGTGGTTTCCTAGCAGCTATTTGACCATGAAGGCCTGATTCACGCAGTCTCCTCTTAACAGTTGTTGTAGAGATGTGTCTGCTGCTAGAGCTCTGTGTGGTATTCATCTGGTCTCTAATCTGAGCTGCTGTTAATTTGCGATTTCTGAGGCTGGTGACTCGCATGAACTTATCTTCAGCATCAGAGGTGACTCTTGGTCTTCCTTTCCTGGGGCGGTCCTCATGTGAGCCAGTTTCGTTGGAGCGCTTGATGGTTTTTGCGACTGCACTTGGGGACACATTCAAAGTTTTTGAAATTTTCTAGACTGACTGACCTTCATTTCTTAAAGTAATGATGGCCACTCGTTTGTCTTTACTTAGCTGATTGGTTCTCGCCATAATATGCATTCTAACAGTTGTCCAATAGGGCTGTCAGCTGTGCATCAACCTGACTTCTGCACAACACAACTGATGGTCCCAACCCCATCAATAAGGCAAGAAATTCCACTAAGTAACCCTGACAAGGCACAGCTATGAAGTGAAAACCATTTCAGGTGACTACCTCTTGATGCTCATCAAGAGAATGCCAAGGGTGTGCAAGGCAGCCATCAGAGCTAAGGGTGGCTACTTTGAAGAAACTAGAATATAAGAGATGTTTTCAGTTATTTCACACTTTTTTGTTAAGTACATAATTCCACATGTGTTCATTCATAGTTTTGATGCCTTCAATGAGAATCTACAATGTAAATAGTCATGAAAATAAAGAAAATGCGAAGAATGAGAAGGTGTGTCAAAACTTTTGGCCTGTACTGTATATTATAAATGCCAAGTGCCCTCTGTGTGTGTGTATGTGTGTCTCGGGATTCACACAAAATCAGGAAAGAGCTGACTGCTGCAGTTTGGCACACTTATATATTTTTGGTCAAGGAACAGACTAGCAAAAATGGCGAGATGATAGGACCAGTATTCTTTACTCGTAATTTTGGAATACAATAGCCTTACAATCACATTGCTATACCCAGAGTGGTTTGGCAGTGACTGCTGGACAAATGCGGTACAGCATGCACAAATACACAACAGCATAAAAATGACATCTAGACCCTGTACATCCCCACAGGTCAACATGCTAGTGACAATTAGTATACCAAAATGATTTTATATTATACTGTTATCATTTTCTTTACAGATCAGCGGCTATGATGATCACAATCTATAGATCACCATATTAGAACACTAATTATCACTATAACTTTTTTGTCTTTAGACTTTATTTTGCTGTTTAAATGCCAAATAAAACATAAAAAGTTACAGAGTTTTGGTGTTTTACTTAAGTTTAGGCTATATAGCATAATTTTATATCTTCTGATGCTGAAAAAATTCTATTATTGTGACTGTTTTGAGAGTTCTAGATCTACATTTCTGAAATGTGTTTATGTCTGTCATTTTCCTAACCATAAAAGATAAATAACTATCTGGTTTAGTTTGTTTGTTTGTTTGTTTGTTTGGTGTCTTTCCTGTCACTCTGGACCAAAAAATGGGCTTGAGCAAAATAATGATTTAACATTTATCACAACAATAATCAGCATCAACTCTCAGGAAGGCATTTATCATGATGACATTTTGGCAACCTTTGTCCAACTACAAACAAACAAACAAACAAACAAACAAACAAATAAATAAATGAGCAAAAGGCAAAGAATTTACATTTTTATGAACAGTAGTGAATTGGACACTTGAACGACTGCTTACCAAACATTAATGAATATAGCCTGACTGAAACATCTGTATTCAATGTAATATATACTGCATATAATTTTTTACAAACTTGTTAAAGCAACACTATGGAGTTTTTCAGCCTTCAAACTATATTTTCAAGGTCATTTTGGTGGTACAACAACTCACAGTAGGTTCAATTACACTTTCGTCATCGCTCCAGAGCATCTGTCTCGCCTGCACTGGCACTATGCAACTTCTGGTTTCGGGTTGTAACCCCTACACAAAAAGAACTACAAAATTTGACTACTTTACAGCATACACCACCCTCCACTTTCAAAAGATGAGGCAGGTCAACAAAGTTACCAGTGAAGGAAAGCTACAAACAGGCTAACGGTCATGGCTGAAGCTACAAGAAAAACAAAGAGGGTGAGGGTGTTGTCCTAAGAGATAAAGAAAAGGAAGTGAGAGTGATAAAAGAGGAGGCCAGACAAGGATGAATATGGGCCCAGCTTTCACTCACTGGTGCGCTGAAAGAGGAGGAGGGATGCCCTACCGATGGAGACCTGTTGGACTACTGAGTATAAATTCTTCTATAAAATCTTCTGCATTTAAACTTACTATGTTTCAGGTCGTATTATTGAAATCATAGCCTTCTGTTTATGCGTTATCCATTCCAATATGAGCAATTGGTTATAGGCTGTTATACAGATTTGTTCATTTGTAGGGGGGTTTTCAGGTATATTTAAAAATAAAACAATAATGTTTATATAAAATGCTGTAAGGCTACTTTACCTGGCCTGAAGACATGGTTGAATGCACATTAACTGTCTTGCCTCAGGAATTGTGCCAGCATCAATGGCTTGTCAACAAATGCGCAAGTATTACTGCGATACAGATTTTACGACAGTTGTTACAGACAATACTGTTTCTTGGCTTTAGGGGGACTCCGCGAGCAAAAGTTCCATGGTGTTGCTTTAAAGGATTTATTTCTCTTGTTCATTCATTAGTAAGTTGTGTTCAGTTGTTTATTTTTAATTCTTCCCTTTTACTGAGATTTTAAATCAAACTACATTTTCTGGCCTAACAGTTGAGTGGAGACTAAAAATGTAGTTTGCTGCACACAAAGAGAAAAAGATTAATGGCACTGGAAATGTGGACAGCCTCCCTCGTCTCTGCTTCTCTTTACATACTTTCCTCTCCTCTGATGTCGCGGGAAGTTGCTGAACAGACATGCTACCCAGCAGAGTACAATTGAGTTTGTAATCTCTGATCCTGCAGTGGCAGAGTCTCTCATGTTCTCTCTCTCTCGTTCTCTCTCTTTGTGTTTGGTTTACTGTTGGTTATGACTCGGCTGGATAAAAACCCACTCTCACATAAACACACAAACAGCCACATGTGCCAAATAAAGCTATTGCATTGGTATGTCTGCTGAGGACTGGTAAAAACAGTTAAATTCAATAAGTCATCATGAGTGAAATAATGACTTTTCTCACATTTGGATAAGAACAGACATAATGTTAGGATTAAATTAAGAGTTCTTCCAAATCCTGGTTTCATCATAACACCATCTCCCACTGGCTTTGAGCAAAGTTTTATTGACTGCATCACACAACCTTCATTCATTTTCTCATACCGTAACAGAAAATTGGCACAGACTCTGGATTCATGACGAGCCATTTTGGGGCATCAACAACAAACACCAGATGCAAAAATGGGAGATAAATGACAAACATATTGATTCTCCACTTCATTAAAGCTTATTGTGGGAGGTTAGAGTTTGCCTGGGGCAAAACACTAAAACAGATCACCATATTAAATCTACAAGAGGTCTCCAGAAACCGAGCAGAAAAAAACTGTTAAGTCACAGAAGTCTGTAGAATTGAACAAACTCAACTGCAAACGCAACTACTCACACAGCTGCACACACATTTTAACAACTGGATTGTATAGATTCCAGTCCATTTGCTCAACCAGTTTTAATTGTGCCAATTCTGTACACTGTACATTGTAACTGATATAATTTTATATTACATTATGATCATTTTCCTTTACTCAGTAAATTGGACTGGTGTCTTTGTCTACATGCACATGCATGCACATGTATGGAGTGTATTTATTGTTGAAATCATCTTGCCTCCGTTATGATAGGTGGTGGTATTCACTCTTTTAGGATGTTAACCTACGCCATCACAGAGTACAACCAGGGTCAATAGTGAGCTACAGTGGCTTGCAAAAGTATTCATACCCCTTGAACTTTTCCACATTTTGTCACGTTACGACCACAAATATAAATATATTTTTTGGGAATTTTGTGTGAAAGACCAACACAAAGTGGCGTACAATTATGAAGTAGAAAGAAAATGATACATGATTTAAATTTTCCTTTTTTTTTTTTTTTTAAATAAAATACTGAAAAATGTGGTGTGCAAAAGTATTCAGCCCCCCCTGAGTCAATACTTTGTGGAACCGCCTTTTGCTCCAATTACAGCTGCAAGTCTTTTGGGGTTTGTCTCTACCAGCTTTGCACATCAAGAGACTGAAATTTTTGCCTGTTCTTCTTTGCAAAACAGTTCAAGCTGAGTCAGATTAGATGGAGAGCATTTGTGAATGGCAGTTTTCAGATCTTGCCACAGATTCTTGATTGGATTTAGGTCTGAACTTTGACTGGGCCATTCTAACACATGAATATGTTTAGTTTTAAACCATTCCATTGTAGCCCTGGCTTTATGTTTAGGGTCATTGTCCCACTGGAAAGTGAACCTCCGCCCCAGTCTCAAGTCTTTTACAGACTCCAACAATTTTTCTTCCAAGATTGCCCTGTATTTGGCTCCATCCATCTTCCCATCCACTCTGACCATCTTCCCTGTCCCTGCTGAGGAGAAGCACCCCCTAAGCATAATGGTGGCACCACCATGTTTGACAGTGGGGATGGTGTGTTCAGAGTGATGTGCAGTATTAGTTTTCCACCACACATAGCGTTTTGCATTTAGGCCAAAAAGTTCAATTTAGGTCTCATCTTACCAGAGCACCTTCTTCCATGTGTTTGCTGTGTCCCCCACATGGCTTCTGGCAAACAGCAAAAGAGTCTTCTTGTGGTTTTCTTTTACCCATGGCTTTCTTCTTTCCACTCTTCCATAAAGGCCAGATTTGTGCAGTGCACGACTAATAGTTGTCCTGTGGACAGATTCCCCCACCTGAGCTGTGGATCTCTGCAGTTCGTCCAGAGTCACCATGGGGCCCTTGGCTGCATCTCTGATCAGTGCTCTCCTTGTTCGGGCTGTAAGTTTAGGTGGACAGCCGTGTCTTGGCAGATCTGCAGTTGTGCCATACTCTTTCCATTTCTGGATGATGGATTGAACAGTGCTCCGTTCAAACTTTTGGAAATCTTTTTATAGTCTAACCCTGCTTTAAACTTCTCCACAACTTTACCCCTGACCTGCCTGGTGTGTTCCTTGGACTTCATGATGCTGTTTGCTCCCCGGTATTCTTTTAACAAACCTCTAAGGCCATCACAGAACAGCTGTATTTGTACTGAGATTAGATTACACACAGGTGGACTCTATTTTGTTATTTGGTCAACATTTGATCATTCAGCAATCATCAGGCAACTTCTGTAGGCAATTGGTTGCACTCAGAGAAAAGGGGGCTGAATACTTTTGCACGCTGCACTTTTCAGTTTTTTATTTGTAAAACAATATTACAATCATGTATAATTTTTTTCTACTTCATAATTGTGTACCACTTTGTGCTGGTCTTTCACATAAAATTCCAATGAAATATATTTATGTTTGTGGTCGTAGCATAACATAATGTGAAAAAGTTCCATTTTGCAAGCCACTGTACCAAGTAAGAAGTAAACTGGTATGACAATGGACAGCGTTGCAAGTTTGTACATGCAGCGTACTTCTTTTCCAAATTCTTATCATTAAATTATTTTTGATCAAATTGGTTAGTGGTAATATAAAGTATGTAACACAAAAAGTGATTTATTCGTCAGGTTTTTGAACAAACACACAAAATTCCAGCAACTGGTTTCTTCAGTTATCAAATGATTGTAATTACACCCGAAGATGCTTCTCCTTCATTCACTGTTAGTGAATGTAGCTTTGGCCAGGAAGAGTTGATGTCATCAGGCGGTATCCAATGATCATTGGGTGTTTCGACCCAGAACCGCTACACCCTCAACATTGGTGGGTCGGCAGTGGTGGCCAGATCACTGCCCATCAACTCCCCCTGGCTTCCAGCTAAGCTCCTCTCTCCTGCTCCATAACCAACAGGAGGCTCTTTCTGCTGCCTCACCCATCCTGCGAGCTGCCATCTTTCTCTCCCTCCCTGTCACCCCAATTGCCGTGAGCATCCTCCACACTGACTGGGCAGGGAATCCTCTACAGCCGACCTCGACTGGGAAGAGCCACACCTGCCACCCTTTCTCTCTGCAGTCATGCAGGAGGTCCTGGTATTTGCCGCTCTTTCTTTCGAACGCCTCCTCACAACCCTCTTCCCATGGGACCGTAAGTTCTATGAGGATGATCTTCTCTGCCTCTTCAGACCACAGAACCACGTCTGGCCTCAGGGCTGTCTGGACAACCTGGGGGAATTGCAGTCTTCCCCCCAGGTCTACCTTCATTTCCCATGATTGGGCCTTTTGCAGCAGGTTGACTTTTGTGGTTACTGTGGCTGGTGGCTTTTGACCCTCTTTTACGAACTTTATTGGTTGCATTGCTGTCCCATGTGGTTGGCGTTTCTTGCGTCTCTCCTGCTCCAAGGTGTTAGCTAGTGTCATGAGCACCTTGTCATGGCGCCACCTGTACCTTCCCTGGGCAAGTGCTGTTTTACACCCTGACAAGATGTGTGCCATGGTGCCTCTCTCTCCACAGAGCCTGCACAAAGGATCTTCCTTCAAGCCCCACTTGTGCAGGTTTGTTGGAGTCGGGAGTGTGTCATACACCGACCGTAGCATAAATGAGATGCGGAAAGGCTCCAATCTCCAAAGATCTCCCCATGTGATTTTCCTTTTGGGCAGGTCCCATTTGGTCCACACACCCTGGGACGCTAACTCCACTGCCCTTGCCCTTCGTCCTTCCTCCTCCCAGTTCCGTACTTCCTCCTGGATCATGGCCCTTCTGGCCTTGGGTCCTGCCTTCCCCCAATGCTGGACATGGGAAGTTCCAAGACCCTGTCTTCCTGTGCATGGTGTTCCAATGATGTCACGCAGTTTCAACATGCTCTCAGCCTGTGCAACAGATGAGTCAGCTGCCCACTTGCGTCCTGATCTTGTGAGGATGCCTGCATGTCTGACTTGTTCATCCTGGGAGTCTCTATATGTCATTATGACTCTGCACTTTGCAACCTTGAATTCCTCCACCACAGATGACAGAGGAAGTTGGAGCTGCCCTGATCTTATATAAAGGCCTACTGCAGCGAAACTTGGAGGGATTCCCAGCCACCTTCGGAGGTACTTGTTGATCTTCTTCTCCACTCCTTCCACGCTTGTCATGGGAACTTCGTACACTGTCAACAGCCACATGAGTCTTGGCAGCAATCCATGTTGATAAAGCCATGCTTTGAATTTACCTGGGAGCCCTGATTTTTCAATTCTCCTCAGCCATTCTTCTGCCTGCTTTTCTGTGCTGCTGATGTTCTTCCTGTCAGTAAGTGAGTCATCGAACCACTTCCCGAGGCACTTGATTGGATTTTCCCTTATCGATGGAATCACTTCCCCTTGCACATGCAGCGTGACCCTGTTCGTTACCTTACCTTTCCTGATCACCATGCACCTGGATTTCTTTGGCTTAAACTTCATTCTGGCCCACGTTGCCATGCGGTCCAGAACAGTTAGCACCCATCTCGCCTCCACGTGGGTTGTGGTAGTCACCGTGAGGTCGTCCATGTAACCTCTTATTGGGGGTTGTCGGATGCCCGATTGCATTTTTGGGCCTCGGGCCTCCTTCCCGGCAGCTGTTATCAGGAGGTTCATTCCCATGATGAAGAGTATGGGGGAGATTGTGCAGCCAGTTATGATCCCTTTTTCCAGGTTTTGCCACTGGGTTGTAAAGTGGGTTGTCTTGAATCGTAGCTGGATTCCGCCAAGGTAACTGGTGATCATTCCCTTGATGTGCTGAGGGATACGGTAATGGTCTAGTGCTGCATGGATGAGGGCATGAGGGACTGATCCATAGGCGTTAGCCAAGTCCAGCCAGACAACAGTCAGGTCGCCCTTGTTGGCCTTGGCCTCCCGGATCATCTGACTGAGAACTCCAGTGTGTTCCAGACATCCGGAGACGCCTGGGACTCCACCTTTCTGGATAGTGGTGTCAATATACTCATTCTCAGTCATATATGAGGTCATCCTCTTAGCCAACACCAAAAAGAAGATCTTGCATTCTACACTTAGCAGTGAGATTGCTCTAAATTGATCTATGGCCGAGGATTTCTCATTTTTTGGCACAAAACAGCCTTCTGCCTTTTTCCAGCTTGATGGAATGATGCCCTTCTTCCAGATCCTCTGGAACAGCTTCCATAGCCTCCGGAGGAGCATTGGGCACTTTTTATATACCTTATAGGGTATGCCGCTTGGGCCGGGGGCAGATCCTGTTCTGGCCTTCTTCACCACCTCTTGAACTTCCTTCCAGGATGGTTCGCTGATGTTGAGTTCTTTTCCAGGCATATCAATGCTGTCGATGTTTGGGTTGGCATCCAGGGCCTGGTTTCTGGAGATGTCATTATGGGTCTCTCTCAAGAATGCCTCCACGTCTTCTCTGGGGCTAGTCAGCCTTCCAGATTTTGCTTCACCCAGCAGTGTTCTGGTGAATCGGAAAGGGTCTTTGATGAACTGAGCTCTTTTGTTCTCCCTATCCTTCCTTCTTTTCCGAATGCTTTCTGCTCTTCGGAGTTTGCAGAGACGTTCTCGGTGTTGAATCGTCAGGTTCTTGATGCCTTCTCTTTCATCAGCCGGGGATCTTTTGAACTGCTTGTTAAGCGTCTTTATTTCCTCCCTTAAGTGGTGGATTTCCCTTTCTCTTCTGCTTGGTTGGTATGCAGCCTTGATGTTCATCTTTTTGTCCTCCAATCCAAACCGCTCCCTTGCCATATTGTATGTTATTGTTGAGAGAGTACTGACTTTCTGCTCTACTGTCCCTGCTAGCGTGGCTTCTAGCATTTTGTCGAGATCTTGGTCTAGTTGGTTCCATTCCTTGGTGTCGCTCATCTTGGGCCATTTGATCCGCTCCTTCACAGGGTGGGTTTGGCTCTCTGGGGAGGTATTCGAAGAGTTCTTCCTGAGGTCTTGAGGTGACACAGGTGCTGAGAGATCTCCAGGACTGTGGGGTTCTTCCTGCCTGGAGCTCTCCTTCGTCTCACCAGGTGCTACCGCTGTGCGCTGCATCTGTGACCCCTCCTTTCCACATTTGGTCCTGCCTTGATGTATCTTTAGGCCTCTTGTGTTCTTGCAGAGCTTTCCGCAATGACACAATGCTTCCAGTGCCTTCCCAGTTAACGTTGTTTGGGTGAGCCGTCTCGTTATCCGTGAGTCCGTTATTGCAGCCATTACCGTTGTGTCTGTCCCGCTGAGTCGCTCATTCTCCCCCCCTCTCGGGCGACCCTGGGGGTATTGCTTCATGTTATCTTTCGTAGCTTTGGTTGGTGCCCTCTTGCGAGTGCTGTGCACGAGGTTGCTAACCTAATACACCCACGCCAGTCTTTCCTGGAGGTCATCTGTCTCTCCAGAGTCACCGACCTTCCTCGGTTGCCATCCAGTCTTTCCTGGAAGTCACTGGTTGCCCAGAGATTTATTTACTTTATTTATTTAGAAATATTTATAGACAGCTTTTTAGAGACAATTACTTCCCTCAAATTAAAAATGACATTTTTTTTTCTTCAAATGGCACATGTCTCAGTTTACACATTCAATGTGTTTCGTATGCTCTATTGTGATTAAAATGAGTTTATAAGATTGGAAAATAATTGCATTCTTTTTTATTTGTAATTTACACAGCATGCCAACTTTGTGACAAACAGGATTCTACATGTAAAATATTGCGAGTTTTACAAAGTAAAACTCACTGCAATTTGATATGTCACTTTTCAGAGCAGACAAACCAAGATATGATATTGTGGTGTACAGGATATGGAGGTTCTCTCACCCAGAGGATGTTGTGGCTTGTGGGGCGGGTCTTAGCACCCACAGTGAGTGTTGGCATCTGAGTTCCATTTTGTCTGGTGGCTGGAGAGCAATGAAGTTGGCTCGCTAGCAACTGGCTGGTTTCTCCTTTTTCCTTGCCACATTGGTGACCCTGATACGAGCATGTCTGATCCAGCTGAAGAGAGTGTTTCCTCTTCAACTTCGGCCGCGGACTCGGCCTCCTCTCCTCTCCAGCTCCCACAGCCGGCTTCATTCTCCGCCGCCCCGACCCCCATCAAGCTTCCAGAATTCTGGCACAGCGACCCGGCGTCGTGGTTCCAACACGTCGAAGCCCTTTTCCATCTACGGGGTGTAGACGCGGATGTCTCCCGGTACTATTTGGTGATCGCGGCCCTGGACCAGCAGTCCACCCGCAGGGTTATGCCGCTGCTGCGTAACCCCCTTCAGAGCGGGATGTACGCCGCTCTGAAGCAGCTTCTGCTGCGGAGGTTCAGCCTGTCCTCCGCCGAAAGAGCGGATAAAATCCTCAGCCTGCCTGGTTTGGGGGACGGTACGGCCGTGGACTTTATGGACGATATGCTATCCCTCCTTGGTTCAGATGACGGCGGTTTTCTTTTCCCGCACATTTTCCTGCGTCAGCTCCCGCCGCAAGTTCGAGCGGCTTTGGCTAACTCTCCTCATCTGATGGCTGGCGATTACCGTGGTTTGGCGGAAGAAGCTGACCGGATCCTGTTGGCTACCAGACGCTTCATGGTGCAGAGTACTGCGGCAGAGCCCCCAACATAGGAGGGCGGAGGACCCGGCGGTAGTGTCTGTAGTCGGCGCGGGGACTCGTCGTCGTGGGAGCCCCCTGTGTTTCTACCACCGGAGATTTGGCAACAAAGCTAAGCGCTGTGTCCCCCCATGCACGTTTGAGGTGTCTGGAAACGCAGTGGCTGCCGTGGGCACCGATGGACGAGGTGAGCTGCTCTTTATTAAAGACTCCCTGTCGGGACAGTGTTTTTTGGTTGACTCTGGCTCTCAGAAGAGTTTGGTGCACCCCACCGGTCCGTGGATGTCGGATCGTGGGGGTGGCCCACTGCTAAGTGCGGCTAACCTATTGAGACTTTTGGCATAAAACGGACAACTGTTTGTTTCCACGGACGTGAGTTTGAGTGGGACTTTGTCGTTTCCTCTGTGACTGTTCCGATCATTGGTGCTGATTTTTTGTGTGCTCACAGTTTATTAGTTGATGTTGCTAACCGCAGGCTTATTGATGCTGTAACTTTCACCACTGTTCCATGTGAGGCTGGGGGAGTTGGGCCGGTGACGCACAGGAATTTTTCAGCGTCTGGAGATATCTTTCAGTGTCTGCTGGCTGAGTTCCCATCCTTGACTACTCCTGCCTTTTCCTCCACAGTCACTAAACATGGGGTGGAACATTTTATCCCCACTAGTGGTCCGCCAGTTTTTTTTCGCGCGTGGCGTCTTGACGCAGGAAAACTAGCTTGCGCTAAGGAGGAGTTTGCTACCATGGAGAGGTTGGGGATCGTGA
The DNA here is from genome assembly GCF_902148855.1 of Sphaeramia orbicularis. Taxonomy (NCBI): domain Eukaryota; kingdom Metazoa; phylum Chordata; class Actinopteri; order Kurtiformes; family Apogonidae; genus Sphaeramia; species Sphaeramia orbicularis. The sequence goes on from NC_043959.1 coordinate 5,539,406, forward strand.
GGCGCTCTAACAGCCCCTGGGCATCGCCCCTCCACATGGTGCCAAAAGCAGACGAGTCTTGGTGCCTGTGCGGTGACTTCCGCCGTCTAAACAACGTGACGACACCAGACCGTTATCCTATTCCTCACATTCAGGATTTCTCCGTTCGGTTGTCTGCGGCCTCTGTCTTCTCTAAGGTGGACCTGGTGCGTGGGTATCATCAGGTTCCAGTGCGGGCAGAGGATGTGCCTAAGACGGCAGTAATCACCCCTTTCGGGCTTTTTGAGCTCCTCCGTATGCCCTTTGGCCTCAAGGGGGCAGCCCAGACTTTTCAGAGACTTATGGACTCGGTGTTGCGCGGCCTCGAGTTCGTGTTCGTCTATCTTGACGACATTTTGGTGGCCAGCTCATCCCCCGAAGAGCACCACGCACACCTCAGGGAGGTTTTCCAGCGCTTGGATGCTCACGGCCTGATTGTCAACCCAGCCAAATGCCAGTTTGGGTTGCCGGTGATCGATTTTTTAGGTCATCGCATTTCGGCATGTGGCGCCGTTCCGTTGCCTGCTAAGGTTCAGGCTGTAGCGGATTTCCCCCGCCCGGTTGTAGTCAAGTCGTTACAGGAGTTTTTGGGCATGGTGAACTTCTACAATAGGTTCATTCCCCATGCCGCCCATCTCCTGCAGCCGCTTTATGACGCCTTGCGTTCCAAGAAGGCTGCTGACACTGTTGTCTGGACTCCAGACCGGATTGTTGCTTTTGAAGGAGCTAAGTCTGCCTTAGCTAATGCAGCCCTCCTGGCTCATCCTGACCCTGATGCTCCTATTGCCCTCACGACCGATGCTTCTGATTTAGCTGTGGGGGCTGTTGAGGAGCAGCGGGTGGCAGACGCATGGCAGCCTCTGGCATTTTTTAGCCGCAAGCTGCGGGACTGTGAACGTAAATACAGTGTTTTTGACCGTGAGTTGTTAGCCCTGTTTTTGGCTACACAGCATTTTCGGTTTTTACTGGAGGGTCGTTCTTTTACGGCTTATGTGGACCATAAGCCGCTGACGTTTGCCATGTCTAAAGTATCAGGACCCTGGTCGGCACGTCAACAGCGTCACTTGGCGGCCATTTCTGAGTTCACTAGTGACATACGTCATGTCGCCGGGAAGTCCAATTCAGTTGCGGATTGTCTTTCACGCGTGCTGGTTTGGCCCGTACTCCTCGGGACGGATTTTTCGGCTATGGCCGCCGAGCAGCCTGCTGATCCAGATATCCTTGCTCTTTGCTCCGGCGGTACAGGTTTGAAGTTAGAGAAGGTTGTGTTGCAAGAGGGAGGTCCCTCACTCCTGTGTGACGTGTCCACAGGACGGCCTCGCCCCGTGGTTCTGGCGGGTTGGCGGCACCGCGTTTTTGACTCTATTCACTCACTTTCACATCCGGGTGTGCGCATGTCGGTTAAGCTGGTTGGTTCCCGTTTTGTGTGGCCCGGTTTTCGTAAGGATGTTAAGGGGTGGGCAGCTGCGTGTGTTGCTTGCCAGCGAGCCAAGGTGCACCAGCATACCAAAGCCCCTCTTGAACCTTTTCCGATTCCTGCCAGGCGTTTTGACCACGTGCACGTGGATTTGGTTGGGCCCCTGCCACCTTCGAAGGGTTTCACTCATCTGCTCACTATGGTGGATCGGACCACCAGGTGGCCCGAGGTGGTTCCCCTGTCCTCCACTGCGTCCACCGATGTGGTTGGTGCCTTTCTCTCTGCTTGGGTGGCCCGTTTTGGTGTACCGTCAGACGTTACTTCTGACAGGGGCCCTCAGTTTATTTCAGAGCTCTGGTCTGGGATGGCGCATTCCTTGGGGGTACAGGTGCATCGTACTACGGCTTACCACCCTCAGGCTAACGGGTTGTGTGAACGTTTCCATCGTTTGCTCAAGGCAGCTCTGCGCGCTACGCTCGTGGGTGATGGTTGGGTGGATCGTTTGCCGTGGGTCCTGCTCGGGTTGCGCTCGGCTCCCAAGGAGGATCTTGACGCGTCCCCCGCGGAATTGGTATTTGGTCAGTCGCTCCGTGTCCCAGGTGAATTTTTGCTGGAGTCGGCCGCACCGAGTCCCCGTTCTTCAGTAGACCCCGTTTCATCTGGTGGCGCTTTAGCCCCGGGCCCTATGCGCCACTGTTTCCCAGGGTCTTTCGTGCCTACAGCTCTCCTATCTGCACGTTTTGTTTTTGTACATCACGATGCCCACTGCTCGCCCCTCCAGCCTCCTTACGATGGTCCGTTCCGTGTGCTTGAACGGGATACCAAGGGTTTTGTTTTGGATATGGGTGGGCGCAGAGAGCTTGTGTCTGTTGATCGCCTGAAGCCGGCCTATGTTGTGGCGGGCGAACCTGTGTTGCTGGGCCAGGTTCCTCGTTGCGGCCATCCGCTTTCCAGGCCTCCAGTTTTGCCTCCTAGTACTGATTGTGTTCCTCATCCTGTACTGGACAATGATGTTCCTGCCCACTGTTCTAATGAGCACCTTGTTTTGCAGGTTCCTCACACTGACTCGACGGTGGTTCGGCGCAGTCGCTATGGGAGGCCAATTAGGCCCCCGTTGAGACACTGAGTTGCAGGTTGTGTTCCCTTCTGGGTGTTCAGGGGGGGCTGTGTGGTGTACAGGATATGGAGGTTCTCTCACCCAGAGGATGTTGTGGCTTGTGGGGCGGGTCTTAGCACCCACAGTGAGTGTTGGCATCTGAGTTCCATTTTGTTTGGTGGCTGGAGAGCACTAAAGTTGGCTCGCTAGCAACTGGCTGGTTTCTCCTTTTTCCTCGCCACAATATTACCATTATGTAATATTATGTATATCCTGTAGACTTTTTTTTATCTAAAAAAACTATACTGAGGTAATGACAGAGAGATTACGACTTCAGTGAAAATGCTGCACTGCTCTTGACGATTCATAAGTAGAGGCAGAAAAGTCCTATTCAAACAATGTATTACATTTCTTATGGGGGGAAGTGTGTATTTGAAGCTGTTTACTATTCAGTTTAACACATCATACAGCCTAGTATTTAGTTACCTCTCTTTGATTAGGATTTATTTTTTATCAACACTGCTGTCTTTCAAACCATCAAAGGAAGCTAGAGAACAAAACAAAAAAAAACTCTTATATGACTTTCATCATTGTTCCAAGTTTCTGTTTCGGTGGAAAGAGTGGATACAGTCCTATTAAATGAGCAGAAAATGCTGGAGGAGAAGCAGAGATAATAAAGCGGACCTAGCTGTAAGCTTGTGTGACACTCAACAGAGTGGTCTGAAATTCTAAACAGTGTAGCAGGCCATTTCAGTCTGGCAGATGGTTCTATGTATTTTTCATGCTGTTGAAAACCTGTGACTGAGGTTTGGTTGGTTGTCATCCAGTGCCTGGGGTCCCTGGGTTAAATGCATTCTACACACCACTGCAGAATCACATGATGTCTGACCTTGCTGCCATGGCAAACTGCCAGCAAGAAAAAGAGAGGAAGGGGAGCAATGTGAGTCAGAGGGTGTGTTACTGTGTGACTGAGGTTGTGCATAAAATGATGTAAAAGAAAAAAAAAAAAAAAAAAAAGAAAACAACAGATGAGCACAATGCACAGTCACATGTAAGTGTGCAAATCCTTAGTTCACTAAACATTAAGGACAAACATTCCACGATTTCCATAGACCTGACCTGTAAAACATGTTGTTGGAGAGAAAGTGGGGAAAATGAAGATGGAATGATGGAGGGGGAGGGGAGCAGGAAGAGGAAGAAGCAGCCACTGCAAAGGATTCATACAATGTTACAGAGAAAGAGGGAGAAAAAAAAATAGCATTGCCTGCCTTCCTTTCCCTTGGAATGTGTCCAATATATCCTGTGTGTGTATGTGTGTGGCATGCTGGCAGGAAGGCTTTCAGCATATAAATATCACATTACCACACAAGGAAACGTAGGCATCAGTCCGAGCTTCCAGCCAGCCTAACAAGCACAGGAGCTCCACTCTGGAGCTCAGAGCAAGAGCTTGCACAAATGGAATTCCACAGAAACCAGCACTTCTTTTAACAGATAAGTGGCTGGGCTTGCCACTATGTGATGTGGTTTGAGCTTATGGTTTCAGTTCACTGACATGCTGGTATGTATACACATGTACTGAACTGCTGTCTATATATACACAGTGTTAGAACAGGTTTAAAAAGACCCAAAGCTAAATTAAGGAACACACTATTTGATTGTTTTAATAAGGAAATATTACAGATACAATAAGTACAGGCCTATGATCGTTTACACAGTGACACTGAGGCTGAAATAACAGATAAGGCTGATACAGAGCAAAAAATAATTACTTTGAGGGAATCCCTGATCAGGACAATCTAGAAGCATGTAACTGACTCAGGAGTAGGGCTGCAACTAATGATTATTTCAATAGTCGACTAATCATCAACTACTGTAACAACTGGTCCGCTAGGCAGATTAGAAACAGCAAAAAAATAAAAAAAATATCTTTTTTGGGCCACCCCCCCACCCCCCCATTGGTGGACAACTTTATTTTAAATTCAAATTATTTACAAACAGTGATAACTCCCGATTGACCCACAACCAACCCATCCCTTATACTGTGATAGCCCTAATATTGTGAAGTAAGCAGTGAGCATAGAACAACAACTGATAAACTAAACAAAAACTGATAAACTGACAAATTACACAGAATTGGACAGAACTGGACAAAATTGGACTGATTGTACAGATGGATGTGGATGAATGGGAGGGTGGACAGACAAAGAGACAGACAAGCAGACAGTAGACAAACGCAAACAGACATACAGACAGGCAGATCAACATGTACAGTTTTACTGCTTAGGTAGAAAGGTCTACAGAAAGGACTGGTTATTGTTTGTGTATGCATATGTATGTGAGTGAGTGCGTGTGTGTGTAAGGAGGGAAAGAGAGAGAAAGAGAAGGGGGGAGAGAGGGATTATGTATCAAGAATGCATATGTTGAGGATAGATGTTGTAGGGAGTGTGACCAATAGTTTTTTAGTTATTAGTTGTTTTTAAAATTACAATGGGCTTACAGGCAGCCCGAAGACAAGTCCATTCACAGCTGTAAACAGGGCGGGGGGGGGCTGGATCTGGAACAACAGAAACACCGGGACACGACGGGAGAACCAGTCAGACCAGGCCTGTTAACGTACTCCTCCGGAACCCCCACCCCAACCCCCAGCCCACCCACCTCACAGTAACACAGTGATTGACCATACTGTGCAGACAGATCAGACGGACCAGAGTACAGCGGGATTAGGACACAGAACAGTAGTGGGTCACAATAAACTGTCATATTCAGTCCATTGTAAAAGTCTTATACTGCCTTCACATGCTACCGGGAATAGTAAAATTCACAAACCGTCATGTTCAGTCCTGTGTAAAAGTGCTGCTTTGGCAGACTGTTCTGCACAGACTCAGATCACAGGGACCGCAGTTTAGCAGATCAAAGGACAAAGGACGCCAGTGAGTAAACCGTCATGTTCAGTCCTGTGTAAAAGTCTATGGTCCACATTGATGTCAATACAAAACAAAATGAGGGCCATTACATTTCTTCCTAATCTGTGTGTTACACCAGTAATGTGGGTGTAGATGTTTTTCCAATTGATTGGATTGGGTTCGGGTCTGAGACTCTTTTAGGGAACATTGTTGTTATACTTTTAGTACCTTTTAAAATAATGGTGATGTTTTATATGTATGTTCTTATCAGTTTAAAGTTTGTTTTTAGTACTGACTTTCATTGCTGTGATTTCCATTTTGTATAACTTCTGCTGCTGCTGCTGTCTTGGCCAGGACACTCTTGAAAAAGAGATGTTTAATCTTAATGAGCTTTTTTTCCTGGTTAAATAAAGGTTAAAATAATAATAATAATAATAATAATAATAATAATAATGATAATAATAATAATAATAATAATAATAATAATAATAATAGTAAGGTTAGTCAAGTCATCAAGTCATGTGAATGTGACAGAGTCATACAGTAATGATGTCAAGCAAAGAAATATACAAGGTAACATGAATGCATTCTTTTAGTTTTGATTTCAAAACAAAATGAGGGTCATTATGTTTTTTCCTAATCTGTGTGTTATACCAGTAGGCTTAGCTCAGCTCCCCATTTTATCAACTGTACTGCTTTTAGAACCCGTGGATTCCCACGGGTCAACATGCTAATTTATATGGGGGCGGCTGTGGCTCAGGTGGTAGAGTGGGTCGTCCAATAACCAAAGGATTGGCAATTCGAATCCCGCTTTGTCCTAGTCAGTCTGTTGTGTCCTTAAGCAAGACACTTCACCCTCCCTGCCTCCAGTGCCACCCACACTGGTGTATGACTGTTTGGTGGTGGTCAGAGGGGCTGTAGATGCAAATTGGCAGCCCCGCTTCTGTCAGTCTGTCCCAGGGCAGCTGTGGCTACAAATGTAGTTTACCACCACCAGAGTGAGAATGTGAGAGCGAATGAATAATGTGTCAATAATGTAAAGCACTTTGAGTGGCCAAAAAAGCGCTATATAAATCCAATCCATTATTATTATTATATTTATTGCAGCACAAAAACACATTTTCTTTCCTTTAACAAGAACATTTGGTGTGCAACAATTAGAATGTATAACAAAGTTGTTAAAAAATATTCAATTCAATATTACACAAATATTGTAGCAACAATACAATACTTTTTTCTCTTAAACAAAAAGGCATTTTGTGCATAATAATTACAGTGCCTAACAAAGTTTGTTAAACAACTAAATACTCCAGAGTTGCAATCAGCAATAAAATAAACATTTTTCTTAAACAAAAGTTCATGAAGTCACAAATGACATATGGACTTCAAAATTAGCCGTTGCCTTCAACTATTTGTCAACTAGTCGTTGAAGCCCTACAAGGAAGTCTCATACCTTAACTCTTACCAGATACAACTTTACTGTGTCCAATGTATCCAGTCTTTGTACAGCTTGTGGGAGAATGTTTCAAAATGCAAACTACTTTTGCATGTATTAATTTAAGATACTTTCGCAGCTAACACTTGAAGAACTGCAGGTTTGAATCCTTCCCCAAATCATAGTGTAGACCAAACCCTCTAAATATGGGTCTGAAAACGTGTCTCGGTCAAGATCCCGGTTCAGTTAATTTGCAGGTTCAACTTTTTTGAACAGCTGTGACTTTCAGACCAATTATAAAGATGTTAAAGCATACCACTGTCAGACATTAAACAAAAGGGGGGATGAACTGCAGTGCACCAGACAAAGTATGTAATAGACCTAGCAAGAAAAATTATTCAGTGCACTTATATTTCTCTATTCAGGAAGAAAAGACTACCCATCAAACTGACAACATGCCAGTATCAGAGGCACACCCATCTACAAATCAGTCAAGGTCAAGTGCTGTCAATGTAGGTGAAGATAATGTGATACAATTGCAATCAATTAAAACCAAAGTCAAAGGGGTCAAAAGTGTACAAAGTAACACATGAGCCTTCGTGTGTTAAAAAGTTCTGTGTTTTTGTATCCAGTCCTGTCATGCTAATTTTATTTAATTATGTTTTTCAGAGCACTCCATTGCACTAATGCTGGCAATAAAACAAATGCAAGGGATACAATCACTATATGCAGATGACACTGTTGTGTACTGTACATTTAAAGAAACAAGACTACTGAAGGCTAAGAACTTAAGCATTTCACTGTAGATAAAATGCATATAACAATCAGGTGTATGAAAGTACTGTGCATACAGTGTGTTAATGTGCTCTAATAAACCAAATGTTGTATGCTTGATTAAGAAGTTAATGCTTAAGGCACCCTTTCATTACATTTCAATGCACTATTTTTCATCACAATAGATTTTAACTACTTGAGGTTGAAAATTTTTTTCACTTTATAAAACATAATTTTGATAAATTAGCCCATTTGTTGCATTAATACAGCTATGTGACCTAATGTCTAAGAGATAATCTGAGTTAGACTAGTTCAACATCAAGTATATATTTGAGTAAAACCTATGCGTCAAGTATGTACCTATTTCTTACATGTAAGTGCTCCAAGATCTGCTTCATGTCAGCTTTTAACAAGCCCGAGGTTAATAAAACAGTCTTATCTGGTAAACATTAGATACCACTGACTGGATTACAGTTAAAAATCTCTGTGAATGTTGAAACTTACAGATCATTTTACTGTGTAAACATTTCATCATCAGGAAATTCATATGGCTGTTTGATAAGATAATGGAGGAACACATCTGTCACATACTAAAAACATACATTCTTGGTCGCATGATCATTCAATAAGAATCAATGAGGCAATGAACAGTCACTGGCTTTGCTGTGGGCATGTCCATCTAGCACATTCAACCTCTCTAACTCGTATTCACTGAGACATGTAGCGCTGCAGCTGGTGATGTGGTCTTTTGAACCGAATGAGAAACCAGACTCTTATTAAGAGTGTGGATTGATCCAATCAATTTTTTCACCACAGGAGGAAGTTAATGGTGCGATTTTAGCACTGTACGGGGTCTGATGTGCCTTTGCCTCTGTTTGCCTCAGAATAGCTCTTTGCATGGGTGCATACATTTTCTGCTACTCAAGTAATGCTGTTTTATTCAGAGATATTATAGTTCAATATTCAGTCATTTTCATTTTGATCTTTTTTGTTTGGTCTATAGTTTTCATTATTATCAGAAAAAAAACATGTTTTTTAAAAAAAAATTGAAAAAGGAAGGACCAAAGAAGTAATGACATTAAATACAAAACTGAAACATTTAATCAATCAATCGACTCAAATTGATTAAAAAAACCCAAAAAACTATTCAAATACAATTTTCCTGAATCAAAGCTTTGTTTCCTTAATTTTGCTACTGCTAAACATAGGTTCAACTGTTGTGTTTCACACGGACGCTTATTGTGATGCACATGCATATTGTTTGTAAATGTCATTTGACTTGTCTGTTGTTTATATCTATAGCAGTGTTTTTCAACCTTGGAGTCAGGACCCCATGTGGTGTTGACTGGAATTCAAATGGCAAGGGTTTTTCTTAACCGGGGAACAGGGGCGCTGCGCCCTCACACTTTCGGCTAACTTTCCTGCTCAGCTCGACCGACCGTAGTCAGCGAGCACAGGGGAGATTTCCTCCAGGGCCAATGTCGGAGTTAACTCCCTTGCCAGTAGTGGAAGACAGCAGACTCGGGTCCTTGCTCTCAGACAGCAGCTTTTATTTTATGCACAGTATATCGATGTTAGTACACTTTTTCCTTCTGACCCTCTTACAAACTCACACTCAAAACTGCCGCTCCCTCACCTTGCTCAACCACTCACACCATACGCACACGCACGCGCACACACCGCTCTCACACTTAAAGGAACACACACACACACACACACCAATCTCATAACACTACCAAAGAAAGTTTTCACAAAACACTGTGAACAGAACCTGCTCGCAGAATCGCTGGTTTGTCTCTCTCTTAACAAGGCATCCAACAGTCCATAACAGCATCCTACCTGTATATAACCCTACAGCGCCACTGTTCACAACGACACTGAATACAACGGCAGTACTTCAGTCAAATCACTCACCGTTAGTTCACCTGTAGTAGACCCCCTGTCCAGTTGATGGTGAGTGTAAATATTATTCAGTCAGTGTCAAGTCGTGTGTCATTGTTTTGCTGACTTTAGCCAAAATTAGATGCTACTTTGCTAGCGCAAACTGTGAAGACAGCCGAGTCTCCTTAGTTATTTTAGAAAGCCCAGTAAATGGGATGGCATTGATAAACGCAGTGAAAAAAGAGGGACTGATGCGGTGAAAGATGATGGACAAGCAAGGAATACACCAGTTCTTATGACATTTGGTGTGCTATATGTACGCATTTTCTACCGTTCATGTGTTATTTGATGGCACGTCAATTTGTGCCAACATCTCTGGTTCACATAACCCAAACCCTAACCCTCAATGCATGGTATTTGACACTGCGTGAACATACACAAGGAGAGCTTATAATGTCTACAGAAAACACACCAGTTAAAAGTGGCATAAATAATTATGTGAGTCATGATATCATGTTGGTTTATCAGCCAGCAGCAACTACAGTTGCTGCATTATTGAGATGTTTTTGAACAGTAAATACTACTAAATACATCTCATTATCATTAAAAAATAAAAATTTCAAATGACGGATAATAATATGTTATGATAGAATTTTTACAACCCTGTCCGTATAAATGACCGACAATAAAAATGTCTAACGCAACCTCTGCATGCAATCTTTCCAAAAATCATGTTTTCCCAGCGAAACTGCCACAGTAACAACACATGACAACGTGCCTGGTCATCAAAAATGATATAATTATTCCAAAACTATTGTAAACATAGTAGGTAGACTGTCTGACGGTTCAAAACGACACAAATTGGCGTCTTTTCAGAACGTGGTACCCTCTCACAAATTTTTTCTAGAAAAACCACTGAATGGGGTCACCTGAAATTTCTAGTAATTGATAAAAAAAAAAAAGAAATACTAACTAGAACTGCAAGCAGTTATGAATGGGGGACAAGGCTCCCTGCCCACTCAGACCCCAGGTCCCAGTGAGCCCACGGAAGTCGGCCTTGAAGGACGACAGTCTGGGGCTGAGCTGGTGGAGGCTGGGCCCCCGTTCATAAGGGTTTACAGTTGTAGTTAGTATTCAAACATCTGACCCGCCGTATTCACTGTAATAGGACAAATGCACCAGTAGTGTGAAAGGATGAATGTGTGGGGACTGGGATTTGTTGTAATAAATTACACCCACATTGACCAATCATTACTAAATTTTACAGGTAGTCTCAGGAGTGACCCCACATCATACTCACCAAATTACACAGAAATTGGTTTGGCCGTTTAAGAGATATAAATTTTCCATATTTGCAGCGCCCCCTAGAGGCCAACATTCACCAAATTTGGCTCATGCCCTCACAGTCACATGTCAAACAAGTATCTAATATTTGGTGTTGATAGCATTTAATTTGTCTGAGATTTGTAATAGTTAACATCTTTTTAGTTAGCTACAGAAATTTATTCATTAATAATCTTTATATTTTTAGATTGCAAAAAAAATTATTTTGATAGTTTAGTATCATATCTATGAGAAGAGCATACACGCCAAGATTCACACAGATCAGATAAAATCCCAAGGAGGAGTTCGAAAAAGTAGGTTTTCCAGTTTTCACAATTTTGCTGGAAAAAATGCCCTCCCCCAAATCTGCCTGACCTAGCCCATGTGATTCAGTCTTATTCAGGAAATCTAAGGATATGAGGTTTTTGAATGTGCGACATACAGTGTGGGAGTTACAGACAAAAATGCATTGTCTCTGGTTACATCGCCCCCTGCTGGTGGACATATATAATTGTTTGCATCTCAGTTCCATGCAGGGGTCTGGACCAACCCTCCAAATGTCAGCGCTCTACCATGTACGCTTTAGGCTGCAGGAACAGTTTGAGCCGGATTCCCTGCATTCACTGGAATGGGACCAATGCATTAGGAATGCAAAAGGATGAATGTGGACTGACTTGGATTTCTTGTAATAAATTATGCCCACGTTGACCAATCATTACCAAACTTTACAGCTCATCTCAGCAGTGACCCCCCATCATACCCACCAAATTTCATGCGAATCAGACCAACTTTTTTGTGACTTGATATTTCTCTTTTTATAGCGCCCCCTATCGTCCGATTTGTGCCAAATTTGGTATAGAGTCTCCGGTTGACTTCTTTTTTTTAACTTTTTATTTATTCCACTCATAAAACACATGGAGATGTACAAAAATCACACCAGCCTCAGTCTATAAATCACTCGATCTATATCACATTACTTTCACTCATAACTACTTATACTACTCCTTTTACATATAGATCAAAAACATGTCAAGATTATACATATTTTATACAGTTATCAACAACATTCTTGAAATCTGACTTCTAATATTCCACCAGCACAAATAAATGTATTTGCAAAACCAAAACAGGTGCTACTAAGGAAAAGAAATAGAATAAAATAATTGAGTTACAAAAAAAAAAAAAAAAAAAAAAAGCAATATTAAAAACAAAAAGAGGTATTTAGAACTCTTGTATCACTTGAATTATTGGTTTCCATCTTCTCTGAAATTTTTCTAGTTTCAGTTGTAACCTTGCAGTAATTTTTTCCATAATAACAACCTTTTTTACTTTGTCTATCCATTGCGTTATGTTGGGGGGATGTGGTTTCAGCCAGTTAATTGTGATCATTTTCTTTGCTATTACGAGTAAGACTTTCAATAAAAAGCTACAATCTCTGTCTATCAGATCTTCAGGTAATATTCCAAGTATATACAGGGTTAAATCAAGATGTAGGTCAAGACCAAGAAATCTTTTTATTTCTGTTTTCACACACTTCCAAAAATCTTTGATCTGTGGGCAATCCCAAAATATATGAGTGAAGTCACCCACCATTCCACAATTCCTCCAACATAAATCTGATGTTTTACTATATTTTGCAGTGACAAATGGAGTGTTAAAGTAACGCATCTTCACTTTCCATTCAAACTCCCTCCATGTTGGACTGTTAGTTTGTGTCCAGATTCGAACGTTTCTTCCCAATCATCATTCGTTATTAATACATTTGCTTCCAGTTCCCATCTCTCTTTAACATCTATATTATTGTCATTGGATTCATATTGTAGTGCTTTATATATTTTTGAAATCAGCCCCTTTTTTGACTCTTCTTCTGTAAACGACATGAACAGCTCTTCAACCTTAGTCGGTACTTTTCTTATTCTTTCCCATTCATTGTGTTTCTGGAGGTAGTGTCTCAATTGTAAGTATTTATAAAAATCATTATTTGGTAAGTTAAATTCCTGTTTGAGTTGTTCAAATGATTTCAAAGTTTGCCCTATACAGATTTGTGCTACATATATTAACCCCTTATTAGTCCATTTCGCAAATCCTGCATCATGCATACATGGTACAAAATCTGGATTTTTGGCTATTTTTGTAGCTTTACTTACAGAACTTGATATACTTAATTTCTTTTGTATTGTCGACCATATTTTCATTGTTTCTATGATCAAATCATTTTTAATTTTAAGCTTCTTTTGCACCGACCTAGTTATAAATGGTAGTGACTCCAAAGACACATCAGGGCAAGCCCTTTGCTCCATCTCCACCCATATTGCATTTTTATCATTAGTTATCCATAGAATAAGAGCTCTGACTTGAGCAGCCCAGTAATAGTTCCTTAGATTTGTTAAATTAAGCCCTCCTGTATTCTTGGGGGCTAAAAGTGTCTTATATTTAATTCTTGCTTTTTTGCTTTGCCATAAAATCTTGATATACTTTTGTCCAGCATTTTAAAGGTGGAACCAGAAACCATAACAGGAAGTGACTGAAACAGAAACAATAATCTTGGCAAGACATTCATTCTAATGGTTTCTACCCTCCCAATTAGAGTCAAGGGTAAAATTGTCCATCTATCTAAGTCTTTTTTTATTTCCTTTATCAATTTTCCATAATTTGCATCAAATAGCTGTGAAATATTGGGAGTAATAATAACACCAAGATATCGAAACCCTTTGTCGATCCATTTAAACCCAACTTTTTCTTTTAACTCTGCTGGACATTTACCTGAGATCATCATAGCAATTGATTTGCTTTCATTAGTCAAATACCCTGAAATTTTTCCATATTCTCCAAGATTCTCTAACAGGGCTGGTATCGATAAGGACGGGTCATTCAAAAGTATAAGCAAATCGTCTGCAAATAGTGATATTTTATGTTCCACCCCCCCTTCATCCCTTATTCCCAATATTTTATTGTTTTGTCTTATTGATTCGGCCAATTCTGGTTGACTTCTAAAACAAGTGTCTTGAGTTTCGTGTTGATAGCATTTACTTTGTCAAAGATATGCAACAATATATGTTTTTTAGTTAGCAAAAAAATTTGTTCACTTCTAAATAACTGCATTTTTTTACAGCAGCAAACCTATTGTAATAACTTTAGATCAGAAGCCTCTGGAGATTGTATGCGCAAAGTTTGAAGCAAATGGGGCTTAAACCCTAGTAGGAGTTCAAAAAAGTATGTTTTCGATATGTAGCGACTTAGAAAGAAAAATATGCAGCGGAAGTGGGCGTGGCCCATGTCAGAAGACCCATCTCTATCCAAGGAATACAAAGATGTAAAGTTTATGAATGTGTCATTCAAAATTTGTAAGTTAGAGGTAAAAACACGTATTTGTCCGTTATAGCGTCAGCTAGTGGAGTACATCCACAATTTTTGCTATGGTAGAACTGTGTCCTATTCTATAGGGTCCATAGACATTTCACAGCCCTCAGCATAACAGTTCAGATGTAGTAAATGTTGATTGTTTAACTTGTAATAAGCCACGCCCACACTGTTCAGCCACACCCACCTTCAATTTATGGCCTCAGGAAGGGCCCTTCATTATACCCACCAAAATTCATAGAAATTGGTGCAGCCGTTTAAGAGATATAAATTTTCCATATTTGCAGTGCCCCCTAGTGGCCAACATTCACCAAATTCGGCTCATACCCTCACAGTCACAATAGAACCAAGGTCCTTTGATCTGGTGTTGATATCTTTTACTTTGACCGATATATGTAACACTTAGCATTTTTTTAGCTAGCTACAGAAATTTGTTTGTTAATAATTTGCACATTTTTCAACTGAACAAAATTCTTGTCATAACTTTGGATCAGGTCCATGAGAAGAGTGTATGTGCCAAAATTCACGCAGATCGGACAAACTCCCAAGTTGGAGTTCAAAAAAGTAGGTTTTTCAGTTTTCACGATTTTGCAGGGAAAAAGCTCATGGCGGAAATGGGCGGGGTCAAGCTCATGTGATTCAGTGCTATTCAGGGAATCTGAGGATATAAGGTTTTTGAATGTGCGACATACGGTGTGGGAGTTATAGACCAAAACGCGTTGTCCTTGATTATAGCACCCCCTGCTGGTGGATATATATGTGGATTTTTGCATCTGAGGTACGTGCAGGGGTCTGGACCAACCCTCCAAATTGCACCACCCTACCATGTACAGTTTAGGCTGCAGTAACAGTTTTATCAACAGAAAAATAAAAATTAAAGCTGCAAGCAGCATTGGTCAGGACCTCGTGCTCTGGCCAGGTTCCTCCTCCCATGCCACCACCTGTTACCGGTCACGCCTCCCTCCACCCATTCTTGTGTTTTTGGCAGATTTATGTTTTTTTCCCCATTTATAATAAGGCTTTTATTTTGAAAAACCCTACTGTGTGTGTGTGTGTGTGTGTGTGTGTGTATTATTATTATTATATATATGTATTATTATTCAATATTCAATGCTGTGGAAGTACTGCACTGGAACCGGAAGGAGCTGGGAAGACGGGTTACCTTTTGCTTTGTTTACTTCTAGAGAGTTCACAAAAGTCACTTGGGTTTAGCCCAGCTAAACTACTTTTTGGACACATGCGACGTGGACTGCTAAAAGTTTTTAAAGAAAAACTACTAGGTTTGTAGACTTCACTAGAAACCAGTTTCCTTGACTATGTAAGTAACTTCCACAAATGATTACACCATGCAAGCTTGTTTGCACAACAAAACCTCGATACTGCTCAAGCTAACACGAAGCAGTGTTATGATAGGAACGCTGTATCCTTCAAACCAAATGACAAAGTATTAGCTTTACTTCCCTTGCCTGGCTCTGCCTTAGCTGCAAAATTTAGTGGACCATTTGAGGTCCAAAGCTAAATTAGTGACACAGATTACATTAAGACATCGATCAAAAACGTAAAATTAGAGTCTGCCATATTAACATGTTAAAATCATACTACTATCCTGTTAGCTCCTGAAACCCCTACACCCATGCTAGCTACGTCAGCTGAACAGTCCACATCAGATTCCAATGGTTTAACTTTGCCCACCTCTGAAACGCTAACTGCTAGGCTAATTTTTTTTGTGATCAAATATTTATTGACTTTTATAATATAAAAACTAAATTAACAATCTAAAACAAACAAACAAACAAGGTCCAGGACATTAATTACAAAAATTTGCATCTGCACATGACAAAATAATATAACATACAATCATACAACAAAACACAAGAATACGACAAACACACGCATGCCTCATACCAAAAGGGCTTTAAGATCAGACATAGTTCGGTTCCAGAGCTCGATAGTTTCTTCCTTGGCATTATGCATCCGCGCTGTGGATAATTCCAAGTAGGCCACATCGATAAATGTTAGTACCCACTGACGGTGAGACAGAGTGTGGAGGTTTCCATCTTGTGGCTAGCATCTTCTTAGCCGCAGTCAAGCCAGCCAAAAAGACTCTTTCTTGCATTTTACGACATTTCAGCTGAGACATATCATTGAGGATCAAAACCAAAGGCGAAAGGGGGATATCACACGACAACAAATTAGACAGGCTATTCCTCACCACCTCCCAGAAATATGCCACACCTGGGCACTCCCACACCATGTGAAAATAGGTACCTAATGAGCCTGTATGACAGAGAGAACAATTTGGGTCAGCCTTCAGCTTCATATTGTACAGTTTACGAGGTGTCATGTAGGTCCTGTGAATAAAGTTCAGATGAATCTGTTGGTGATCAGGGTTCTTAGACGAGTGTAATACAGAGTCCCATACTGCTTCCCAGTCAAAATCTTGTGGAATATTAGGGACATCCGTTTGCCAACAAGAATCCAAGTGTAAAGGAACATAAATCATTTCTAGAATATAAACATACAGCTTAGAAATTACACCTTTTAGTCCACTGGTACCATTAAAAAATCTAAGGAGAGGATGATTTTTCAGCGGAACCTGCCAAGGTACCCCATAGGCTTTCATGGCTGATCTTAACTGCAGAAAGAAAAAGAAAGTGGAGCGCTGCAAGTTAAACTTAACACATAGATCCTCAAATGAGAGCAGGCCATTTTCACCGAATATATCACCAAGGGAACGTACACCTTTATCGAACCACTGTCTACACTGAGCTTGTTTAATAGAGCATTTATCAATCAGAATACCTTCATTATTGAAGATGGGGGAATAAGGATTCCAATTAGATGTAATTCCACATGCTTTCTCTACAGAGCACCATACTGCGATGGTGTGAGATAGGATGGGACCGTACAGTGCCCGGCATTTCTTCAGAGGAGTGTTTGCAAATAATACTTCCTGTAACTTTAATGGGTATGCCAAAGATTCTTCCAAAAACCGCCAAGCCACA
This sequence comes from Sphaeramia orbicularis, assembly GCF_902148855.1. Taxonomy (NCBI): domain Eukaryota; kingdom Metazoa; phylum Chordata; class Actinopteri; order Kurtiformes; family Apogonidae; genus Sphaeramia; species Sphaeramia orbicularis. The sequence goes on from NC_043959.1 coordinate 5,556,618, forward strand.
TCCACTGAACTGTTAAACCAGGTGACCAGTGGTCGTAGTGTAAAAGCCCAGTGATACAGCCTGAAGTTTGGTAGTGACAAGCCTCCTGCGGACCTACGACGTTGTATTGTGGACAATTTCAAACGAGAACGTTTCCCATTCCATATAAATTTAGTGATGACTCTTTGCAATCTATCCCAGTAGCGAGACAATGGTGAAAGTGGGAGCATAGAGCTCAGAAAATTGATACGGGGTAGAACATACATTTTAGTGATTGAGACACGGGATCTGAGGGAATTTGGCAAAGATGACCACCTCTCCAGATCAGCTGTAATCTTGGACAAAACACCCTCATAATTAGTTTTGACAATAGATTGCAAAGAGGCAGAAATCTCAATACCTAGATATTTAAATGTTTTAACTACAGGGATGTCTGCGGGTATTGTACTATTTCTCATTGAGCCATTCAGGGGCAAAAGGGCTGATTTATCCCAATTGATTTTGTAGCCAGATATATCACTAAAACTGCTAAAGATGGAGAGTAAGTTTGAGATTGATTGAGTTCTCCCCACATATAACAGGACATCGTCCGCGTATAAAGAAATATGATGTTCTGTGTTATTGAGTGAAATGGGGGTAATGCTATCAGACCTGCGTATTGTATGCACCAGAGGCTCCAGAGACAGTGCAAACAACAAAGGACTTAAAGGACAACCTTGTCTGGAGCCTCTGGCCACTTTAAAGGGCGAGGAACAAACTTTACCCGTAAGTACCATGGCTGTTGGATTACTGTATAGCACTTTGACCATGTTTATGAAATTGGACCCCAGACCAAATGACTCTAATAGAGACCACATGTACTGCCATTCTAAGTGGTCAAACGCCTTCATGGCATCCAGAAAAAAAACTGCTGCAGGTAGTTGTAGTGTTGAGGCACCATGTATGATATGAAGTAGTCTTCTCATATTGTCAGAGGAAGACCTTGATTTAATGAAGCCCGTTTGATCACAATTGACCAATTTGGTCATTAAAGGATTAAGTCTACGCGCAAGTAATTTGGCAAATATTTTTAAATCGGCATTCAGAAGGGAGAGGGGCCTATAACTAGAGCATTCCTGTGGGTCCTTATCTTTTTTAAGCAGGAGTGATATAATCGCAGAATTTACGTCTCTAGCAAAAGAACCTGCCTCCAAAGCAAACTGCACCATGTCAAACATTAAAGGCCCCAAATGATCCCAAAAAGTTACGTGAAATTCAGGAGGAATTCCGTCCAGGCCAGGGGACTTACCTCTGCACATATCTAGGGAGGCCTCTTTAAACTCATGTAATGTGACAGGGCAGTTTAATTTAGGCAAGTCCTCCTCAGGCAACTTGGGCAAATGAGCACCTCCAAAAAAATCATGGCAGGTCTTTTCATCATATATAAGTTCAGAGCTGTACAGATTAGCATAAAAAGAACGAAAAACAGAGTTAACATCATTAGGCTCTACCAAGATTGGCCCATCAACAGCTTTAACGGATGTAATATCTGAAAAGTGTTCATCAGCCCTCAATCTAAGTGCGAGTAAATGGCTAGGTCTGGCCGCATTAAAATAGTAAAACTGTCGAGTTTTATGTATTAAAAATTGAGCACGGTGTTTGAGGATATTATTAATTTCTTTTTTAATTAGGTCGTACTCTAAAGCTATTTCTTCATCATAGGATTGTTGTAACAGATTATCAAAAACGGCAAGTTTACTCTGCAAAATATGCAATCTGGCCATTCTAGATTTTTTAATGTGAGAGGCATAGCTGGTAGCATTATTGCGAATAAAACCTTTAACAGCGTTCCATAGAATCCTAGGATCACTAACTGAACCCTTATTAATATCGATAAAGATCTTCAGCTCAGAAATAAACTGTGTCTTAAAATCATCACTTTGTAGGAAGGTAGTATTGAAACGCCACCTAGGGGCGCGGGCTGGGTGAGAAAGTAAAGAAGCACGGGCGATTACGGCTTTATGATCAGAAAGAGAGAAGGGCACGTGAGTAATACTGGAAACATTTTGAAAGCAGCTTTTGGAAACAAAAAAATAATCAATGCGTGAAAAGGATTTATGTCTGGCAGACCGATGTGTAAAATCTTTGGCACTGGGGTTCAATATACGCCAGAGATCAACAACTCCAGTTTCATTAGCCCATGTGCAAAGTGCTTCTGTGGCATGTTTTTGATCTACGTTTTGGGAAAGGCTAGATCTGTCAAGGGAAGGGTCCATCACAGCGTTAAAATCAGCGCCTACAATAAACTTAAAACTAGATAGTTCAAGCATAATTTTTGTAATCTGATCATAGAACCCTTTGTCAAAAATATTAGGGGCATATAAAGACAACAGAGCTACGTCTGTCTGTTCTATGTGAATTTTTGCCATTGCTATCCTCCCTTTATTATCGGACCAGCAATCCAGACACTTAAATTGCAAATTGCGTCGACAAATAATTGCCACCCCTTTAGATTTATTTGAAGTAGAGGAATGTGCAACAACTTTATAAAATTTATTAGCTAAACGGTTTAACTCACCTCTCAACAAGTGGGTCTCCTGTAGCATGGCAATTTGGACTCCCTGACAATGCAGATAGTTCAGTATAGCAACACGTTTCACTGGATTATTGAGGCCCCCTGCATTAAGACTAAGAAATTTTAAATGGGTGGTGTTTGGCATTTAAGTAAAAACAAAGCAAAAACCACATTTACAGATGATGTAAGACAAAAATATAAAGTCCTGGACCTGAGAAGAACCAATACAACAGAAAGCACAAAACATGAACACAATAATACAAAAGAAAATAAGGAGGAGATAGGGAACAACCATATCTAAAACTCCTATGGAGAAAAAAAAAAAAACCTTCACTACTCATCCTGCCACAATCAGGATATGCTAAAAAAAAACCCAACAAACTGAGGTTCCTCGAATCTTCACTCATCCCTCCCCGTCCACCATGCAATATATTGCACATTAAGGTAAAAAAGAACCAAAGAGTAAAGCTCAAGAAAAAATATAACAGCCAGAAACAGCTTTAACATTAAGATACCAGCACGTTAAAAAGAATAATAACTACAGGGCAATATAGAAACAGCGCAGCATTACCATAACACAGATGATAATCACTGAGTGTCTGTAGAGCTCAAAAGCAGCCCTGCAAAATATTGAGGGGGACAGAAAATCGCAAAGTAAAATACACTCACCAATCAGTCTTCAAACCAGCATCCAAAATAGTCACGAGAGGCTATCTCATTAATCACTGAGATGCCAAAAAAGCCCTGGCATCCTTGGGATCTTTGAATGATTTTTTAACTCCACTTATCTCGAAAGATAGCACAGTGGGGAACGCCATCCGAAAGTGAATATTCTTCTTGATGAGATCCGTACAGATGTCATTGAACATCCTCCTGGCGACCCGGACCGAGGATGGAATATCAGGCACGATGCGAAGAGGACGGCCCTCATGTTGGAGATTGCCCAAGCGTCTGGCAGCGGAAAAGATGGAGGAGACGTCTTTGGAGAAGTGAATCTTGATAACGACGGGGCGAGGACGGCCATCCGAGGGGACGCCGAAGCTGTGGTGCGCACGGTCAATTTGGATATCAGCGACCGGCAACTGCAGGAGTTCAGGGAGAAACTTTTCAAAATAGGCGACTGGGTCACTGCCTTCTGCGGACTCCCTCAGATTTAATATACGAATGTTATCCCGCCTTGACCGGCTCTTGATGTCCGTGATCTTAGCCATCAGCTCTGTATTAGCTTGAGCCAACTCAGCTACTTTCCTTTTCAGTGGCGTGACCTCGTCCTCGAGCCCAGAGATGCGCGTCTCCGCCTTGGTCAAGCGAGAGGCATGTAAATCAGAGGCTGCAGCAACATCATCAATGCGTTTGATAATGTTATCAATCTTAGTGTCCAAGGAAGACTCAAACTTAGCAAATGCTTCGTTCATGATAGTCTGAGTACGCCTGGCCTCCCCTGCAACTGTCTCTGAAATGTGCTTTAGTAGTGCCTCTGAAGAAAGTTCAGAAGCAGCAATGGCGGCGCCAGTGTAGCCAGTGCTAGCCTCTTCACGGTTTGCACAATCCTCCGAGGGCTCACGAAGTTGTTTAGGCCGACCTTGTTTAGTAGGTTTAGACATTGCTGAGAAAGATCAGCTGCTTAAAATCCGAAAAAAATGAGTGTCGGCGGTGTAACTGGTAAATTATCAGCTGGTGGACAGGGAGAGCGCAAAAACACGACTGCTCACACTGACGCCATCTTGGAACCCCACTGCCAGGCTAATTAACTGAGCCATGATCCAAACTCTTCCCCAAACACTTTCTCACCTCACTGATTCAAACCACTGCAATATACTTATGCTAGTTAATAGTTATCCCACATTATTTAATGATGTATCATCTCGCACTACTGTAATTAAACATGACATCGATGTTGGTATTGCCAAACTGATAAAGCAACACCCAAAGTGCAAACTTTGAAAAACAAAAATTAATGTAGCAAGAAACAGACTACCTATTCAACAATAACAATAATATTCAACAATAACCTTGCCATTATTAACAATAGTTTCTTGAGCTCATCTTGTTTAGTAGAGCAAAAACCAAATGGTTCACACCAGTTCATTAAAGATTACCGGAAAGTAAACCCAGGTTACGACACCCAACTCATACCCCTTGCCTCATACTGAGGACTGAATGGATAATATTGGAAATGCAACACTTGTAACTAAACTTGACTTGTCAAAAGGATATTGGCAAGTCCTGCTTACTGATCGAGCCTCAACTGTCTCTGCCTTTGTAACCCCTGACCGGTTTACTGCAATTCACTGTAATGGCCTTTGGCATGTGTAACGCTCCAGCAACCTTCCAGCATTTAGTAAATATGGAATTGAACGATGTACCAAACTGTTCTGCTTATTTAGATGATTTAGTGGTGTACACCTCCACGTGGGAGGAGCACATTAAAATACTTACAGAAGTATTTACTCATCTAGCTAATGCTAATTTAACCCTGAACCTCGAGAAATGTGAATTTGGAAGAGCAACTGTACTTAGGATGCAAAGTAGGACATGGTAAAGTTTGCGCTATTCAAGTAAAAATAGCCTCAATCCTTAGTTACCCGCCTCCCACTGATTGCAAAGTTCTCCACCGATTTCTTGGCTACTATAGAAATTTTTGTTGCAACTTCTCCACAACTGCTCGCCCACCAACTAGCCTGTTGAGCCCAAAGACTGACTTTCTGTGGGCTCCTCAGTGTGACAGAGCTTTCAACGAAATGAAGTCCCTCCTTTGCTCTGCCCCTGTCCTAGCAGTGCCAGAGCTTTCTCTCCTTTTATGCTCGAGGAAGACACCAGCGTTACTGGAGCTGGAGCTGTCCCGATCCAGTAGCAAGGTGAAGCTGAGCACCCGGTATGTTCCTCTTCTAAGAAATTTCTCAAACATCAATTACAGTATTACACAATTGAGAAGAAAACTCTTGCTTTGCTTTTGGCCCTCCAGCACTTCAAAGTTTATGTTGGGTCTTGTAGTTTCCCACTCATTGTGTACATCGACCACAATTCTCTCGTTTTCCTGTAGCAAATCTATAACCACAATCAGAAACTCATGCACTGGGCGTTACTTGCTCAGAACTATTCAATAGCAATTAAACACAAGAAAGGGGTACACAACATTCTGGCTGATGCCCTGTCAAGAATTTGATATAGAAACTTCGTAATGTATGTGATGTACCTTGGTAAATGTGCCAGAGTTCCTATCTTTTAGGGGGGAGGTGTTACAGCCCGTGGGCTGTACTGCCTCATCTCCCCTCCTTTGTGTGTATTAACAATGTGTGCTTTTACTATGAAAGGCCAGGACTACTCCTTCAGACATCACTTCCTTCCTCACGCTGATGTGGAGCCCTCTGAGTGGAGAAAGCTGATAATTGCCTGAGCCTCGCTCGCCAGCTGGCCCTACTTAATCAGCCCCAGCTGACTGCTCTGGGCAGCTGCAGCGTGTGCTTTTGCTCAGTTCGCCTCAGATGCTTTTGTTCGTGGTTGTGTTGACTTTTGCTCTCTTGTGAAATCCCATTGTTTTGTATTGTTAGCTCTTACCTTTGTAGAATTTCGACCTGCATTAACTCATACCCCTTTTCCACCAAAAAGAACCTGGTGCTAGTTTGGGACTGGTGCTAGAGCCAGTGCTTAACTGGTTGCAACCTAGTGCTTCCAAAGAACTGGTTTGCTTTTCCATAGGCCAGGAGAGTCAACCAGAGCCAACTCAGAGCCGTGTCATTACGTCATCGCAAAACATGATCACGTGAGTGTGGGTCTCGTGTCACAGACGCTCGCCTGGAAGCAAGTGCTGGTCTTATCATTACAATCCAGAGGTGAAAAACACAAATACACACTGTGTGGCATGTGTAATAAACACAAATATCTGTGTTTCTATATTACATATGTATAAACATAATGCAAGAATAGTCTGTAAACAGATAATTAATGAGGTCAGCAGAGCAGTATTGTTACCCAAATTTATGTGAAGCATAGGAAAACATGGACAAAATGAACTTTACGCATTTCAAATGGGTTTATTCACACTGAAGCAAAAGAGAAAAAAAAGGCTCAAATAAAAAAAAAAAATCCTTTAAAAATTTTACAGAAGGGATGAAAAATCAAGGTGCCGTTGCTGTGTGAATCTCCCTCTTTGTCCATGGGCAACAACTCTACCAAGAATAAAACAAACATGTTTAAGTAAACTACTCGGTTCAGTTCTACCTTTTAGGAATCCACCAAAGAAACATCGTTATGAATACAACAACATGGAAACGTTGTTAGCTTGTTATTAGCATACCACTAGCTAGTATTTCAACACTCGTAACATTTTCAGCTCGCTTTAATCTCTAAAGTTGACTTTTTGTCAGCTATTAACCATGCATTTCAGAAACAAAACTTACCAGTATTGTTTGCCGCTGTTTGAACAACGGACTCGTCCACAGTCGTGGGCCGCAAGTCCATGGCTACTGTGGCTGCATTCAGTGCACCGGTAGTCTGATTCACCAGTCCCCTAAAACCCAGTCTAGCAGGTTCAAATGTGGGATTCTTTTCAGCCGCTGCATCCAAGCTGTCTTTTCTGGTCCCCGTAGTCCTTTTTTAACTTCTTTAGTTTGTTTAGAAGCTGGTCCAGGGTCCAGTCGTAGCCACCTCTCTTTATATTTTTTCCAACACCGGCTTTGTTTGAGAGGCTCCCTCCAACTTATCCGGACTTCAGATGAAGCCCAGAGTGCCAGAAAGCACTGGGTCTCTTCTTCAGTCTACTGCTGCTTGTTTAAAACTAAAGCAAACTAAAAACTCACTGGCTGTAGTTTTAAAAATGTCGGTTCATAGATTTTGCTGTTCCTGTTTGGGTCTGTAACCCACGCCCACCGATGACTCAGGTGTTGCATCACCGGTTCTTAGTCTGGCCCAAGTTTAGCCCAGCACAAAGTTGGTGCTTGCCTGGAACCTGTTGGGAACCACTTTGAAACTGGTTTGGCCGGTGCTTAGGTGGTGAAAACACAAAGAACCAGTGCTAAGTCAGACACTGGCTCCAAACCAGCTCTGGAACCAGTTTGTTGGAAAAAGGGTATTAGTAACTTTGTCTTGTTCCAGCACCTACAGTGTATTCACCAGCTGCTGTGATTTTCAGTTAATTAGCACCTTTTGTTTTCCCTTTGTTTAGTTTTGCCCCACCCCCCACCCCCCCAAACAAAAGAAAAAGAAGTGGTTCTTTTGTTTTGGATTTTTCTTTTGGGCTCCTCCACTAGCCCTAGGCAGGTTAGCTTTTACCTCTTTTTGTTGGCAGTACCTGCTTGGCCCTCCTTTATTTTTGTCATTTGCACTACTTAGAGAACAGGAAGTACTTTGTGTCATTAGGTAACTTTACATCTGAGCAGACAAGAATTACATATGGGGTTCTCCAAGGCTCCATCCTGGGGCCTCTTCTGTTTAACATCTACATGCTCCTACTGGCGGAGTTTATAAAGAACAACAATATTAGTGACCATAGCTATGCAGATGACACACAGACTTATATCATAATGTTACCTGGAGACCAAGGCCCTGTACAGACTCTCAGTAAATGCATTGAGGAAATTAATGACTGCATGTGCCACAACTTTCTTCAGATGAACAAAAACAAAACTGAGGAAATTGTCTTTGGAGCCAAAGAGAAACGACTGCAGGTCACCAGAGAGCTTCAGTCTATAGACCTAAAAACTACTAACCACGCCAGAAATCTGGGTGTAATGATGGACTCAGACCTACATTTTGAAAAACACACCAAGGCAGTCACAAAGTCAGCCTCCTATCACCTTAAGAACATCTAAAGGATAAAAGATCTGATGTCTCAGCAGGACCTGGAAAAACTAGCCTATCTTCAGTCGGCTCGATTATTGTAGCAGCGTCTTTACAGATCTACCTAAAAAATCCAATAGACAAGTGCAGCTCATTCAGAACTCTGCTGCTAGAGTCCTCACTAAGACCAGAAAAGCGGACCACATTAGTCCAACTCTGAGGTCCCTACATTGGCTGCCTGTCTGTCAGAAGAGAGACTTTAAAGTTCTGTTGCTGGTCTACAAAGGTTTGAATGGTAAATACATCAGAATACATCAGTGACCTCCTGACTCAGTATGAACCCACCAGACCCCACAGGTCATTTGGATCCGGTTTGTTATCAGTTCCCAGAGTCAGAACCAGACATGGAGAAGCTGCATTCAGTTTATATGCTCCACATGTCTGGAAAAAACTTCCAGAAAGCCTCAGATCAGCTGAAACACTCAGTTTATTTAAATCCAGGTTAAAGACCCACCTGTTCTCAGCTGCATTTGAATAGAGTTTTTATTCATCAGTTCAGATCTGCACTGTTCCTTTTAAGCTAAAAGTTTTTATCTGTTTTACCTGTTTATCTGTTTTATCTATTTATCTGATTTGTTTGTTTATTTCTCTCATGCATATACTTTTTATTGCTTCCATGCTGTAGTGCTTTTAATGTTTTATGTAAAGCACTTTGAATTGTCTTGTATATGAAATGTGCTATATAAATAAACCTGCCTCACCTATTGGCTTGTAATTACTCTTCCTGAGAGCTGCAATAAAATTGCTCTTTACTCAAATGGCCATTTTTCCACCTGGTTTTGTTTCCTCCTTTACTCGCTCTTTCCCCTAGCAGAGCTGGGTCATAACACTCTACTTATAAGCCAACAACTGTCTTAGTTGCCAATATCCATGATGACAGCCTCTGCCCTGATTTCTATACAGTGGATCATCTTTTTCTGGCAAAAGTCCTTGTATTTCATTTCTTCATTGCTTATCTTCTGCTGAAACAGCGCGCAACACCAGGTAATATTAGCTTAGAAATGGAGCTGGCTAATAAAGGTAAGCACAGACTCCAACATGCACTTAATGTAAAAATACAACCACGTGCAAATGTTAAATAAATATTGAGCCTTTAAAAAATTTATTCTGCTACTTTCTGCATCAATCACAAGTTAATACAGCTTTTCAGCTTTTTGTTAAAGCTGCATGACCCACAATCTAGAGGGGGAAAAAAGAATTTAAAAATATGGTTGGTGAAAATCAAAAGACTAAATAAATATGACAGTAGATGAACATGAAATGGAGTACAGCAGTAGAGTATTTGACAGATTCTGAACCATCATTGGATATTACAGTTCATAATCAAACCTCCTACCTGTTTGAAAACAGTATGAACATCATGGGATAGATTCCCTATAGCCTGAAACCAGAGCCAAGAGAAGTGAGTAGAACACTTGTTTCCTGTCAGACCACTTCACTAACAGTGTACTGAAAGGTAATCATTAACTGATCATCCTGGTTGTGACTGAATTTCATGGTTAAATTAAAACTATCTACTAAGTGTTTTTTCCCCCTGTATTTTCCCCAAACCTGCTCCTTGGATTACACTGGAAGTCCTCTGCTCATCTTTTTTCAGTATCTCATATTACCGTTTTCAGCACACACTCCCAATTTACAATCTGTAACATACCTATATTTTTTCCACCCCCCTGCCCTCTGCAGTGAGGCAGGTCAGGCATTTAGCTCAGCCCTTTTGCTGAGTGAGCACGGGGGGAGATAAAGGTGTAGAGGCAGAGCACAGATCATAATGGCTGGCCAATTACCAGTAGCAAAAGGGGGCTGGGGAGCTGCATGGAGTGAGAGATTATGGAGAGAATGGATCAATAACACCAGTCACTCTCTAATGAGGGAAAGAATTGGTTCGAGTCAAACAGATGGAAATCCTGCTCTGCCTGGGGTGGTCTTTCTGTACTGTCTGTCAGTGGCATATCAGGTTTTTGTGTTCAAAGCATATACGACAGCGCCCCGACAGGAAATGAACTGCTATCACAACAGGGGCAGTCATAATCAAGTACTGGTTTTATTGTCCCCTGCAGGTCGTACGTGTAACTATCAGTGCTCTCCAGATGACTGGCCTGGTATTTGCCACAAAAGAATCTGCTCTGTAAGCTTTAATATGTGTCAGTTCTACATTCAGACAGACCTGGTGTTAGCTAGGTTGTTTTTTTTGTTTGTTTGTTATTTTCATTTTGTCTCCAAAAGTGACTGATCTGCCCTCTTGTAGGGAAGCTGTTTTTGATTTTAATTTTTATTTATTTATTTTTTTTTGGGGGGGGGGGGGGGCATATGTTTATGTGGGTGTCTTATGTCTATATGTTTGTTTGCCTTTGTATGCGATTTCAAAGGTTAAGTCTTTCTATATGTCTCGTTCAGTTCTTACTGTTTTCACTTATTTCATATGTTTATTTTTTGTCACACTCAACATGGTCATCTATCTCACTGCTCTTACAGCAATATGGAAGGTCCCAAACTGCCTGACTTACGATTTACAAGCTGGAAAGTCAGGGGACTCAAAAAGTTAAGAAAAACTAAAACAAGTAATGAGCAGACTTAAAAACCTACACACCAAAATAATTCTTCTTCAGGAAATAGTTATTACAGTCACTGAAATTAAACAAGTACAACATAAGTGGCCTGGTAGAGTTATACATGCCACATATAACAATTACGCTCGGGGGTGCTAATTCTTATCCACAAACCAATTTTTTTTTTTTTTTTAATACTATTCGGCATCCATAAGGAAGATTTGTAATCACCCAATCCAGTCTCTCGCACTGAATTTGGTCAGCATCTATGATCCTAGTGAGGACAACCCAAAATGTTCTGAAGATTTCTTCTTAAACTTGTCGTCATTGTATGGCCTAAATATTATCGATGGGGATTTCAATTGTAATTTGAACCCGTTGGTAGATCGCTCTAAAAAATCTGATCCCCATAAAAAACAATGTAGAAAAACAATTTTACAATATATCACAGACTTAAGTCCAGCCAAAATCTGGAGAAAACTATACCCAGATAAATTAGAATATTCGTGCTACTCAGGAATACACAAGTCCAGGTCTTGCATTGAATATTTTTAGTATCACAAGAAATGGTATCCAAAATTAAGAATTGTTGGTATCATTGTATAGTAAATTAGTGATCAATCCCCCATCTCTATGTCTGTACATATGGAGAAGCTTCAACAGTCTTCCCCTAACTGGTGTTTGAAAGCAAGGTGGCTTCAAAACCCAGAATTTGTGAAATATGTAGAAGATAAGACTGATGTCTATTTTGAGATCAATACTAATCAAACTAACGCATGTGCTAAATGGGAAGGGTTCAAGGTATACATTAGAGGGGAAATTAGTTTCACAAGCACTAAAAGCAAGAAACAAAATGCAGAAATTAATAAATTTGAGAAATAAGTAAAATCTTTGGAAATAGATATAAATAAACAAAGATGACCCTGAAAAACAAGAACGGTTACGAATTCTAAGAATGGAATACAATACATTAACATCTGATAAAACAGCAAAAAGTTTACTGTGGTTGAACCAGGCCTTTTATGATTGGGGAGAAAAGGCTGGCAAATTGTTAGCTTGGAAAATTAAAAAAAAAAATGCAATATGAAAGAGCCATTAATGGCATAACTACACTATCAGGAGAGATGTCAAATGATCCTCAAAATATTAATAAGGAATTTAAGGAATTTTAATCATTGTACAGATCAGAATGCTCCTCTACCTCTGCTTACAGAGATACCTTTCTTAATCATCTCCTATTTGAAACGCTCACAGAGGACGTTAAAGAGAACCTGGACAAAGACATAACGATGGAACAGCTATTGCGGGCCATTAAAAGTATCAACTAAGGTAAGCTCCAGGGCCTGATGGCCTGCCTATAGAGTTTTATAAAACCTTCCAGTAGCAGTTGTTGACCCCACTTCTGGACATGTTTAATAAGTCATTTAAGAATGGTATCTTACCATCAACTTTTAGACTTGCTACAATAATCCTCGTTTTAAAACCTGGGAAGATACCGACTGACTGCTCTACATGCAGACCTATTAGTCTTATGGGAGTTGACACAAAAATAATGTGTTAAGTTCTTGCTAAAAGACTAGATCCATATCCTGTCTTTGGCACAAAACAGGTTTGTACAGGGTAGTCAGGGATTCCACAACATTAGAAGAGTCCTTAACATAATTCATTCTCAAAATAATACCAGGGATGCATCGCTATTATCACTAGATGCTAGTCAAGCGTTTGATAGAATCGAATGGCCTTATTTGTTTAATTTGTTACCAAGATATGGACTTGGGGGGAAAATTTCTGAAATGGATAGCATTATTGTACATCAACCCTACGAACAACAATTTATCAGGTCAGATAATGCTAGAGAGGTCAACCCCTCAGGGCTGCCCTCTCTCCCCATTATCATTAATTTTGGCCATTGAGCCCTGAGCCATGTCCACTAGAACTGAAGCTAATTTGTCAAGTATAGCAATCAGAAACCATGAACACAGGATGTCGCTGTATGCAGACAGTGTAATCCTTTTTTTGTCAAACCTATCAACTAATGTTCCAACATCATTACATCTAATAAATAAATTTGGCCAGTTTTCTGGATACAGTATTAATAATGCAAAATCTTTTGTAAGATGAAAGAATTAATCTACTTACAAGTACACCTTTTTTCAATGCAAGAGAGGGCTTTACCTATCTTGGAATTAAGATTACTCCCCAAATTGACACAGCTGTTGAAGCAAATTATGAGCGGCTGATGAGAGGTACGAGACTCACTTGAAAAATGGACAACAATGCCAATATCAATGTTTGGCCGGATCAGTTTAATTAAGATGACCATCTTGGCGACATTTTTATACCTGTTTCAATCACTCCCAATACCATTGCCAAAATCCTTTTTTAAAGAAATCAATAGAGTATTTTGTAGGTTTATCTGGAACAACAGAAAATCTAGACTTAGACTTTGATTACTGTACTGTACTGTACTGATATGATGGGGTGGATTACAGATGCCCAGTTTATAGTAGTATTACTGGGCCACTCAGCTGTGCAGCGCTATGTTTTATTTTGTCACACAATCTCCTCCGGCATGGGTTTATATTGAACAGGCACCAATATTTAAGCTGCCATTAAGCCTATATTTATATTCAGCAGATTTTAAAACATTAAAAAAAAGAAAAAAAAAAACAAATCCCTTCTTTAAAAACACTATTGATATATGGTTCAAAGCTCATAGACACACCCCCTATTTTCACCCATCTCGGATAATGTGCAGTTCACTCCTGGCAGAGCAGATGATGGTTTTAAGGTTTGTGCCAGCAGGGGGGGTGCAAAAAATTGGAGACTTAAATGTTCAGGGCAGTTTACTAGCATTTAACAATCTTTGTTTGAAATATTCAATTCCAAAGAAACACTTTTTCAAATTTTACAACTGAAATACTTCATCCCATCAAAGCACTGCCAGGCTACAAATGAACTGCCGCTGTCCTGCCTTGAGGGTATTGTGGTGAAACACATGCATGGGGAACGGCAAATTTCTGTTCTACTGTATATGCAGCACTTGTCTTGCATGACAAGGAATCTAGTCATGATAGAAGGAGGGCATAGAGTTGAGATATTAAGGAAGATACTGGAGAAGATGAGTGGGCAACAGCTTGTATAAAAGCTCAATCAAAAACTATTAATACTAGAATGAAACTACTGCCACATAAGTGGCTAGTGAGGACATACATAACCCCCGAGAAACTCAATAAATGGTCCCCCGACATTCCAGATACATGTGTGAAATGTATGACTAAGAAAGGTACTTTAATTCATTTAATTTATTCAGTAAAATCACAAGTATCCAGGTACCCTATTTAGAAAAACTTTGTATTTTAGGTATATATCCAGATATTTTCTGTCAACTTAAAGTGTAAGACTCTGATCAACTTTGGCCTCCAGCAGTCCAGGACGATGGTTGCGTTATCTTGCAGAGTGACTTAAGTATCCTCTACACAGTCCTGGATTACAGAGATGACAATGCGTGTCACATTAAAAAAGTTAACCTATGTAATTAGGGGTAAAGTGCAAGAATTCGAAGAGTTGTGGACACCCTTAATGGACTGCCTCAAGGAACAATAGATCACACAAGCAACAATAGATTACACTCACCTGTAAGGCAACAGATTATACTCATCTGTAAACCTATTGTGTGACAGCTTCTGTTTTTTTCTTTGTGTGCGTCATTTTTATTTAATTTTTCTCTTACACAGTTTTTTTATGGGTTTTTTTGGTTGTGTGTGCAGTGAGGTTAGTTTGCATCTTATTGTGTAATTAGTGTGGTATGTGTTGATGTGTTATGTATATTTTTCTATTGGCAATCAATAAGAACAAAAAGGGCTTCAGAATGTCTAATAAAATGTGAAATGCAGACAAAAAAAAGAAAAAAAAAGTACTGGTTTTACTATGCATACTGTGCGCCCCCAATTTCTAAATGTAATTTGCTCTTCTGATCTCCATACATTTCACTTTCTCTAAATATTTTATTCATCACTAGTGGCAGGTTTAGAAGAGTCTGAGACATAATGGCTGTCTGTCCTTCACCACCCCTGTTTTAACCACCACGACTGCCAACACAGGACAGTAAAACCTACACCTCACCCACTCACCCAGCCCAGCAGCTCAGCTATGCACTACAATGCACTTGACAGACATGCATGCATGCAAAGAAGTAGGCTGAAATCACTAAATGCTAAATAGTAGTTCTGGGTTTTTTATTTTTAAACAGTGAGTGGAGTAAATCAATGGTCTTGAGATACTTGTTCTCTGGTTCCACTATTTTCTACATCTGCCTCTCTTTCTTTTTTCTATGGGGCCTTGTGTGGGGTGAGGGTGCTATTTATGGCTGCTCTCTGCAAGAGGACCCACCCACCCACACACACACACACACACACACACACACACACACACACACACACACACACACACACACACACACACACACACACCCTTTCACAGGATGAAAGGGCAGTCACACTGCCTGCAAACATGATTTTACAGTCCTGGGTGGAATGAGTGGTGGAGGAGAGAATGAGGACAGAGTACAAAAGGGGAAAGCCCTTAGATTTACAGGTCCCAGCAGCCAGAATACAAAGCATGTAGCAGAACATGTTTTGTTAACAAGTTGATTTTTTTTCTTATTCCAAGTTTGAGCTCTACAAAAATTAGACAACTGTCCTTGTGCAAGAGGATATTTGTTAGGACATGTGTGCACAGAAGTACAGAATATTTCCACATTTCATCTGCTTCAATATCTCATAAAAAATTATGTGTGAGCATGTGTCGACATGCACCCAAGTTTTTTTTTTTTTTTTTTACATTGCAAGGTTAGCACATGTTTTCACCATTCCCACTTGTATCATAGGTGCACATATGTGTTTTGTGTGATGTAATGGCCATGGAGAAAAAGCAGAGTATTTTCTTACTGTAACTATTGTGGGAAAAGATAACACTCTTCATGTAATGACATGATTTCTGTAAATTCACCTTACCCTTTGTTATTCATTGTTATTTAGGTATTCTCGTGGAATAATTTTTCATTATCAGTTTTTCTTAACTAGTATTTTTATGTCAGTTATTCAGTGTTATTACATGTGGCTGCATAATGAATTGCAATATCAACTTGTGCACATGCAATATATAACCACAAAAGGCTGCACTTTAAAAGGATATACAGTGAATTGTTGAAATATATAAATTAAAAAAACAGTCTCTGTTGTCTGGTGATATTTTTTGAGATTTCGTAACTTTGAGCAGAGAAAGGTACTGTTTGAGTAGTCAATTTGAGTCATTTGTTCATTTTCCTCAACAACCAAGCAAGCAGGATAAAATTACAATGACTGTTTAAAGCTACTCACCTATCTTTCCTTTTTCAAGTGTCTACCTGCCTGCCAACTTGTCTAAATAACAGTTATACTCATTATTGATAAAACAAATATGTGCAGCTTGTTATTTTGTTTATTCATTACTTGTGGAGCAATAATCATACGCTGTATGTAAAGAGACAAACAGTGGAGCTCAGACAAGTCTTTTCCAAAATCAGAAGTAAAACAGCAAAAAAAAGGGAAGACGTCACTGTAATTAAATGTGTGTCCCTCGAAGCCACTGGCAGACTGACTTTGTAAATACATGACTAAGTAGGGAGTGGAGTGAATGTTCCAGTTTATACTATGTAACACTGCAATTAATTAAACTAATTTAGGTATAAAAGGACACGTAAACAGTTTATGAGTCCAGAAAGGGAAGCACTGATCACACAGCCAATGGAGCAGCTCCATGCTTTGCCACATCACATGCTCAGTCTTAACCAAAGTCCTTGACAAACTTGGGTGTAGTAGAGGGTGAATTTTACCAAACACATACACCAAAAAATGTGGAAAACAAATTTATTGTTGCGACATTTCATCAAAACTTGGTCATTTTAATTCATATCTACTATTAATGTGTTCTTGATTCTATGAATTTATGTTGCAGAGGGATGCATTGGTATTTGGTCACGTCAAAATTTCATGTGACAAAGCTAGTGTAATGAGGACTTGGGTGATATTCAGTGATCATTGGTGTCTAAATACTGCCTCTAGTGCCAAATATTGTGTACCAGGTTGGCATTTAGTGGAGAGTGCAGAGCAACCTCTGCTGGTGAAAGGTGAGACTACCTCACATTTCACACAAAACTGAGACGAGAATGTATTGTATGCATTTCATTAAATGTGACCATTATAATGTAACATGGAAAATTTTACTTTACATTATCCTTCTCTAAGCCAAAGTAAATTAATATTTTATAAGTAAAAGGTATAAGTGAAGCTGTTCTTATGCAATAATTTGTGATGCTGGATGTTTGTAAAAGCATCACTTCATTATGTCTATTAAAAAGCAGATGACATTCCTCTATATGTGGAGAGTTTGGAATTTAGTTTAATGAGGGATAAGTATCCCCGTACAGAGAATAAACTAGACTGGGAAAGTGAGGAGGAAGGAAAGGCTGGGAATTATAAAGATCTACATATTGGCGCTATATAATTAGAATGAAACAAAAAGGTAATGGAAGAAAGTCATCGAGGACCAGTTATTCTTCTTTTTCCACATGCTATGACTTAAAGTAAACAATGCCTTTACCTTTACTGTGTCTTTACTTGTGTTTAGGGCTGCAAGGACTAGTTGACTAGTTGACAAATAGTTGAAGGAAAAATTAGTCGGCAAATAGTTTAGTAGTCAACAGGTCGTTTTTGATGGCATGCACTTTTGTTTAAGGAAAATGTTTTATTTATTACAACTCTGGAATATTTTTCTGTTTAACAAACTTTGTTAAGCACTGGAATTGTTGTGTACAAAATGCATTTTCTTTTAGGGACCCATATTTTTGGCCAAATTGTGACATCTATACAAAAAAATTAATCATCAGGGTCAGGAAAGTAAAGTTACACAGATATCCCAATTTGGCCAAAAATATAACTTTGGCAATTGTGCTATGAGCCTAATGATTTGTTTAATACTGAACTGAATATTTGTTTATGCATTCTAATTGTTGTACATCAAATGTTCTAGCTAAAGGAAAGAAAACGTGTTTTATTGCTGCAATAAACATAAATAAGACCGATTGTTTTTTTTTCTTTTTGTTTTTTGCAGCTCATAATCTGACTAGTCATTACAGACTCAGCTTTATTGTCATTCGATTAATGGTACATGATGGAAGAAACTATAGTTACCCAGGTCTCGGTTTTGTAGCATGAGAAGATAAAAGGATAAAATATAAAATATATAAAAGGTGAACAGGGTAGAATAAAAACTACTATAAAATATGCAAAAAAAAAAATAAATAAATAAAATAACTTCTTAATACGTACAAAATTACACAGTATGCAGCAACAATACAGTTACAGTGATGGTGTATGTAGCAACAGCATGAGGTCATGGAGGAAGCAGGTGGCTCTCTCCCTGCATCTGGTGGTGTATATGAGTGGTAAGCTGTACCCAATGGTCCTCTGTGCAGACTTAACCACCCTCTGCAATGCCTCCTTTTCTGTCACAGTGTAACCACCGTACCACACAGTGAGGCAGGAGGTCACCACGCTCTCCACCAGACAGCTGTAGAAGGTTTTGAGGAGGTTACCATCCAGTCTTGCCCTCTTCAGCATCTTCAGGAAGTAGAGGCACTGGTGGGCTTTCTTTACTACAGCTATGGTGTTGGTGCGCCAGGTGAGGGTGTTGGTCAGGTGTACCCCGAGATACCTGACAGAGGGGACTATTTCCACAGCTGCTCCATCAGTGTAGAAAGGAGGTGGGGTGGTATCAGACCTGCGGAAATCACAACCATGTCCTTGGTCTTCTGAATGTTCAAGATGAGGTTGTTGTCTCCACACCACCGTGTCAGGTCCTCCACTTCAAGCCTGTATGCCGACTCATCTCCATGGGTGATGAGTCCAACCACTGCTGTATCATTTGCAGACTTCACCACCAGGTTGTTTTTGTGGTGAGCTCTGCAGTCCTGAGACATCAACGCGCACAGCAGTGGACAGAGCACACAGCCCTGGGGGGAGCCAGTGTTCAGGATCATGGTGGAGGATCTGACACTCTGTGGCAGGCAGGTCAGGAAGTCCAGGACCCAGTTACACGTGGATGAAGAAGCTCCTAGTGCTGCTAGGTTTGACACCAGTTTCTGCAGGACGGTGACAAAGGGCCTGGTGGGTAACAGCAGAGATGGTGTCAGCTGTGGACGGGTTTCGCCCGTAAGTGTACTGGTGAGAGTCCTCAGCCACGTCGATCATCTGCCACAGGTGTCTCATCACTAGCCTTTTGAAGCACTTCATGATGACAAGGGTGAGTGCAACAGGGTGGTAAGCGTTGAGGAGTGATGCTGCAGAGGTCTTTGGTACTGGGATGATAGTAGATGACTTGAGGCATGTTGGGACTTTGTCCTGGAACAGCGAGATGTTGAACATGTCTGTCAGACAGCTGGTGTACACAGTCCTTCAGAACTCTGCCTGGAATCCCATCAGGTCCCGAAGCCTTCCAAGGGTTGACCCTCTGCAATGTGATGTTAATAACTGGGGGCTCATCAACGAAGGGACTGTGGGAGGGGATGGTGGTGTTGGATGCCTCAAAGCGGGCATAGAAGGCGTTCAAGATGTCAGGGAGCGTTGAATCCTCAGGGCACTGTGCATCACTTTTCTTGTAGTCAGTGATGCACCTGATGCTCTTCCACATACTCCGTGGGTTATTTGAGTGAAAATGCCCCCAGATCTTCAGAGCATAAGTGGACCTCACTCTCTTCATGCCCACTGACAAGTTCCTTCTTTTTACTCTGAGTGTTGTTGCATCGCCATGCACCTCTGCATTTAGCCAAGGTTTCTGGTTGGGTCAGACAGTGATTGTCTTAGAAGTGGTCACATCCTCCATGCATTTCCTTATGTAGTACAGGACAGATGATGTGTAATCCTCTAAGTCCACCCTGCTCCCACATATTGCAGTGTCCCCGAGTACCTGCCAGTCTGTGGTCTCAAAACAGTCCTGGAGGATGAACACAGTACCCTCAGGTCACATGGAGATGGTCTTTGTTACAGTGTTCCTGCTTCTAGACACTGGACAGTAAGCAGGAGCCAGCAGGAGGGAGAAGTGGTCTGAGGCACAGAGATGGGGGCAGGGCGTGACTGTGTACGCTTCCCATCTGTTGGTATACACTTTGTCCAGAGTGTTTACATCCCAAGTGGCAATGTTACAGTATGTCTGAATCGCTAAAACACTAAACCCTATTCTCTCACTCAACTACTCAGTAGTGCAAACTCATTTATCAAATCAATCACTCTTTGGGCACAACCTCAAGATGATTCACATACTTAGACACAATTTGCACATCTGTAGTACACTTTTGCAAAACTCTACACACACTCTCACTGTCTAAATCAAATTTCTCACTGTGATGCACATGAGCTGCAAAATGGTGAACACAGGAGGCAAATGTTAAACACAAATACAGCACAGTTGTCAACAAGTAGACTCAAAATTGAACACACTTTTTTCAAACCAACTGCACATGACATAAGCCAGTTCAGAGTGCACCAGACACCAACTAAAATTCTGTCTATATTGTGGTTTGGGACAATGTCAGCTTTCACCATGGTGTTCAGATACAGGAGTGGTTCAATATCAACCAGTTTCATAAATGAATGTCTTCCTCCATACAGTCCTTTCCTGAACCCAATAGACGAATGTTTCTCTGCATGGCGGTGGAAGATCTATGACTGAAACCCATGTACCAGGGAGTGTTGTTAAGGCTGGATCTAACATACAAGAGGGTTTTTTCCCTATTGCCTGGAAAGGGTCAATATGCTCTGTGATGTTGATGAAGTCATCTGGCCAGATACTGGACAAAGACATGATGCTGAGGCAGAATAAATGTCATCCATTTGATTTGAAGATGTACAAGATTTTTGAGTGTTTTATAGTAATGTGCTTTTCATTTCAAATTTTCTTTGGTCTTTTTAAGAAATACTACATGTACAGGTACATCTCAAAAAATTTGAATATCATGAAAAAGTTCAATATTTTTTGTCACTAATTTCAGAAAGTGAAACCCATATATTATATAGACTCATCAGACATACATAGGGCTGCATGATTTTGGCAAAAAAACAAAAAAACAAAAAAAAAAAACAGATTTTTTTCTCTAAAAACTCGATTTTCGATTTTGATTTTTGGGTAAAAACTACAAAAGACAACAGAAGTCAGCATGTCGTTTTCGTGAGCAGCCCACAATGCAAGGCACTGCTCTGACCTCAAATCTGTGATGGTATCATGTGATGAACCCACAGAAGTTTATTTTTTCTTAATTAAATCTTTATTGAATGAAGTAGAGTATACAAACAATGTATACAACAAGAAAAAAACAGAAGTTTGCTAGGGGGAATACAATATAATACAATGTCCAAATCAGAGCAAATACTTATGTTTTTTATAGCCTTTTTGTTTCCAGATTTATCTAACAGCTTTAAATAAAGTTCAACATCTTTCACAAAATAAATAATATTTGGTTTTGTGTTCCAGAACTTACATTTGTGAATGAAAAATTTAGCAAGAGAACTAAGTTGTATTATTAATTTAAATTTATTTTACTTTTTTTTTTTCTTTTTGGGGTATTTGGGCCCACAGAAGTGATACCAATGTAAGTCAGTGACAGGCATCAGTCGTGTGTGTGTGGACCATGTAAACATGAGTGATCCCCATGGGTTCTATTTAAACTGGAGGATCCGAGCGTGGAACAGACCAACCCAGGACACACTGGAGGGATTCTATCTGTGGAGCTGGTGGATGTGTGTGGGCAGAGGGCTGTCTGGGCTCCTCTGCTGAGGCTGATGACCCCGAGACCTGGACCCGGTTCGGAAGAAGACAGTATGGTACGGATCCGGGACAACAGAAGATGAGTGATCCACATGCAGTTCTATTTCAGTTGCGGGATCCGTGCGTGAAGCCACAGCTTACATTGCTATAAGTACTGCGGACTCATTAACACATTTAAAGTCTGGTCATTACACGGACTTCTGTGATAGACCGCTGTCACTGATAGGAGGAAGAGCTTACGGTAGCCCGCAAGCGCGTGGCCCGGAGGCACGAGAGAGATGAAATCGATTTTACGATTTCCCTTTTCTAAAAATTGTCCTAATTAAAAAATCCAATTTTGATTTAAAATCGATTAATCGTGCAGTCCTAGACATACAGTGAAATATTTCAGGCTTCATTTCTTGAAATTTGGATGATTATGGCTTACAGATAATGAAAACCGAAAATTCAGTGTCTCAGAAAATTTGAATATTGCATAAAATCAATTAAAAAGGATATTTTAAACAGAAATGTCAGGCTTCTGAAAAGTCTGTTCATTTCTGTGTACTCAATACTTGGTTGGGCCTCCTCTTGCATGAATTACTCTGTGCATCATGGCAATTAGTAATGTGTCATGGCATGGAGGCGATCAGCCTGTGGCACTGCTCAGGTAGAATGTAAACCCAGGTTGCTTTGATTGTGGCCTTCAGGTCATCTGCATTTTTGGATCTGGTGTCTCTCATCTTCCTCTTGACAATACTCAATAGATTCTCTATGGACAGGTGAGTTTGCTGGCCATTCAAGCACAGTAACACCATGGTCATTGAACCAGCTTTTGGTACCTTTGGCAGTGTGGACAGGTGCCAAGTCCTGCTGGAAAATGAAATCAGCATCTCCGTCAAGCTTGTCAGCAGAAGGAAGCATGAAGTGCTCTAAAATGTCCTGGTAGATGGCTGCGCTGACTGTGGACTTCAGAAAACACAGTGGACCAACACCAGCAGACGCCATGGCAGCCTGTTAAGGCTTAGTATTTTTTTGTTGATTCTGTCATGGGCTGTGCCATTTGTTCTGTTGTATTTTTGTAGTTTTTCTGTTCTCTTCCGTGTGTGTGTGTGTGTGTGTGGGTGTGTTCTGTTTCTGTTTTCCCTCAAACAGATAGCAGTTAAAGGAAGATGAGCTGCAGGTGTGCTGTTGGTGTGCTGGCTCTTTCTGATTGGTGCTTCAGGAGATGAGCCGGGAAATTTAAAGGGCAGAGCTTCATTCCTCCCCGGACTCCTCTCATTTCATCTCCCCTTCTGTGTGCAGACCAGCCTTTTGTACATTTTTTGTTAGAACTTTTGTAAACCTTGTGATCAAGGAGGGAATCCTTTTCTTTAAATTTTTGTTTGGTAAGATTGTTGTATTTTGGTTTCCTTAATTTTGTGTTTGTAGAATATGATTCCCTTACCTGATTTAATTTTTCTTTTTTTTGTAAATAAATAACTCATACTGCATTTCCACGGTTGCTGGTCATTTTTTTGATATTTTGCCCTGTTTGTTAAGGGACATGGAGGGAGAGGAGTCTCACTTATCATGTTGCGTCTCGGCAACCCCTAGACCGAGCGTAACATGAATTGGGGGCTCGTCCGTTTGTTTTTTCCATTTTTGGATTTTTTGATGAGTAGTTTGCGGCGTCTTTTTTCTTGTTGGCAGTTTTGTCTTTTGTGTGTGGGGTGATATGGAGTTTTCATTGGATGATTTTGTGACCAATCCCACTTGGGATAAAATTGACACTTGCAAAAAAGCAGATCTTTTGATTGTGGCTAATTGTTACAATATTCAAGTCTCCTATCAGGCCCGAAAGGCGGAGCTACGGAAAGCGCTATGTGACAAGCTGGTGGAAAAAGGCGTGCTGTCCTCCCCGGAGGAGGATTCCGCCAAGGAGGAGGAGGAAAAGGAGGAGGAGACTGAAACGGTGGAGAAGGCTTCAGGGGTTGCTGCCTCTAGTGGAGAACCGGTAATGGTCTCTCCTGCAGGTATGTCAACGGAGAACCTCCGTTTAACCCTCCGAATTAAGGAGGTGGAGATGCGCCAAAAGGAACTAGAGCTGCAAGAAATGCACGTACGCGTGCGAGCCCTTGAGTTAGAGAAAATGTCTCCAACCACACCACCACCTCTCTCACCTCTCCCCAGCCCAGCATTTGACATAAGTAAGCACATAGCTTTAGTTCCACTCTTTCGTGAGTCTGAAGTTGATTCATATTTTGGTGCATTTGAACGCATCGCGGCCGCTCTTAATTGGCCGAAAGAATTTTGGTCTCTTCTGTTACATTGTAAGCTTATGGGTAAAGCACAGGAAGTGTGTTCTAGTCTGTCCGTAGAACAAAGTTTAGATTATGATGTGGTTAAAAGTACTGTGTTGCGAGCTTATGAATTAGTGCCTGAGGCATACAGACAAAAATTTCGGAACAGTGACAAAACTGCCAACCAGACTTATGTGGAATTTGCCCGAGAGAAAAGTTTACAATTTGATAAATGGTGTCAGGCGAGTAAGGCTGACACATATGAAAAACTTAGAGAACTTATTCTGCTTGAAGAATTTAAAAAGTGCTTACCGGATCGAATTGTGGTTTATTTAAATGAACAAAAAGTTACAAGTTTGGATAATGTAGCAGTTCAAGCAGATGAATATAATTTAACTCACAAAGGGGCATTCGTTACGTCAGGGTCTCGCAGTACTAATTATGGATTAGACAAAAAAATCAGGTCTCCAAAACCGGTGCGTAAAAGTCCATCCGTTGCGTCCAGTGAAAGCCGTGAGTGTTTTTATTGTCGCGAGGCAGGGCATTTAATTGCTGTCTGTCCGGTCCTAAAACGAAAAATGCTAAATAAATCTTCTAAAACACCTGCGGGCGTCGGTCTCATTAAAGCCGCACCCCAATTGGAAAATCGCGCTGTGTCCGATTCTAAAACTGAGGTTGATCCTCATTATCAGCCTTTATTTCCAAAGGGTTTGTGTCTCTCACTGGGAAGGATAATGATAAAGTACCAGTTACCATTCTCAGAGATACTGGTGCGGATCATTCCTTCATGCTTGATAATGTGTTACCACTTTCAGATGAATCATCATGTAAATCCGATCTCTTGGTTTGGGGAATTAAAATGAGCGTGGTAAAAGCCCCACTCCACAAGGTGCATCTTGAGTCCTCGTTTCTCAGTGGGCAGATACGTGTAGCTGTGCGTCCTCAATTGCCGGTTAAAGGTGTGTCCTTTATCCTCGGTAACGATTTGGCTGGCGGTCAGGTGTTTCCCGCGCCGGAGGTCGTTGATGAACCAATTTGTAGTTCATCCGATTCAGCCCCTTGTCCTTCGTTTTCTTCTGTGTTTCCTGCATGCGTAATTACGCGCGCTCAGAGCCGCAAAATGGGTGAAATTGTGGATCTTTCTGACACGTTCATGGCTTCTAATGATATGAATAAACTGTCTGATAATGTGACTGTGAAGGAAAAAGGTGAAAAAAATGTGACTTTGTTACCTGTTGAATCTGAGATTGATTTCAAAGTGGACAGAGAAATGTTAATTAAGGCTCAACAGAGTGACGTAACCCTAGCGCAGTGTCGGTCTTCTGCTGTTTCTGGTGATAAACAGTATGACTCTGTGTGTTTTTTCTTTGAAAATGGTGTTCTGATGAGGAAATGGGCTCCTGATTCCACTGAGTGGAACGTTGTGACTCAAGTAGTAGTGCCAGTAGAGTACAGACCACAGGTTTTGAAATTGGCGCATGATTCTGTTACTGGTGGTCATCTGGGTGTTAAAAAAACGTATTATAAAATCTTGCGTAACTTCTTTTGGCCTGGTCTAAAATCCGATGTAGTGAAACATTGTAGGTCCTGTCACGTATGTCAATTAGTGGGAAAGCCAAACCAGCCGATACCTTCAGCTCCTCTGCAGCCAATACCTGTTGTGGCGGAGCCATTTGAGCGCATCCTGTTGGATTGCGTTGGCCCTCTGCCAAAATCCAAATCTGGACAGCAGTACCTTCTGACTATAATGTGTGCAGCCACTCGTTATCCAGAAGCTATTCCCCTTCGCACTCTAAAAACAAAAACAGTGGTGAAAGCCCTAATTAAGTTTTTTTCAACTTTTGGCCTACCTAAAATTGTTCAAACTGATCAAGGCACAAATTTTATGTCAAAGATTTTTTCTCAAGTCTTGGCCAAACTAAAAATTACACATGTAACATCTAGCCCTTACCATCCTGAGTCCCAAGGTGCACTCGAACGGTTCCATCAGACTTTAAAATCAATGCTGCGTAAATTTTGCCTTGAATCTGGTAGAGAGTGGGATGAAGGACTACCACTCCTTCTTCTTGCTGTTAGGGAATCCCCTCAAGAATCCCTTAGATTTAGTCCTGCTGATCTGGTCTTTGGCCACACCGTGCGCGGTCCTCTTCGGCTGCTCCGTGACGCATGGTTATCTTCAGAACCGCACGCTGAGCGTAATGTGCTGGATTATGTCAGCGGTTTTCGTGAGCGACTTCGTTATGTACAGGACCTGGCAAAACAAAATCTTGCTCAGGCCCAAGCTAAAATGAAACACAACTTTGATAAAAAGACAGTACAGCGCAGTTTTCAGCCAGGTGATGAAGTATTGGTGTTGCTTCCTATCCCTGGGTCTAGTCTGCAAGCTCAATTTTCAGGTCCTTATGTTGTAGAGCGTAAAATTAGTGAAACGGATTATGTGGTACGCACTCCCGATAGAAGAAGAAAAACCCGTGTTTGTCACATAAATATGATAAAGCGTTACTTCTCCAGAAAAGATGCGGTCCCACCGCCACCCCAAGGTGCATCAGTCATGACTGTCACCTGCGTTAACCCTTACCAGCTGTCTGATGACGGGCTGAGAGCTAACAGTTCTTTACCGGGTATTAGGTTACAGAATTCTGAAATCTTAAATGATTTAAACTCATTTCTGTCCTATCTATCTGAACCTACCCGTAACGACATCATCTGTTTAATCAATGAAAATTTAGAGCTCTTTTCCGATCATCCAAAACAAACTTCAGTGCTCTGTCATGATATCGATGTTGAAGGCCACTGTCCAATAAAACAACATGCCTACAGGGTAAACCCAACGAAAAGAAAACTTATGCAGCAAGAGACAAATTATTTACTGGAGCATGGGTTAGCTGTTCCAAGTAATAGTCCATGGAGCTCCCCGTGCGTCTTAGTTCCAAAACCGGACACCACCGCTCGATTCTGCAACGATTATAGGAAAGTAAATTCGGTTACAAAACCAGATTCTTATCCACTTCCAAGAATGGAAGATTGTATTGATAGAGTTGGAGCTGCTAAATTTGTGACAAAATTAGATCTTTTAAAGGGTTATTGGCAAGTGCCACTAACACCACGTGCGTCAGAGATATCCGCCTTCGTTACACCAGACCAATTTTTGCAGTATACTGTGATGCCATTTGGACTTAGGAATGCACCCGCAACTTTCCAACGCCTAATGAAAAAGGTGCTGAATGGAGTGGAAGGTTGCGAGGCGTATTTAGATGATGTGGTGGTTTATTCAAAAACCTGGGCTGAACATTTGAACACCTTGTCAGTTGTTTTAAGGCGTTTCCGTGATGCCAATTTGACGTTAAATCTCGCCAAATGCGAGTTCGGTAAAGCTACTGTTACCTACCTAGGCAAGGAGGTGGGTCAGGGACAGGTGCGTCCTGTCGCAGCTAAAGTTCAGGCCGTGTTAGATTTTCCAGCTCCTCAGTCAAGGCGCGCGCTGCGTCGCTTCCTCGGAATGTGTGGCTATTACAGAGGATTCTGCCGAAATTTTTCCGATGTCGTGGCTCCTCTTACTAGTCTTGTTAGCCCTCTCAAAAAATTCATGTGGTCTCCGGCCTGTCATGCAGCGTTTAATGCAGCAAAAGCATTATTAAGTAGTGCGCCCGTACTGGCGGCTCCAACCTATGAGCGCCCTTTTAAATTAGAGGTGGACGCCAGTGCGCACGGGGCAGGTGCTGTCCTATTTCAAGAGGATCACCACGGTGTAGAACATCCCATCTCTTATTTCTCAAAGAAATTTAATAAACATCAATTAAATTACAGCACAATCGAAAAAGAAGCCCTGGCACTACTTCTTGCCTTACAACAATTCGAAGTGTATATTGGTGCTAGTTCTCAACCTGTTCAGGTATTTACAGACCACAATCCCTTAGTATTCCTGTCACGCATGCGCAATGCAAACCAGAGACTGATGCGCTGGTCTTTACTACTTCAAGATTTCAGTTTACAAATCTGTCATAAGAAAGGAGCTGATAATGTTATGGCAGATGCTTTGTCCAGATCGATGTTGACTTAGACTGTTAAACCAACCATCCCATACAGAATCGGAATTTAACACAATAGGGGAGTGTTAAATTCTTGGGGTGGGAGGTGTTAAGGCTTAGTATTTTTTTGTTGATTCTGTCATGGGCTGTGCCATTTGTTCTGTTGTATTTTTGTAGTTTTTCTGTTCTCTTCCGTGTGTGTGTGTGTGTGTGTGGGTGTGTTCTGTTTCTGTTTTCCCTCAAACAGATAGCAGTTAAAGGAAGATGAGCTGCAGGTGTGCTGTTGGTGTGCTGGCTCTTTCTGATTGGTGCTTCAGGAGATGAGCCGGGAAATTTAAAGGGCAGAGCTTCATTCCTCCCCGGACTCCTCTCATTTCATCTCCCCTTCTGTGTGCAGACCAGCCTTTTGTACATTTTTTGTTAGAACTTTTGTAAACCTTGTGATCAAGGAGGGAATCCTTTTCTTTAAATTTTTGTTTGGTAAGATTGTTGTATTTTGGTTTCCTTAATTTTGTGTTTGTAGAATATGATTCCCTTACCTGATTTAATTTTTCTTTTTTTGTAAATAAATAACTCATACTGCATTTCCACGGTTGCTGGTCATTTTTTTGATATTTTGCCCTGTTTGTTAAGGGACATGGAGGGAGAGGAGTCTCACTTATCATGTTGCGTCTCGGCAACCCCTAGACCGAGCGTAACACAGCCCAAATCATCACTGACTATGGAAACTTCATACTGGACTTCAACCAACATGGATTCTGTGCCTCTCCACTCTTCCTCCAAACTCTAGGACCTTGATTTCCAAATGACATGCAAAATTTACTTTCATCTGAAAAGAGGACTTTCCACAGTCAGTGATGATGGCTGCCATGGCATCTGCTGGTGTTGGTCCGTTGTGTTTTCTAAAGTCCACAGTCAGCGCAGCCATCTACCAGGACATTTTAGAACACTGCATGCTTCCTTCTGCTGACAAGCTTCATGGAGATGTTGATTTTATTTTCCAGCAGGACTTGGCACCTGCCCACACTGCCAAAGGTACCAAAAGCTGGTTCAGTGACCATGGTGTTACTATGCTTGATGGACCAGCAAACTCACCTGACCTGAACCCCATAGAGAATCTATGGAGTACTGTCAGGAGGAAGATGAGAGACACCAGATCCAGAAATGCAGATGACCTGAAGGCTGCTATCAAAGCAACCTGGGCTTCCATTCCACCTGAGCAGTGCCACAGGCTGATCACCTCCATGCCACGCCACATTGATGCAGTAATTCATGCAAAAGGAGACCCAACCATGTATTGAGTTCATATATATGAACATACTTATCAGAAGCCTGACATTTATATTTAAAATATCCTTTTTTGATTAATTTTATGCAATATTCTAATTTTCTGGGACACTGAATTTTGGGTTTTCATTATCTGTAAGCCATAATCATCAAAATTTCAAGAAATAAAGCCTGAAATATTTCACTATGTCCAATGAGTCTGTATAATACATGGGTTTCACTTTCTGAAATTAGTGACAAAAAATATTGAACTTTTTCATGATATTCTAATTTTTTGAGATGTACCTATATTTACAGTATGTAATAAACATTATGTTCTGCATGCACTGGATGCAGTGTTTTCCATTTTGCTGTGTAGCGTGTGATGACTGCTCTGTAGTGTCTACATGTTGCCTGGCTGTGTGTGTAATCTGAAAGCAGTTTGCTTTTGAGAGCAGGTAAAATACAGGGTGTCCCATGACTCTCCATACATAGGAGACATAATACATTCCATACATATATGGTTCTAACATGTATTTCTTTGTATTTCTTCTTTATAGTTCTTCAGCAGTGGAGGACATGCATTGAAATGTGTTCCCGACAAAAAAAAAAAAAAAAGTCATATAGAGCATATTATATAAATAAAAATGGTTTATGTCAAGAAACATTTATTTTTCCTATGTATGGAGACTTATGGGACACCCTGTAGTTTTGAGACAGTTGTTTGGTTTTGCAAGAAGAGTGACAGATTTTGTGAAAGTAATTTGAATTCTTGGTTTTGTGTTTACAGTTTTGAGAAAAGGGGTGCAGCTTTGAAAAAAATGTGTCTCAGCGAATGTGAAAAACGGTATTACATTGGTGGTTGATGACTAGTCGATGACTGAAATAGTCATTAGTTGCAGGCCTAGTTGGGTTTGGTATTTAACTCTACTGGGCATACTTCTACAGTGTATACTTTCTTTTTTCTTTTTTTTTTATTTATGAGGATGATTTTTTTCCATTTTGCCAACATAGAAAACATACTAACAGACAATATATATTGGTAAAAAAAAACAAATTTAAGTAAAACTGCAAGCTCAGAGAAAAAGTACACTTTTGCATGTGAATCTGAACGATAACCAAAATATGGACAAGTGGATTCAAAGTCAGAAATAGTCTATGTGGCCAAGATGAAACAAGACAAACACAGTCCAGTCCAATATGATCAGTTCCCAGGCTGATGCCTTATCCTCCTAAAATATTCAATAAAAGGTCCCCAGAACCAGGATGAACTTTGGACAGAGAAAGGCAAATATCTTTAGGACAACACAAAAAAACATGTCACATAACTATTTTTAAAACAAGGAGGGGGAGCTGACACCCTGGGTCAGAATAACCCTTTTTGCTCTGATCACACCAAACATGAACACTATACATAACTTAATACTATACAACTAATGGAAGGGTCACAGACTATTGGCGCAAAACAATGTCACAGAGAGACCATCAGGGGCTGGAAATGTTGCTGTGCAAATGAAAAATGCCATTCCAGAAACTCTTAAACTTGGGACAAAGCCAGATAATATGATGCAGTATCCTGTGACAGTTATCACAAAATAGCTTTATCAATAACTGTAATTATTTTTCAATGATCATGTTAATTGCTTCAGCGGAGATTTCATGTTCATCACTATTTCAACATCAATTTTCACCACTTGACAGCCACTAGTTTGCTCCTGGTAAAAAGAAATGCAGTTTTCATGTATGTGTTTAACAGATCAATACCAGTAAATGGATCTTCTTTTTCATGAGGTGTACTGTATGTTCACACATTGACTATTGTTAGGTTTATATTATACTAGTGGTGTAAAATCTCAGAAAAACAACAAATTAATAATTATAATTGGTTAAATGACAGTAAACTGAAGTTTCAATTTGTTGTTGCTTCCCCAAACTGTCATTTGCTTTACGTTTTTGAAAAGTAACAGAAACAGAGGGTAAAATTCTTTTCATTTTGGTCAACAAAGATGTAGCTGATGGAAGACTCCAGCACTGAAAAAGCATTTGAGATCTCCTCACGAATATCTTTACTGCATCCATCCCATCTATATTATAAAAACCAAGTGACCCCTGTGTGCGTGCGTGCGTGTATGTGTGTCTGCTTTATAACTGTAAAACTGGAGAGAGCTAGCCTTTGACTTTTGGAGTACTAATGTATTTTGGGTCAAGGATCAGACAAGCGAAAACAGCTTATTGACACAACCAGTACTTTTGGAGTTAATCGTTGCTTTTAACATTATAATGGGCAATGACAGACCGTTCTGCACAGACTCCAATCAGATGGACCGGAGTTCTGCGGATAACTGACTGGAATTATGCTACCTTCACATGCTACGAGGAATAGTAAAATTTACAAACCGTCATGTTCAGTCCTGTGTAAAGTCTATGGTCCACATCCATGTCAACACAGAACAAAATGAGGGCCATTCTATTTCTTCCTAATCTGTATGTTACAACAGTAATCTTAGTCAGGTCATCAAGTCATGTGAATGTGATGAAGTAATACAGTAATGATGTAAAGCCCTTTCAAAGAAATATGTAAGATAACTATGAATGCATTCTTTTCTGTTAGTGTTGATTTCAACATAAAACAAAATGAGAGGCATTATATTTTTCTTAATCTGTGTTACACTAGTCATCTTAGCTCAGCTCCCCATTTTATCAAGTCTACTGCTTCTAAAACCCATGGATTCCTACAGGTCAATGCATTACTGTT
Source organism: Sphaeramia orbicularis (assembly GCF_902148855.1). Lineage (NCBI taxonomy): Eukaryota > Metazoa > Chordata > Actinopteri > Kurtiformes > Apogonidae > Sphaeramia > Sphaeramia orbicularis. The sequence goes on from NC_043959.1 coordinate 5,588,705, forward strand.
TATTAATGTGAGCGAAGCACTAACCAGACAGAAAAGACTGATAAACTGAGATTATAAATGTAGGGATTCCAGTCATAAATTAATAAACACTATGTGGTTTGGGTTCCATATCAAAGTACAGCTGAGTAGCACCAGCATCTTTAAAGTGTAAATGGAAGCACTGAAACATTAAGCTCATAAAGCCAGTATTGTGACCTCTGTAAACATATCACTTACCTGTTCTCTGAACTGCTCTTGAGGCAAACAGTCGATCATGTTCACACAGCCCAACAGGCAGCCAGTGGGGTAGTCTTTAGGAAACCTGGGCTCTACACAGGAAACACAAGCAATCAATGACCCATGAATGAGTACAATATTAAACACTGCGTTGGTGGATATATAATAATTCTGAATGCCAATATGGTCAAAATGCACAATATATGTAAATCAGGTTTTTCTACAGATTTTCAGATGGATAAGGTGCTGTCTGGATTCAAGCTGTTTTACAATGGAAAATATGTATCATTCCACATAATTTTGGACCTTTATCCCCATGTCTTTGGAGAAAAACGCTGGAAAACCTGGATCAAAATCCACAGAGCACCACAGACTTAAAAGAAAATGTACTGAATCTATGAAGTCTTTTTTCTGACAAAATGTAATCTCTTGCTATGTTGACAATCATTATCTTCACTTAACAGACCATTTTTACAGGAATATAGTGTAGTGTAACAGACACAAAACTGTTTCTACAGAATGTCACCATGAAGTAGAACCCTTGACCTCTAGGATGTACAATAGAATGACGTCTGGTAATTATTTTACAACAAATTATCTCATAATTAGTGTATTCATTCCTGTGCTCATTCATGCTTCGAAGTATTTAACCTGTAACCTCCAAATTTTAATCATTTCATCTTTGAGTCCAACTGAGAGATTTAGCCAAATTGAAAGAAATTCCTTCATTTATTTAAGATGTAATGTAAGGACAGACAGATGGACAAAAAATTTAACGCTTCGGGCAACAACTGTGATAAAATCAGTTCTTCTTGTTTAACTTTGTTTTTATTAGGTCTTCTTTTCTATCAGTGCAAACAAATAATGTCCACTTCCAAAAGTAAGGCTGTTAGTATAAATCTTAGTCAGAAGCAGGATGACATCTCCTTGAATAACAACATGGAGTTTTGCATCCCCAGTAAATATTATTGTAGCAACAAAGTTGCAAAGTTGTTGGTTCCCATAATTTAGTAAAGGTGGTTTTCTGAAGCCTTAGTAAGAATGTGAATGGTAAATATCCCAAACTTTTTGAATCCATGTATTATATGAGGGAGGTTCTGGTTTAATCCAACTGATGGCTATAGACTTTAAAGCAGCAGTGAATAATATATTCATGAGGTATTTATCTGCCCTTCTATCTAGACCTTCGGGTATTATTCACAGTACTGCCACTGTGAAGTTTTGTGGGATATTCATTTTAAAACCTCCTTCAGGGCGTTGAAAACCTCCCTCCAAAACACACTTAACTTAGGACAAAGCAAACATATGTGGGTGTGATTAGCTACATGGGCTCCGCAGTTCCTCCAGCATGAACTGGAATGTTGTGGACCCATCTTGGACACTATTTCTGGTGTTCTGAAATATCTAGTAATTATTTTCCATTTGAATTCCCTACATGCATTAGAATTTGCAACTAGATGTGCCTCAGTGCATATATTGTGCCAATCATCCTTAGATATGTCCAAGTTGGCCTCCGCCTCCCATCTCCTCCTTATCTGTGGGGAGTGTGGTGGAAAAATTTACTTTTTATATTTTATACTCTTTATATTTTATACTGTTAGTACATCTTCTTTTAATGCTGAGTCATTATTCATTATGTGTGATGTTTACCACTCTGTAACACCCCCAACCCAGGAACGGAGTTCTTGCCTTGAGTTAAAACCCAAACACCTAAATGTCTGAATGTGTAGATAGAGGATGGCGCCTGCACTCCAGATTGGATCCAAGCAAGGTTAGAGTGGAGAGGTCATCATGACCTCTTCACGGAGCAGAGAAGGAGTAGTATGGGGTGGTACGATGTACGTAAGGAATGACATCATAGTTTGAGGGGGTTGGATTTGGTTCTATATAATCTTTAGTTTTCTCTTGTTTAAGCAGACTTCACTTACAGAGTTTCTCTGTGATTGACTTCTCAATAAATGCATTTATTTATTTTAACTCTAACTTTCTCTCCTCCTCTTTGTGTGTGGGTTATCAGTTGAACATTTCCATAACAGATTGGCGTTGTCGGCAGGATTCCATGTGTGCTGTCGGGCGGGGAACGGAGGTTGGTGGACTGATCATCCTATGGGCCAAAAAGCGGCTGTAGCCCCGTGGTAAAACGACACCGCAGACGGGGGACCGGCCCCGAGCCCCGCCCGTCTCATCACTGGAATCAGAACTGAGTTCAACGCCACACACGGTGAGAAAGTTACAGTTTGGGGTGTTGGGGCTTTTACTCTCTGTGTTCCAAACTCACGTCACTGGTGACCACTGTAACAGTGGTATACAATTCAGGTTTATATAGGGAAAAAAGAAAAAAAGAAAAAAAAAAAGGGAAAACCAAAAAGAAAATCGTATAAGGTTGCTATTGTATGCAAATACAATAGAGTACAGGCGTTTTTGTGAGATTTTTGCGCCATCAACCAAAAAGAAAATCGTATAAGGTTGCTATTGTATGCAAATGCAATAGAGTACAGGCGTTTTTTTGGGAGATTTTTTCGCCTGCCTTCAACCAAAAAGAAAAATCGTATAAGGTTGCTACTGTATGTAAATACAGTAAAGTGTATAACAAACTTGAAAGCGTTTTAGGTGATTTTTTCGCTGACAACTGAAAAGAAAAATCAGGGTTTTTTAGTATTTTGTTTGCCAAGGAACAAAAACCACTTAGAAGACGTTCTAAGTGTAAAATGGGAAACCGGCCGGGGCACAGTGATGGGGGTGTGGACAGAGAGGCCCCTATTCCAAAACCCATGGGTAAAAAGAAAATATGGGGAAATTGTGCTTGAATGTGCTGATTATTGGGTAAACATGGGTATTTTTTCTAAAACGCCAACTTTGGGTGTGCAAAAACTGAATGAGTTAAAGGGAGGCAAAGAGAGAGAAAAAACAAGGTCAGGGAATTTAAACAATAGGAAACTTGTAATAAATGTTTTGAGATGTGGTTGGAGGAAGCTGAATGAAGCAAAAACAACTGAGGCAGGTGTAACCGTAGATGACACCATCTAGCTGTGTTTTTTTCCCTTTTATGCCTAATTTGTTAGAATATTTAAACCACTTCTTTGTATTCATAACTTTATACTTCCCTTGTATTTTTGTGCGACGTCTGTGCTACGTCTGTAAGATCTGGTAAATTATGCTGCTGGTTATAAAAACAGAGATAAAACAGATTATACAGATTAAACAGTTATATTTTCGATTGTCAAGGAGCTTGAGCTCCGCCACTTTACCATATACCATGTGCCCCCCCCCCCTTGTGTTTCTGTGCAGGCAGTGAAGTTGGTGTCCGGGTCTGGACGCCTACCCACAAAGACGCCGCGAGAACCCGCCCCCCCTCCCGTAACACTCAGCCGTAATTCCAGAACCGGCCAAACGTCAATGGGGCCCCCAGCAGGCCCCCCAGGTCTGCTGACCCCCGGCCTTCTCCACCGCCGGAGCCGGACTCCACACAACCCGACTCCACCCCCGCTGCTGATGCTGCAGGCAGGGGGGAGGACTGACTTCTGGCACAGCTGCACAAATGCCCATGGTGGAAGTCAGCGGACCAGACGGTCCTGTTGTGGTGTTCAGGGCATGGACATTCACTGAAACATCTACCTGATCCACCCGAGGGACTTTCGGCAATGAACTCAGACCCACCGGGTCCGAACTCAGGCGGCTTCTGGCTGCACACATGACCCCTAGTCTCTGCCGGACGTTTTTTCCCACCTGAGGCTTTCTGTCTGCATGGAGACACCTGAAACAGGCCTGATGAGACAGTGGAAGATTCCATACGCAGGGCAGGGGTCACTTTCATCAGACACTCCGGACTGGTCCGCCCGACCCCCCCCCGGGGAACAGCGTGGGCGGGGGCGGGGACCGGAGAACACTCGAGGCCCACCTACACCCGGAAAGGGGTGGTCCGACATGTGGAGGGGTGGGCCACCTCTGTGGCCAACCAGGACATGGGAAAAGGGACTGCCCACAGAGAAGGCGGGGCGGAGACAGCCACGTGGAGGGAACGGGGCAGGGGACTGGCTCGCGGCCCTGGAGGGCGGGTCTCCAGACACGGATTCCACACCCACTACAGCTTCTGCTGCACTGCCCGAGGGAGGAGGAGGTGACACACACACACACACACACACACACACACGCTCAGCTGTGTACTGACTCCTATCAGAAGCTCCCTGTGGTTGATCTTACTATAAGCAGGTTTAAGTTATTGTTTTTAGTAGATAGTGGAGCTACATACTCTGTGATCAGACATGTAGACTTAACACCTACACTAAAGTTGAGTGGAAAAACTATTATTTCTGTGTCGGCTGGTGGTAAACAGGACAGAGAGAGCTTTACTGTTCCGTTGACATGTGTTTCACAAGAATGTACTTTCTAACATTCTTTTTTTACTCGCACCCGTCTGTCCCATTAATTTGGGTGGGCGGGATTTGATGTGCAAATTGGGGGTAAAACTTGAATCGGGTCCAGAGGGGTTAACGATAACTCAACAAAACACAGTCGCAGGCACAGATCTCCACTCACATTCTGTGTACGCACACACAATGGTTAGGTATGCTGCTGGGTTACCAGATTATGTATACCAGTGGAAAGTCTGTTCCCCCCAAATTACAGAAAAATGGGTCGAGCTGAGTGACAGCAGACTTCAGCCTGGCGCTTATGTCTCACCCCCAAATGATTATAGTGTGCTTCTCATTTCAGTCCTGGAGGCCCTGACCCCACATATGAGGAAAAGTTTTTCCACACAGAGTCTGATAAGCTTACAACTGGTTACATGTTTTGGGATTCATATTTTTTTGTGCATTGTCTGTGTCACTGACTGATAACCAACATTCTTTTTACAGGCTTGGTGCTGCACCACACATGTTGCTCTTTCCAAACCATGCCATGCAGATTGGAAAGACGTGGGCCCGTTTGTGGAAAAGGCCTTGCAGGTGTCAGATTTGTGTCCCACCTCTGACCCGGCCATCATGTTCGCTCCCCGACTGGGGGTATACAGACAGAGCATGATATCAGTGTTTCACTGTCAGAAAACTGTACAGTTGTTAAATGATGAAGCGCTCACCTGTATGTCTACATCTCCCACAGGCCTCTCACCCGTCTCCGTGCCACCCAAACTGGCTGATATCCCACCTGGTGTCTGGGCTACTGGTCCACATGATGTGGGTCTCGTCTGAAACTGCCCACCGGTCATCATTACCCCGCGATCTGATTACAGGCCATGTCAAAAACAGTCCGAGTTCGAAGCTTATTTGAATGTGGGAATTATAGTTCCATGTCCTGATTCACCGGTCAGGACCCCAATTTTTCCTGTGGAAAAAAGTGCGAACCCCTCCTGACCCAGACACATGGAGGTTTATTCAAGACCTACAGGCGGTAAACAAAGCCGTGGTTCCACGCATACCCACGGTCCCAAATCCACACACGATTTTATCACAAATTCCGCCGTCTGCATCTCACTTTTCTGTCATGGACCTTTCGAACACGTTCACATCTGTTCCCGTGCATGCAGATAGCCAATATTGGTTCGCGTTTCAGTTCAAAAACAAAATGTACACATGGACGCGCATGTCTCAGGGGTATTGCGAGGCCCCAACCATTTACAATTCGATTTTGGCCGACTCGCTGTCCCACCTTGACCTCCCACCAGGTGTTGCTCCTTTACAGTATGTTGATGACCTTCTCCTTTGTTGTCCTTCTTCACAGGCTTTTGTTTCACTTCAGGCAGCTGATGGACGACCTTGTCTGCCCAAACATTTCTTCCCCTGGTTTGCTAAGCTGACACATGGCGTAGATCATGTGTCTAAGGGAGGAATGTTAGATAAATGTTTTCCTGCAAAGCATGCAGACAGCTCTGCAGTGGCTAAGGCTTTGGTAACTAAAATTTTGTTTTGTTTTGTTGGGGGATCCCAAAGAGGATCTCATCAGACGATGGGTCCCACTTTGTGAACACAGCACTAACTGAGTTAGGGGAAATGCTAGGTTTTGACCTCAAAACACACTGTGCATACCATCCACAATCAGGGGGGGGCTATTGAAAGGGAAAATAGCACCCTAAAATCAAAACTGGCTAAATGTTGTGAGGAAACAGGTCTTAACTGGGTCAAGGCCCTACCTCTGGTTCTCATGCAAATGAGAATGAGACGTAGGAGTCGAAGTGGGCTGAGTCCTTTTGAGATTATGTTTGGGAGACCCCATATACAGGTCTCCAGGCCCCCAACCAACCGGGTTGACATCATTGTTGGAGCATTGTTGGAGTTATTTTGATTCATAGATAAAAGTGTACTGTACAGTATAGAAATTTTCTTTTCTGCCTCTCCAGTTTATAACTCTATCAGATACAGTCGTCCTCAAAATTATTCATACCCCTGCCATTTTTTGTAACTTTTTGTTTTTGTGATGAAATGAATGAGTTTTGTCAAGTTTGTTTGTGACTTATATGTGATACACAAGTGAGAAAATAAGAACAAATGATACTTGGAGAAATACTTTATTTCAGGAGTATTTTATTAGAGGATTTCTAAAAAACGCCATGTTCAAAATTATTCATACCCTAGGTTTATTAAGTCCAAAGTCTTTTCTTAATAGTCAAGAGAGTAGCCTTTTGTCTTGATAATGGTTCCTGTAAGTGTCCATAAGTTCTCTTCTGTCTCCTGTGGGGTTTTGGTCCACTCTTCCTGGACCAAAGCCTCCAGTTGGGTCCAGTTGGATGGTCTCCTACCCATCACTCTGGTCTTTAGCTCCCTCCACAGATCCTCTAAATGATTTAGGTTAGGACTTTGACTGGGTCATGTCCTTGAACCACTACTGCACTACCTTGGTGGTATGCTTGGGGTCAGTGTCCTGCTGGGACATCCAATCAGGACCAGTCTAGAGTTTCTCAGCACTTTCACGCTGTCATCCAGGACGTTGATATAATTATGTTAAATTCATGATGCCTTGTAACTTCATGAGGTTTCCAGTGCCACTAGCAGAGAAGCATCCTAGCATTATAGGTTATAACCATAGCATTATGTTGCCACCAAAATAATCGAGGTATGAAGGTATCACAGACAACCATCCAGCCAGTATTGCACAAAGGAGCTCTCCATGGATGCAGACACAGGAAGATGGCATGACTCAGGATGAAACATCAGGAGGCTCATCTGGCATTTCCTAGAGCTCTTCTTAAACAAGATCCAAGCTTTTGGTCATCAATCCAGTGATTTGATGAAACAAAGATGGAGTTGTTTGGCCACATGGATGTTGACTGCATCTGAAGGAAGCAAGGAGAAGAACGCAAGCTGAACACAGCCCCAACCATCAAGCATGGTGGTGGCAACATAATGCTATGGGGTTGCTTTTCTGCTAGTGGTACCGAGAACCTCAACAAGATTCAGGGCATCATGAAAAAGGAGGATTATATCAAGATCCTGGATGACAATGTGGAAGTGTCTGCTGAGAAACTCAAGATTGGTCCTGACTGGACGTCCCAGCAGGACACTGACCCCAAGCATACCATCAAGGTAGTGCAGTAGTGGTTCAAGGACATGACCCAGTCAAAGCTGTGACCTAAATTATATGGAGAATCTGTGGAGGGAGCCAAAGACTAGCGTGATGGGTAGGAGACCATCCAACCAGACCCAGCTAGAGGCTTTGGTCCTGGAAGAGTGGGCCAAAACCCCACAGGAGACAGAAGAGAACCTGTGGACACTTACAGGAACCATTATCAAGAACAAAGGCTATTCTACTGACTATTAAGAAAAGACATTGGACTTAGTAAACCTAGGGTATGAATAATTTTGAACATGGCATTTTTTGGAAATCCTCTAATAAAATACTCCTGAAATAAAGTATTTCTCCAAGTATCATTTGTTCTTATTTCCTCACTTGTGTATCACATATAAGTCACAAACAAACTTGACAAAACTCATTCATTTCATCACAAAAACAAAAAGTTACAAAAAATGGCAGGGGTATGAATAATTTTGAGGATGACTGTATATGTCTAGGGGTGTAGGTTTTGTAAATTTATTCCATTCCTTGTGAGTCGTCAGTTGCAAATACATGAAAAATTTGCACTAGGGAGATCAAAATAATTTCTTAGCTGCACAAATGTCTTAAGAAAACTACCATCAAAAAGCGGATGCAGGTAAATTAATTCCATTTCTGACCATTTTTTAAAGCTGTTATCTTGATTATTGGGTGTAAAAGACTTCATTTAGCCAATATTTGTCAAAGGTAAAATTAACTTTGGTAGCTTAAAAGCACACTTTATTTTACTCCAGATTTTAAAAGTGACCTTGGTCCACGCCGGCATCTCTCCAGTGGGGGCCTCTAGAAAGGGCATGCTTTGTAAAGGATCCTGGCATTGTTGTTTTGCAACATTAACCCATCACGTACTTGTGTTATCCTGAATCCATCCTATCAGGGGTTTCATTTGCACAGTAGAATTTAAATTTGGTAGATTGAGGCCTCCAATCAACCTAGATAATTGTAGGGTTTTAAGTCTAATTCTAGGACACTTATTTTGCCATATGAATTTTGACAACATTTTATCCACATTGTCGAAAGTAAGCTTAGGAATATCTATGGATAGCATTTGGAATAAATAGAGAAGTCGGCGAAGAACGTTCATACGGACACTTTCAATACGCCCCAATAGAGAGAGAGGGAGCACAGACCAGCGGTCCAGGTCACCTTTTATGCACTGAATTATTTGGTATAATTAGCATTGTACAGGTTCTGTAGGGATAGGGAATGAATATACCAAGATATTTAATACCTTCATTAGGCCATAGCCTCTGTTTTATCTATATTTACCTTATATCCAGAGTGGTATCTAAATTCACTGATTAAAGTCTTAACATGTGGTATTGTTGACACTTATTCTGTTAAATATAGCAATACATCGTCTGCATATAGTGATAGTTTATGTTCCTCATTATTTATCATAATTCCTTTCATATTAATGTTATCTCTGAGTTGGGCAAATGGTTCAATGCTGATGGCAAAAAGCAATGGTGATAGAGAGCAGCCCTGCCTGCAGCCACGTTCCAGTTTAAATCTCTGTAATATACACTAAATTGCCAAAAGTATTTGCTCACCTGCCTTGACTCGCATATGAATTTAAGTGACATTCCATTCCTAGTCTATGGGGTTCAATATGACGTCGGTCCACCCTTTGCAGCTATAACAGCTTCAACTCTTCTGGGAAGGCTGTCCACAAGGTTTAGGAGTGTGTTCATGGGAATTTTTGACCATTCCTTCCAGAAGCGCATTTGTGAGGTCACACACTGATGTTGGACGAGAAGGCCTGGCTCTCAGTCTCCGCTCTAATTCATCCCAAAGGTGTTCTATCGGGTTGAGGTCAGGACTTTGTGCAGGCCAGTCAAGTTCATCCACACCAGACTCTGTCATCCATGTCTTTATGGACCTTGCTTTGTGCACTGGTGCACAGTCATATTGGAAGAGGAAGGGGCCAGCTCCAAACTGTTCCCACAAAGTTGGGAGCATGGAATTGTCCAAAATGTCTTGGTATGCTGAAGCATTCACAGTTCCTTTCACTGGAACTAAGGGGCCAAGCCCAGCTCCTGAAAAACAACCCCATACCATAATCCCTCCTCCACCAAACTTTACACTTGGCACAATGTGGTCCGGCAAGTATCGTTCTCCTGGCAACCGCCAAACCCAGACCCTTCCATCAGATTGCCAGATGGAGAAGCGCGATTCATCACTCCAGAGAATGCGCCTCCACTGCTCTAGAGTCCAGTGGCGGCGTGCTTTACACCACTGTATCCGGCGCTTTGCGTTGCACTTGGTGATGTATGGCTTGGATGCAGCTGCTCGGCCATGGAAACCCATTCCATGAAGCTCTCTGCACACTGTTCTTGAGCTAATCTGAAGGCCACATGAAGTTTGGAGGTCTGTAGTGATTGACTGCAGAAAGTTGGTGACCTCTTCGCACTATGCGCCTCAGCATTCGCTGACCCCGCTCCGTCAGTTCACGTGGCCTACCACTTCGTGGCTGAGTTGCTGCCGTTCCCAAACACTTCCACTTTCTTATAATACAGCTGACAGTTGACTGTGGAATATTTAGGAGCAAGGAAATTTCACAACTGGATTTGTTGCACAGGTGGCATCCTATCACAGTTCCATGCTGGAATTCACTGAGCTCCTGAGAGCGACCCATTCTGTCACAAATGTTTGTAAAAGCAGTCTGCATGCCTAGATGCTTGATTTTATACACCTGTGGCCATGGAAGTGATTGGAACACCTGATTCTGATTATTTGGATGGGTGAACCAATACTTTTGGCAATATAGTGTATATCTATTGACTTTAACAGAGGCCTGGGGGTCTGAGTAGAGCATCTGAATCCCATTTAGAAAGTTAGGGCCAAATCCAAAGCGTTTTAAAGTTTGAAATAGAAATTGCCACGACACACGGTTGAATACTTTTTGAACATCCAAAGATAAAATCATTGAATCTGATTTCATATCTTTTTGATATATTACATTCAACAAGCATCATAGATTATGCCTGTAATATCTTCCAGCAATGAATCCAGTTTGGTCAGGATGGATAATTTGAATTATTATCTGGTTGACTCGTCCAGCCAATATTGCAGTCAATATTCTTACATTTCCGTTTAGCAGTGATATTAGTTTATAGGACCGGCATTCGGACGGGTCTGTGCCTTCTTCTTCTGTATCACCATGATGGTTGCATCTGTCCAAGATGGTGCCACTGTTTTAGAATAGAGTGCATAGTGATATGCTTTTAACAATAGGGGGGGTCGTAAATCACTAAAAGTCTTATAAAATTCATTAATATAGCCATCTGGCCCTGGGGCTTTATTATTTTTTAGTGTTGAGATCACCTGCTTAACCTCCCATTCTCCAATTGGTTCTTCTAGTTCTCTAGCTGTCATTTCAGCTAACTGTGGCAATTTTATGTTTTTTTAAAAAATCTGCAATTTTCAGTGCAAGAGTCTATATTTTTACAGAGGCATTTATAGAAAAGTGTAAAGGATTCTGCTATTTTATCTGGTTTTGCGACAAAGGTACTTTGTGATTTTATTTTTTGCACTATATTAGATGATTTTTGTTTTCTTAAATGGAAAGCTAATAATCTGCTTGCCCTATTGCCATGCTCGTAATATTTTTTTTAGGTTGTTTTTTTTTTTTTTTAGTTTAGTGTAGTTTATTTCAGGCACAGACATAATACAAAACATATGGAAGAAAAACAAAAATAATAACAATAATAAACAATACACAAATAAAAAATCATATAATAGAAAAAAAGATCAACTGTTGTGCCTGAAAGAGAATAGGAAGAAGCCAGTGCTTCACCAGTCCTACCCCCCGATTCCAGTCCTCAAGACTGTTAGTGCTTAATCACTTGATATACAACATAAGACTGTGATTATCCATAAACACACCCCTACAAACCTGTACCCCCATACAGTCACATACACATCTACGTACACACATACAGTCACATACACATACATACACACATACAGTTACATACACATATACGTACACACATGAAGTCACATACACATCTACATACACACATGCAGTCACATACACATATACATACAGTCACATACACACATACATACATGCCAGTTTATGTCTACAGCTGTACACCAACACACGTCTGCACCCCCATGTTTTTAAACACACACCATACAATATAATAACCTGACAATCCAAATAATGATCACACCCTTCCTTGAGCCAGATATTGTGAAAATAACATTTCTTCGTACATTTTTTTGAATTTTGGAATATTTGGACACTGCTTGAGGTCTACCCCAACCCATTCCAAAGCTTGACCCCACACACTGATACACACAAACTTTTCCTAGTGGTCCTGGACTGCTGGGACTTTGAAATTCCCACATCCCCTCAGGTTATAGCCCCCCTCTCTATGGGTAAATAGTTTTTGTATGTTGTCTGGTAGTTGATTTTTATTGGCTTTATATAGAAGTTGAGCTGTGTAAAAATTTACCAAATCATAGAGTTTTAATAGTTTTGACTGCAAGAATAATAAACGAGTATGATCCAAATAGCCAACTTTATGTAAGACTCTGAATGCACGTTTTTGTAATATGAAGAGAGGGTGTAGAGTAGTTTTATAGTTATTGCCCCATAATACAGTAGGTTCTGTATGGCAGGACCAGACAACAACACAATATATAGAGTGCCTTATAATCCAGGACATGTTTAGCTTTGTTAATGATAGAAATGCCTTTGGATACTTTCATTTGGATGAACCTGATGTGTGATTTCCAGCTTAATTTACTGTCAATAATTATACCTAAAAATGTGTGTTCTGACACTATTTCTTACGGAACGCTATCTATGCATATGCGTAATTCTGAGGGTTTTTTATAATTACCAAACAACAATGCCTTAGTCTTGTTTACATTTAGCGATAATTTATTCATGTCCATCCATAATTTTATTTTGGTTAATTCATTATTTATCATATCCACCAGTTTATTATAATTATCACCAGAACAGAATATACTGGTATCATCTGCGAATAATACTAATTTTAAAGCTTTAGATACATTGAATATATCGTTTATATATAAAATAAACAATTTGGGCCCCAATATTGAATCCTTGAGGGACCCACAAGCAATGTCCAGACATCCAGATGTATACTCACCCATCATCACATACTACTGTCTCCCCGTCAAATAGCTTTTGAGCCAATTCAAGGCCACTCCCCAAATGCCATACCTTTCCAGTTTATGGATTAAAATCAAATGATTAAGTGTGTCAAAACCTTTCTTTAAGTCAATAAATATTCCAGCTGCGTATTTTTTATTATCCAATGCATTTGTAATCTCTTCCACCACTTCCACTCTTGCCATTGATGTTGATCTCTTTGCTCTAAATCCATACTAACTTTCATTTATTATGTCATATTTGCTTAAAAAGTTGTCAAGCCGATTATTAAATAATTTTCCAGAATTTTTGAAAATTGTGGGAGCAGAGAGACAGGTCTATAGTTTGTGAAGATGTGTTTGTTCCCATTTTTATATAAAGGTTTTACTTTTGCGATTTTCAGTTTGTTCGGAAATTCACCAGTTTGAAATGACAGGTTACAAATATACGTTAGAGGTTTCAAAATACTAATTATTACTTTTTTGACCTTTTTAAGATCATGTCTAAGTCATAACAATCTGTAGAGGTTTTATTTTTAAATTTATTAACAGTGGTTAAGACCTCAGACTCAGTCACAGCAGAGAGAAAGATTGTGTTTAGGTTCCTTTGTATAAGTGGTTCATTTTGTTTATCGGTTCCAAATATCCGGTATTTTTGCTGCTAAATCTGGGCCAATGTTAACAAAAAACTTGAAATTAATCACTACAGCATTCATATTATAATTGTCACCAGTTCTATCAATGAAATAATCTGGATATGCATTCTTTTTTACACCATCTTTTATAATGCTGTTTAATATACCCCATACCCCTTTAGTATTACTCTTATTTTCATTTAATAGTTTAGTGTAGTATAATTTCTTACTAGATCTTAATATGGTGGTCAACTTATTCCTGTATACTTTATATTTCTTCTCTGATTCCTCTGTCCGTAGTTTAATAAATTGTCTGTAGAGAGTATTTTTCTTTTACAAGTGTTTTGTAAACCTTTGGTTAACCAGGGACCCTTTATATGTTTATTTTTTATATTATGTTGTTGCGCAGGACAGTGTTTATTATGTAAAGCACTGAATATTTCAAGAAAATTATTGTATGCTGTATTCACATCTTTCTCTCCATACACTGTGTTCCTGTCTTGTGCCAATAAGTCCGAGTTGAGGGCTTTAAAGCTGTACCGTATGATGTGGCATTTTTACACTTTTCTTTTGTCATCTTAAAATGCTCCTAATACGTGTGTGTCAATCTAAAATGTAAAAGAAATCCACCAGGTACTGAAACTCAGAAATGTTTAATTCTCATATATTTCTGATAAAAGTCTGACCAATCATTTTAGTCGGTCCGAATGAAATAATTGGCCAAACCTGACTGAGCCTCCAGTCAATCATCCATAATGGCCGTCCAGCATCCGATCCATTATCGCCGTCCCCGCATCCGATATGTGTACCTCTGAATCTGACACTTCACTGGCACTGCTTCTCCTGTCACTGACCACAGTCTACTGTCTAGGATGTGAATGGATAGAACTGACATGCACATGTGGAAGGGAAAAAACGGATTTATTAACAGAAACGACAACTGAGGGGCACAAACGGGAGTCTAATTAGTGAAAGATGGAGATAAAAGTCCGGAAGTCAGCTGTACTGGACTAAACAGGTCTGCACAAAGGTCAGCTTTTATGACGGTGGGACTCAAACAGGTACAATTACATGGTGTCACACAATGTAACATGATGTAGGATGATAAATGTATGGACTATTAAACTTCAAATGTCCACGGAAAATTCGCGGAGGCCGCGTGTTCACAGTGCGCGCGCCTGTCCCCTGGGCACTGCAGTGAAGACACTGACCCAGCGCTGCACAGACCAGGTCTACTGATGGAACAGGAGCCACTGAGGGAGGGGTCCGCGGACACGCCAAAACGGACCGGACCTCCACCTCTGCTTCCTCCTCTGTTTCCATCATGCATCAGGTGAGAGGAGGAGAGAGGAGGGGAGCCTCAGAGCTCAGGCAGAGGGAAGGGGGCGGGGCTTTGGAGGGAGGCGCGTTGTTCATGTTCAAACTTTTACTAAGCGCTGTGAGAAATGCCACATCGGTAGGTATAGCTTTAATTGACCCTTCAGTTTGTACTCATTTGCAAATATATTTGTTTGTAGTGTTATTTTTCCTGTAGTTGATATCATGCAGGGTGAATACTGGTAAATGGTCAGTTACATCACAGACCAATAATCCACTGATATTGGAATACTATGTTATTTGTAAAAATATTGTCAACGAGAGTTGCACTGTGAGATGTAATTCTGCTGGGCCTAGTATTGCATGGAAATAGACTCATGCTGTACATCCTCTTTACAAATTCATCCGTCATTTTAAGTATAGCTGGATTTATCAAATTAATGTTGAAATCTCCACAAATGAAAATGGTTTTGTTACTTATTTGTGAGAGCAATTTTTCCATCCAATCATTGGAAACATTCCACACTCAAACCTGGTGCCCTATATATACAGCTTATAATGACATTTTTCATTTTTTTGTTGTGGATTTCAACTGATATACATTCCAGTACATCTTTGACTGCTATTGTCATGTTATCAATTATTTTGCATTGCAATGTTTTGTCAACATATAAAGCTACTCCACCACCTGCTTTATTTAATCTGTTTACATAATTAAGTTCATACCCTTCTAACTCCAAGTCCACTCCTTTGTCCATATTGAACCATGTTTCAGAAACTGCTATAATATTAAAGTGATGAACAAACTGACATAAATATTCTTTGATGGAGTTGAAATTAGAATTCATGCTTTTACGATTAAAATGAATGATTGACGATTTGCCTTCTGAGTAAATAGAACGATTATATTCCTCTTCGGTGTAGTAGTTACAGTTAATATTAGTGGATGAAAAAAAACATGTCTGGGTCTATATCCTCTTCCAAGTGTAATGTATTGTGATCGGTGTCAGAAAATAGATTCAGTTCCATTGTTTCAAATCCTTGAATCCTTAGTAGCAGCTCTCTATCATTCATGTCTTTTGAAGTAGATGAAATGTTCCTTAGTTCAGATGTCCTTGTTTACATACAGCTACAGCTGCCGCGTACCTCAGTGATCATGAAGATGAGTCTCAGTCATATTTACCCAGCTTCTCCAGGGTTCTGACTACCAGAACCTTGGCCTGTTCTGGTGTTCCATTGAGTTTAATGAATATTTTACAGTAACTGACCCACGTACTTTGAATTTTGTTTTGCTTCCTCAGACATCGGGCTTTCCTGGCTATTCCAGCATTCCTTCTGGTTAAGTGATCATTCATGTACACATTCGATCCTTTTAGCTTTCGTTCTTGTTTCAACAATGCAGTCTTATGTTTCCTGTTCACAAACCTCAGGATCACGGCTGGTGTGTCATCTTTCCTCCTGGGGAGAGAGTGGCATGCCTCGATACTGTCCGAATCCAGCGTAATCCCTCTGGAGTCAAGAAACGCCGCCACTTGCTGCTCCGCTGATCTCACCTCTATCTCACCGGGTTCACCCCCGCTGTCTGCGGTCACCGCATGAGTGTACGACCAGGGTTTAACCTGGAGCCCAGTGATGACCACCTCGTTCATTCTGGAGTATTGCTCCAGGTCATCTACTCTCCTCTCCAAGTCCACTATCCGTTTGTCTTTTTCGGCGTTCTGAAGGCATAGCAGTTTCACTTCCTCAAGCAGCTCCAGGAGTTTTTTCTGTTGCGTCTTTACAACAGTTACTTCCCCTGAGAGAAAGTCGAGTGACTTTTTAATATCATCTGCCTCCTCCAATGCTGTGTTTTTTCTTGGACCCATTGTGTGGATCTTAAAGTACAATCATCGATAGTTGAATTAGTTTTGTTTGGAGAAGCTAACGTTTGGAGAGCACACGCTGCACCTCAGGCGTGCAGGTGCATTCTAGAATTTTTGTTCGGTAAATCTTAAATTTTCTTCAATCTCATCTGATAGTAAACTATGAAGTTCTCTATGTGTCGCTTTTAATTTTTTTAATAAGTTGACTGATGCAGACTGCTTATGATTATATTCTGATTCTTTTATTTTATCTTCTTATCCAATTCATGCTTACTTCTGTCTTTTCCTAGCACATGTAAATGAAATAATGCTGCCCGTAAGGAATGCCTTAGCACAATCCCATAGGATAAGGGGAGATGTTACAGGCGAATTATTAGTGTCTATGTAATTCTTGAGCTCTGTTTTGATGAAGGAGTTAAATTCTGTCATTAAGGAGGGATGCATTTAGTCTCCATTGTTTAGAGTATGGTCTGTGGCCTATGTTCCACTTTAATTCTACAGGTGCATGGCCAAATAGTGTAACAGGCAGTACTTTAATATCTATATTGGCCTTTCTTAGAAGTAAAGAAAAAATCAATTCTTGAATATGATACATGTCTGTTTGAGTAGATTGTGAAATCTCTACTTCCAGGGAATTTGCTCCTCCATGCATCAACAAGGCCTGCCTCCATGCATTGATATTTGAGCGTTTTACTAATTTGGGAAAGGGTAGCTTTAGAGGGGGGTTGCCAGTCAAACATATTTGACATTACACAGTTAAAATCATCTCCTATCAAAATTAGTCCAGTGCTATATTGTAATATTTTGTTAAATAGCATACTAATGAAGCCAGGTATGGAAGCGATTAGCATAATCTAAATTAAAATGCATTTGCTGAAATGCTTTTTCGTTTTAAGAATATGGCTGCATTATTTGACTCATAAATAAAATGATTAATAAATTATCCAATCTACATTTTCATTTTCTTATTCTGCTGGGGCAGATTTTTTCAATTAAATCTCAAATGTCTTTTTCTTTTTAATTAAGTTAAAGAATGAGCAGTCTTGAATAAGAAAATGAAAATGCAGACTGAATGATTGATTACTCATTTTATTTATGAGTCAGATAATGCAGCCACATTCTTCAAATGAAAAAGCATTTTTGCTAATGCATTTGAATTTTTGAAATTTAGATTTCAAATTGAATTTTAGTAACTATTTGCTGGGGCATGTTTTGAAAATTGAATCTCGAATGTGTTTTCTTTTTTAATTAAGTAAAAGAATGAGCGGTCTTGAATAAGAAAATGAAAATGCAGATTGGATAATTTATTAATCATTTTATTTATGAGTCAAATAATGCAGCCATATTCTTAAAATGAAAAAGCATTTCAGCAAATGCATTTTAATTTAGATTATGGTAACTAATCGCTTCCATAGCCAGGGTCATCTTCATTCGGTGCATATACATTAATGAAGGAGACTTCTGTGCCATCAATTAATCCATTAACCACGATATATCTGCCCTTGGTGTTCTTGTGTGCAGAAGTTTTTACGAAATTGACATGTCTATGTATGAGTATGGATACCCCCTTTTTCCTCCCAAATTGATGAGAGGAATAATATACTTTATCTGCCCACGACTTTCTCAGCTTTTCGTGTTCCACATCAGATAAGTGGGTTTCCTGTAGGACAGCTATCTGACAGTTGACTTTTTTCAGTTGGTGCATGATTTTCTGTCTCTTAACAGTACTGTAGAGACCTTTAACATTATAGTTTATCATTTTTACAGTGCCCATTAATTAAAGAACAGGATTTGTGGATTAATTTCCCAGTAATGAAAACCACAGGTTGAAGATGGGGAGCAGAGGCAAGTAATCCATACATATAGCATGTTGATGGAGGTGTAAGTTCTGAGGAGTAGACTTAGATAATTCAACCAAAGGTAGTGAAGTGAATGTAGGTCATTAATGCAGTTGTAAAATAGCATTTCTATCTCAGTATAGTCAGTATCACCCAGGTAAAGGAAAAGCGTGATAATATTCTTGTACTTGTGATTGAGGCAGGGTCCCTGAGGAACAAAGGGACCAGAACTAGCAAAACAAAAAAAACAAAAAAAAACAAAACAAAACTAACATTAGCAGACATCGGAGTCTTCCATATATATCAGAATAACGACACTTCCATAGACTCCCGCTGTAAAAAATGGCAGATGAAATATGCACCTACTTCCGGGTTCTGGTGAGGCCGGTAGTTCGTATAATGAGTGTAACGCCTTCAGAACACATTCATTTCTATTGCAGCTGATCTAGCAATTCCAGCGCTAAGTTAATAAGATATCGTCATCTTTCAAATTATCGAGTGTATTTCCTGTATTAGTGGACATTTATGTTGTAAATTCTGTTTTGTTTGGTATGTGTCAGCATTTGTATAAATTTATATCTTAAACAACTTTTATGTTGGATTTCAGCTGTAGCCCTATAGTTAACTAGCTTGACTTGTCCAGTTGTTGAGATTTAACCACTATAACCACAAATTATGCAGTTTTTAAGATAAGATAACGTTAGTACAAACATTGTTATCACTGGGTTTTATTTTAATTGTTTTGCTAAAACTGGTGGTGTTTGGTTAAGTTTGCCAGCTGAGGAAATGTGCAAATTAGGAGGAGAGTTGCTGTAGAGCTAAGCTCTGCCAATAAAGGTTCATTAAAGTTATTATTCATGAATTAAAGGAAGAGAAAGTTCTGTAACTTAGCGTTTGTAAAATCCAACTCATCCTATAAAAATTCTGTTGAGTTTGCTAATGTTGAGTTTTTAATGAGTTTAGCGTTCGTGGTAATGCTAACATGCTAAGTTAGCCGCTGGTTAATGCCTTATTGTGTGTTATCAGGAGAACAGAGCTTCGCAGGCACACAGTGTTCACACAGCTAACCAGTTTTCTGCTTGTACCACAGTCCTATAATAGTAAAACTTAAAAATGGTAAATTGTCTCTCCTTACAAGTACAGTACAATTGCAGAATAAGTGAACTTATAAAGTTAGCACCACTCACGTAAGTAGCCTACCCAAGCTAACACCAACCTTTACCCCCAAAATTTAAATTTTCAAAGTAATAAATGCACTTCTTTCAGTGGTCAACCCCAATACTCAAAAGTACAACACACACAACAATACATACAGTAGTGACACAACAGTTGTGTGTGGTTTGTTTTGAGATTTACCATGCTCACTGCTGTTTCTCCCATCAAATAACATGAGAGCACTTGGATGGTTTTGAAAAATTCAGGCTTACATGAACCACATGATCACCGGAGCAGCGACATCAAAGCGTGTCGTAACTCTCTTTATAGGGCTCTGGCTGACATTAGTTAAGGAGCAAAGTAGTGGTGGACCTAGTCCCTAGCCACTAAACAAATGGCAAGAAAATAGTCTCAGACAATACAGACCGTCTAAAAGCGTGCAAAGAAATACTCAATTAACCTCCTGCAGAACAAGCATAGAGTCAAACAGCCTTACATTACTAAGAGGCTACCCAAACAACACATATGGAAATTTTACTCCGGAAAACAATTGTTCAGCCTTCTTTGGCCTCTGCGCATAGCTTCTGGATGTATTCCATGGCCTTTTTTGGATCCACAAACTCCTTGTCCTGGGGCCTCATGTACAAAGACATGCGTGGATTTCATACTGAAACCTGGGGCCTGTTTCACGAAACTAGGATTCCGTCATCCAGGATGACTGACTAAGCCGCGTTCAACGAATCCAAAACATGGGAGTCCAGGCTTAATTGGTTTCACAAAGACCAAGCCAGGATGAACAGACACGGATTCATCAAGCCAGGTGTAACTCATCCTGGATAAGTGCGCGCACCCAGCTTCCTCAATAGACCCCGACATCGATCACAGATTCACTGATTCACCATGGTAACTAGAGCAGCATACTTTACCCCGTCAGACGCAAAACTCCTCATTTTGGCTAACGAGGAAGTAAAGGACCGAATCAAAAAGAAAGACAACACCACCACAGTTACAAAACCAACCAGAGACAGCGTGGCGAAGGATGACAGACCGCTTGAATGAGTACGCAGTGCACAAACACACACTGACCGCTCCACTGAAACCATCACAAATATAACCCAAATAGTTAATTAACATCTGTGAAAACGGAGTTGTGAAATTGTAAGTTAAACTGATTGTAGATGTGAGTGAAATTGTGTAAATGTAACTGCATCAGACTGAATAACTCTGATAAATAGATGAGCTCACTGACTTCAGTGAATTTACCTTTGGGATAAATAAAGTTATCTTATCTTATCATGATTCATGACTTTATGATATTGTTAATTAACCCATAAAGACCCAAACATCCATCACCAACCAAAACCATCTACTGATCTAAACTGTTTAATACCTGTTGATCCACTAATCCTATTAATCCATGTCAATAATTGGTGTAAAATACAGTTCTTCATCTTTTCATGGTCACCAGATATGACCCATTTGGATGTTCAGAGGTTCCATAGTGAACATGGAAACACCGTCATCTTCTACAACACTGATTCACCAGTCAAACCCATGGAGTTGGATCAATGACAGTGGATGGACACACTGGGTTTATGTTCAGTTAATGACAGATTGAACTGAAAAAGACACTGTTTATTCAGTTTGATCTGTTTCTGATATAATAATCATCAACTTTAATCTGAGCTTTAATAAACATCTACATGATCAGTGAATTAAATATAGGAAAATATCTCATTTATACTGATAAAATACAAACTACAGAAGATAATATTATAACAAATGGAGATAAATCACTTAAGAAAGGTTAGATATAAAGAAAATTCATTTGTGAACTAACATTAAAGTAGTGCCTTTGTGGGTTAATGAACACTGTTCATTGTTTGTGATGTTCATTGTTTGGTTTAATATTCTTCATCTTATCATTTCAGATGGTCCACACTGACTGTCTCATCAGTGTTGTGTCTCAGTGGTCTGGTTCTGGTTCTGGCTCGGTCCATGACTCCTGAGTCTATCAGACCTCTGGAATCTGTCAGCGCCGATCACAAGGTGAGCCACACAGCCTCTATTAACAACCACTTTTTACATCATATCTGTGTCCAGAATGTCACTGTATTTATGAGGTTGTGATGCTGAGGTTTTGTGTTGACAGATGAATTGTCTGGTGGACAGGGGGTCTACCTACCATCCTTTTCTCCTTGACACCATACACAGACCCCCAGGAACCACAGCAGGCCTACAGTCATGCCCATGCCAGGACAAGGACCAGGATCCAAAGGACCTTTGACCTTCTGAAGGAACGCTTTCACTGTCTTCACCACTTAAGGGTCAGCCCTTTGAGGTCATGTGACATCACTGTGGCCTGGACTGTCCTCCACAATGTCTTTCAGTGTACAGACGTGTATTTCTTTCAGTGTGCAGACATGTGGCCTGTATTATACCTTTGAATGTGTATTTATTCTTCTGTTCTGTCATATGCTTTGGTTCTGTTCTTTCTATCTTGTAGAGTCACTGTGTGACTTCAGTTTTAAAGGAGCTGATGGTTTTACTTGCTTTGATTGATCCTTATTCAATAAAGGAACGCCATGTTACTCTTTGTGTATTTATATTTATATGACATATATAGTCTATTGGACACCATCAGTTTCCTAAGTATAAATAATACAGAGACTGAAAGGGTCAATGTAATCAAATTCCTTGGAATAACTATACAAAAGAAGTGAAGTTGTTGTATGTTGTAATGCATGGAGGTGTGGGGGAATACTGACGGAACTCATACAAATCCAATCAACATTATTCAGAAAAGGCCAATACCACTGGTCAATAAAGTGTCCTATAGGGAACACACACATCAGTTTATGATCAAATTAAAAATTTTAAAGTTTAGTGACTTAGTCCACTTAAAACAACCCAATTTATGTAAAAAAATAAATAAATAAATAAATAAAATCTGCTGCCTGTTCATATTCAGAGCTTGAGTAAAATATGGGAAATTATTTCTAATTTCAGAGGAAGTCATGTGTTCAATAAACCTTCTGTGAGAACAAATATGAAGACATTTAGTCTGTGTGTTGGAGGAAATGTTTAGAACAAGTTCAATCTTGAGTTCAAAGACTGTACAACACTATTTATGTTTAAAACTAAGTTTAAAAGAAATGTCATTAAAATATATGAAGAATATGAATGTTCATTTTTCCACTCAAACTACTGAATTGGTTAGTTTTTTGTTGTTTCTATTATTACTAAGCTAAAGGCATTGGTATCTATTTTATTTCATTTTGTTTGGTGATATGAATGGGGAGCAGAATGATCTTAGGCTTCAACCTATTCCTTTACAGACTCTTTAGTTTTTAAACATTGTATCTGCATAAATATCTAATGTTTGAAATGTCTGAATAAACACAATTGAACTGAACAGATCTAATGATTGCAAAATCATCTAAAAATCATCATTTATGTAAAATTATTGCAATTAATAATCACAAATGTTTATATACTGACAGTGGGTCTAGTTAATGTGATTCCATTGTGTAGTGGGCAGTGGAATAACCATTGGTTTAGATTTGTGGTGACTGCTGACTGAGATAAGGGATGAGATTAAATAAATCCTGGAATTTAGCCTAGTCTGGACCAGGCTAGCTCCACAGAATAAATCTCCATGGTAACTTATATCAAAACATATCCTGCTTTCCCCTATCTTGCTTTTGTGAAACCGGATCATGGATAAGTTGAGCCAGGATAGCCAACATATCCCGGCTTAATCCCTTATCCTAGTTTTGTGAAACAGGCCCCTGGCGTACGCCCAAATCCAGAAAAGTCCATACGCACAAAAAAATCCAGATGAACAAAACTGTGCATACGCCCGAATCCAAGCACACTTCATTTGTACATCCCAATCAGCGTGGAATTGATTGCATATGTTGGAGTACCAGACTCCTCCCTCTCCACGCTCATATTTAAATATGCAAATCAGCATAAACAGAGTCTGCAGGTGGAATTCCCTCTGGGATTCCCCTCTCTGCATGATCACATGACGTCAAGGTGGACGCGAAGCGCAGGCCAAAACAGGCGGAAGAAGAAAAGAGGACAAACTCAGGCCATTTGAGCAGAGAGTCGCCGCTATTGTGAGTGACGCTGATCTAACAGGGGCGACTCGAATCATCCCCAAGGTAAACATATATTTAATATTTGTGTAAGTTACACATTTGTTCATTCTACAGGTCAGACAATAGTCTGATCACAGCCAAACAAGATAAAGATTCATACGTAATCATGCCAGGATATCAAAGAGGAAATCTAAGACTTCGACTTGTGTTTAATCATTCCATTCATTATTTCCCATAAGACAATGAGACAGAAGACGGTGAGACGCAGTCTCAGCCTGTCACAGACCGTGGGATTTCTCTGGTCCAAAAGCCAGCTGCTGATGTCCGTCCTTACCTGTGCTCACCCGAGTCACAAGAGGACATTGTGAGGGCAATCAGCGGCGTCAATGAGCGCCTGGACCGACTTATAAATGTTCTCACAGACATTAATATTACATTAAATGCATTCATCAACAAGTGAATTCTGTGTCCTCGTCTCCTCATGTGGTTGAAATCACATCCTTTTCGGATGGCAGGATTGGCATTGATGGGTCCAGGGTCTGGTTCTGGTGGTGGTTGTGCTACGCTGGTAGTAGGATGACGTGCCGGGGTGTTCATTGTTTAACTGTGCATCTCTGATGTGCACATCCATTGGAGGAATGACCTTTTTCACATTAACAGTTTCTCAGGGTCACCTCTAAGTGTCGCCAATGGTTCAAAAGCACTAGAAATGTGCGTACACCAGCTATGAAGTTGGTGTGGAGCACCGCACATTTCCATGGTCATGTCACTCTTTGTACATCTGAACGTGAGCGTGGAAAAGGACGTATGCCATGTTTTTGTGCGTATGCAACCTTTGTACATGAGGCCCTGGTCTTTAAAGGTGATCCAGAGTCTGGACAGATAGAGCAAGCCATACCGGACTCCTTTCCGACGTCAAAGCTCATTTTGTACGTCAGTGAATGCAGCCCTAGCTCTGATGACATTGGAAGTGTAGTCGGGAAATATCACAATCCATTTCCCATTGTACATCAGCGGGGCTCAGTCTCGTGCTCTCCTCAGAATTTTCACCACATCTCCGTCATAATGAAGTTTAGTGATTATCACTCGTGGCTTCACCTGGTCTCCCGGTCTTCTGGGGCCAAGCGAACGGTGCGAGCAGTCAATCTTTATCTCTCGGTCCAGCTGCAGCACCTCTTTAAGCATTTTAGACACAGACTCTGGCGTGCTGGAGCTCAGGAGCTCGTCAACACCGGCAATCCTAATGTTTCCCCCTCTCATTCTTCCTCCCATATCCTCACACTTGTCTTTTAAGGTTGTGATCTGGTTTAGAATGCTGGTTACCGTGGTTTGCAATGAGGCCACCTCATCCAACCACGATGATAGTCCTTGTGGTGGAAAAATTTACTTTTTATATTTTATACTCTTTTAATATGTTATACTGTTAAGTACATGCTGAGTCATTGTTATGTGTGATGTTTACCACTCTGTAGCAACCCCGACTTGGGGACGAAGTTCTTACCTTGAGTTGAAACCCAAACATCTAAATGTCTGAATGTGTAGATAGAGGATGGCACCTGTATTCAAGCAAGGTTAGAGTGAAGAGGTCCTCATGACCTCTTCACGGAGCAGAGAAGGAGTAGTATGGGGTGGTACGATGTACGTAAGGAATGACAGCATAGTTTGAGGGGGTTGGATTTGGTTCTATATAATCTTTAGTTTTCTCTTGTTTAGGCAGACTTCATTTACAGAGCTTTGTCTGTGATTGATTTCTCAATAAATGCATTTATTATTTTAACTCTAACTTTCTCCCTTTTTCTTTGTGTGAGTTAACAGTTGAACGGTAAATTCCACGACAAATTGGCGTTGTCGGTAGGATTCCGTGAGTGTGTTCGGACGGGGAACGGAGATTGGTGGACTGATCATCCTACGGGCCAAAAAGCGGCTGTAGCCCCGTGGTAAAACGACACCGCGGACGGGGGACCGGCTCCGAGCCCCGCCCGTCTCACCACTGGAATCTAGACTGAGTTCAACGACACAACACACGGTGAGAAAGTTACAGTTGGGGGTTGTGGGGTACTCCCTGTGGTCCAAACTCACGTCACTGGGCACGTCACTGAAATAATAGTGGTGTGTGAGATTCGGGTTTATATATATTAAAAAAAAAAAAAAAAAAAAAAAAAAAAAAAAAGAGGGAAAAATATATATAGACCTGAGTCGGGTTGCTATTGTATGCAAATACAATAGGGTACAGGCGTTTTTGTGAGATTTTTTCGCCTTCAACCAAAAAGAAAATCGTATAAGGTTGCTATTGTATGCAAATACAATAGGGTACAGGCGTTTTTGTGAGATTTTTTCGCCTTCAACCAAAAAGAAAATCGTATAAGGTTGCTATTGTAGGCAAATGCAATAGAGTACAGGCGTTTTTGGGAGATTTTTTCGCCTGCCTTCAACCAAAAAAGAAAAATCGTATAAGGTTGCTACTGTATGTAAATACAGTAGGGTAAAGTTTATAACAAACTTGTAAGCGTTTTAGGTGATTTTTTCGCTGACAACTGAAAAGAAAAATCAAAAGGGTTTTTTAGTATTTTGTTCGCCGAGGAACAAAAACCGCTTAGGAGACGTTCTAAGTGTAAACATGGGAAACCAGCTGGTGAAAAGTGGCGGGGGTGTGGACAGGGAGGCCCCAATTCCAAAAATGATGAGTAAAAAATATGGGGAAATTGTGCTTGACTGTGCTGATTATTGGGTAAGCATGGGCATTTTTGGCTAAAACGGGGACTTTAAGCATACAGAAGTTGAATGAGATGAAGGAAAAATTAGAGAAACAGTGGGAGGCTAAGAAAAAAGATAAGCGAATCAAGGTTAGGGATTATAAACAATGGGAGTCGTGTAGCAAATGTGTTGGAATGTGGTTGGAGGAGGCTGAGTGTAGAGATAGGAGAAAGAATGGTAAACAATTGGCAGGAGCGGGAGATGAAGGCGGGGCCGTGATAGGTAGAACAGACAATGCCTCGGCTCCGCCGCCACTTTACAATACACTGCTTTCCCCTCCCCCTTGTGTCTCTGTGCAGGCTGCAAAAGTGGACCCGGATCTGGACGTCTGCCCGCCGCGCCGCCCCATCAACCCACATCCCCTCCAGGTTTTCTCGGTCGATACCTCCCATCCGGTACCGACACCACGAGCCCCCAGGGCCGGGGTCCTCCCATCTTCTCCACTGCGCATGCCCGACTCGACTGACCCCGCCCTGATGGGTGGGGCTGCTGATGAAAGTCTGACGTCTAAGACAAGAAGCGGAAGAGCATACCACCATGAGGGAGGCCCGGCGGGGCCTTCGACCTCACAGATGCCCATGGTGGAAGTCAGCGGGCCGGACGGGCCCATCTTGGTGTTCAGACCATGGACATTTGCTGACCTAAAGGAGAACGCTGCTTTTCTGCCTAATCCAGTAGATGACGGTGCGAAGTTCGCCACTGAGCTGCGGACATTCTGCCAAGAACACAGGCCCACCGGGGTCGAGCTTAGGCGTCTTCTAGGGGGTAAGATGGGCCCTAGTGACTTGGCAAAGATCCGGGACAAGATCCCCAGGGACGACCTGAGGGTTCAACAGACTGAGTGGGCACATGCCGAGAACGCTGTCTATAGGGAGGCGGTAGAAAAGCTGTGTACCGCACTGACAGAGGTTTTTCCCTCCCGGGGCTCACTGACGGCCTTGAGAGCCCTGAAACAGCGGCCTGATGAGGCAGTGAAGACTTTGTGTGCAGGGCCGAAGAGGAGTTCACCAAAAACTCCGGCTTGGCCCGCCCTTCCCCCTTGGGAGACAGCGCAGGCCCATGGGAGAAACTGCTTTGCCAGACCATGATGGACGGCTTTCTGAAAGACATTGGGACTGTCATTCGCTCCCACTACGTGGGCATGGCGCAAGTTTGTCGTCTGGAAGAGCTGGTGCGACACGCACATCATGCCCAGGATGTCGTCAGGCAGAGACAGAAAGACAGAGATGACAAACAAGCTAAATCTCTTTCCTCTGCTTTGACTCTGCTTGCCATGCCGCGTAACAATGGAGAGCGGCGTGGAGGGGGGAAGGGACCGGAAACCAGCCGTGCGCCGCCTGTTGCCGGAGGAAGGGGTGGTCCACCGTCACGTGAGGGGGCGTGTCACCTCTGTGGCCGGCAAGGACATTGGAAGCGGGACTGCCCACAGAGGAAGAGGAGGAGACAGCCACGAAGAGGGAACAGGGGCGGGGATTGACTCGCGGCCTTGAGGGGCGGACCTCCAGACTCGGATTCCACGCCCACTGCTGGGTCTGCAGCTCTGCCTCAGGGAGGAGGAGGTGATGCACACACACATGCAATGATAGCAGACACACACACACACACATACGCTCAGCTAACTACTGACTCCTTTAAGAAACTCCCAGTGATTGAGTTTACTGTTAATGGTGTCAATTTGTCATTTTTAGTAGATAGTGGGGCTACATATTCTGTTATCAGGCATGCAGATCTAACACCTACACCACAGTTGAGTGGAAAAACTATTGTTTCTGTGTCGGCTGGGGGTAAACAGGACAGAGAGTGCTTTACTGTTCCGTTGACATGTGTTTCACAGGAATGTTCATTCCAACATTCGTTTTTACTCTCACCCATCTGTCCCATTAATTTGTGCGGCCGGGATTTGATGTGTAAATTGGGGGTAAAACTTGAATCGGGTCCAGAGGGGTTAATGATAACTCAGGGAAACACTGTCGCGGGCACAGGCCTCCACTCGCATTCTGTGTATGCACACACAATGCTTAGGTATGCGGCTGGGGCTCCAGACTATGCATACCAGTGGAGGGTCTGTTCTCCCCAAATTACGCAAAAATGGGTCGAACTGTGCGCCAACAGAGTTCAGCCTGGCGCCCATGTTTCACTCCCTGACGACTTATATTGCGCCTCTCATTTTAGTCCTGGTGGCCCTGATTCCACATACGAGGAAAAGTTTTTCCACACAACTTCTGATAAGCTCACAGCTGGGTATATGTTTTGGGATTCAGAGTGTTGTGCTTTGTCTGTGTCTCTGACTGATAACCAACATCTTTTCTACAGGCTTGATGACACACCGCACATTGCACTTTCCAAGCCACGTGGTATGGATTGGAAACACGTGGGCTCATGGATGAAAAAGGCCTTGTGGGTGTCTGATTGGCGTGCCACTGCTGACCCCACCGTCATGTTCTCCCCCCGGCTGGGGGGATTCAGGCAGAGCATGACATCAGTGTTTCACTGTCAGAAAACTGTACAGTTAGTAGATGATGAAACGCTCATATGTGTGTCTACATCTCCCACAGATCCCCCTCCCGCCTCTGTGCCACCCGAACTGGCTGATATCCCGTCTGGTGTCTGGGCTGCGGGTCCTCATGATGTGGGTCTCGTCCGAAATTGCCCACCGGTCATCGTCACCCCGCGATCTGACTACAGGCCATGTCAGAAACAGTATCCTCTGAAGCAGGAAGCAATCGATGGCATAACTCCCGTGTTCGAAGCTTATTTGAATGCGGGAATTATAGTCCCATGTCCTGATTCACCGGTCAGGACCCCGATTTTTCCTTTGAAAAAGGCACGGACCCCCCCTGACCCAGACACATGGCGGTTTATTCAAGACCTGCAGGCAGTAAACAAAGCCGTGGTTCCACGCGTGCCCACGGTTCCAAATCCACACACAATTTTGTCACAAATTCCGCCATCTGCGTCTCACTTTTCTGTTATTGACCTGTCGAACGCGTTCACATCTGTGCCTGTGCATGCAGATAGCCAATATTGGTTTGCGTTTCAGTTCAAAAACAAAATGTACACATGGACACGCATGCCTCAGGGGTATTGTGAGGCCCCAACCATTTACAATTCCATTTTGGCTGAGTCGCTGTCCCACCTTGACCTCCCACCAGGTGTTGCTCTTTTGCAGTATGTTGATGACCTTCTCCTTTGTTGTCCTTCTTCACAGGCTTGTGTCGAGGCCACAAGGTCGTTGTTGCTTCACCTGGGGGAGGAGGGTCATAAGGTCAGCGCCAAAAAGCTCCAGTTTTGTAAACAGCAGATTGTGTTTCTGGGGCACCTGATCTCTCAGAACCAAAGGCTCATCAATCCTAAACGGATTCGAGCCATTCAGAACATTGCTAGGCCGGTCACGAAAAAGCAGATGATGTCATTTTTAGGTATGACTGGTTATTGCAGGGCGTTCATTCCTGATTATTCTGAGCTCGAGCACCCTCTGACATCATGTATTCATGGTAAGGGCCTGAATGCACATGATAGAGTTGTGTGGACATCTGAGGCGGAACAGGCATTCACGTCTCTCAAAATGGCCTTGGGTTCTGCCCCTGCTTTGGCCCTCCCTGACCCGGCCAAACCATTCACACAGACTGTGGATGAGAAACGTGGGTTTATGTCTTCTGTTTTGTTGCAGGCTCACGGTGACAGATTACGCCCGGTGGCGTATTTCTCCACTAAACTTGACTCTGTGGCTGCGGGTCTTCCTTCTTGCCTCCGTGCCGTCGCTGCATGTGAAAAGGCTGTGGCTGCATCACGTGACATTGTTGGGTATAACCCTTTGACTGTGTTGGTTCCACATTCTGTCTCTGTCATTCTTTTAGAGCAGAAGACCTCACATCTGTCCGCAGCCCGGTGGCGCAGATATACCACCGTTCTGCTGGACATGCCAAATGTCACTGTGAAGCGCTGTACGACGCTTAACCCCGCCACACTACTTCCGACTGCTGAGGATGGAGAACCTCATTGTTGTGAGGCCGCGTTGGAGCAGACATGTTCCCCTCGCCCGGACATCTCTGATGTGCCCTTGTCAAACCCTGACTTTGTTTTTTTCACAGATGGTTCTTCTTTTAGGGATGCGTCTGGCACGAACAGGGTTGGTTTTGCGGTGTGCACGTCCGTCGACACGGTCTCCTCAGGCCCCTTGCCCTCACACTATTCAGCACAGGCGGCTGAGCTCGTCGCTTTGACGGAGGCCTGTAAGTTGGCTGAGGGCCATTCTGTCACTATCTTTACTGATTCCAGGTATGCCTTTGGTGTGGTGCATGACTTTGGGGCCCTGTGGAAGCACCGTAGATTTTTGAAGTCCGATGGTAAGCCGATTCTGACTGCATCTCTTGTGGCACATCTGTTGGATGCTGTTCTTCTCCCTTCTGCTATTGCAGTTGTGAAATGTCAGGCGCATCAGAAGGAAGACACTGACGTCACGCAGGGGAACTCCCGAGCAGATGCAGCTGCCAGGGCTGCTGCGTCCTTGGAGGCCGCCTCCTCCTTCTTGTCTCAGCAGTCAGAGGGGGCCCCTCCCGCGTCAGTGTCTGACACACAGTCCTTTGCCACTCCTGATGAAAGGCGTGTTTGGGCCTCGTGTGGTTGTGCACTGGATTCTTCTTCTGTGTGGCGTGCTGCTGATGGGCGACCTTGTCTACCCAAACATTTCTTCCCCTGGTTTGCTAAGTTGACACATGGCGTAGATCATGTGTCTAAGGGAGGAATGTTAGATGCTATAGCACAGTATTGGTTCACGAAGGGGTTTACAGTAGTTGCAGAGAAATTTTGCAAGAAATGTCTTATCTGTGCTGCTCATAACACTACAAAGTCTTTCCCATGTCGCTCAGCAGGTCACGAGCAACCACACCTCCCCTTTGACCACCTTATGATGGATTTTGTGGAGCTGTCTCCAGCTGAGGGTAAAAAGTATTGTCTGGTGATGGTAGACATGTGGTCCAAATGGGTTGAATGTTTTCCTGCAAAACATGCAGACAGCTCCACAGTGGCTAAGGCTTTGTTAACTGAAATTTTGCCTCGTTGGGGGATCCCAAAAAGGATCTCATCAGACAACGGTACTCACTTTGTGAACACAGCACTAACTGAGTTAGGGAAAATGCTAGGTTGTGATCTCAAAACACACTGTGCATACCATCCACAATCAGGGGGGGCTGTTGAAAGGGAAAATAGCACCCTAAAATCAAAACTAGCTAAATGCTGTGAGGAAACAGGCCTTAACTGGGTCAAGGCCCTACCTCTGGTTCTCATGCAAATGAGAATGAGACGTAGGACTCGAAGTGGGCTGAGTCCGTTTGAGATTATGTTTGGGAGACCCCCATATACAGGTCTCCAGGCCCCCCAATTAAGCACCGGGATGACATCATTGTTGGAGCATGACATGTTGTCTTATTGTAGGAAACTCTCCTCTGAATTATCTCAAGTACAGGTATTGGTGAAATCAGCATTACCGGTTCCTGCAGAGGGGCCGCTCCATCCGCTGCAGCCAGGGGATTGGATCCTGGTCCGGGACTTCAGGCGAAAGCACTGGAAGCAGCGCAGGTGGCGAGGGCCTTTCCAGGTGCTCCTGACGACGCACACAGCGGTCAAGGTTGCTGAACGTGCCACGTGGATCCACGCAACCCACTGTAAGCGGTTTCAGGGAGAACCGCCAACTGCTGCGGCCAAGGACGGGCCGGAGCATCGATCGACAGCGTAGACTGGACGACTGGACACCGGAGCTGGACACAGCTGCATCACGCACCCACACACACAAGACCCACTGGTTGAAACCTAGCGGTGGTAACGACCCCAGTGACGTCTCATATACACTTATCCTTTGCCTGGTCGCTGGCGAGTGACTGAAGATCCCCTGCCCCACACATACACTGATTCGATGACGATGGAGGTGATCAAAGGGTCAGCTGTCACCTGCATCACCCTCCTGTGCCTGTACATGTGGTACATGGACACATTCTATCAGGTATCTGATCCTTCACCAACACATCACATTCCTGTTGCGCCCTGGTCTGTCGGAGGACAGCCAGGGTCAGAAGAGCTTCGGAGACGTCACGGCCGTGACCTCCACCTCATTGATCACCACGACTATAGCGATAACACATGGTGGCGAGTGACACGTGATCTGACACGACGTGTCACTAATCAGTCTTGCTATGTGTGCAGTTTGATGCCACACAGCTCACATGAAGATACTCTGTTCACTCCTTATCCTCTCTCGATCAATCACACACTGTTGACAATGATAAAGTGGACAGTGGGTGATTGGCCGTCTGTCGAAGAGTATCCCTAGTCAGATTTTGAATGTCAGCTTTCATTTGATTTATTTCAGACCTAATGGCTGCTGAGGTATTAGCAATTTCCAACCGCACAGCTCATAGCTCGGATTTGAGGGCGTCAAAGTCCTCTGCCAGGGCACTTTTGAGTTGCTCCGAGGATTTTCGATATTTCTCCCCTCATGGTGTCGAGGATGTCAGCTTTAATGTTTTCGGCAGTCATGATTACATTATCAGTACAATCCGTCGGCGAGAGTTGGTCCGCGTTAGCTGGAGTCGGTTGGTTCTGCCTCGGGGTCCTTTTAGCACGCTGACGGCAAGCTGTGTATTTGAACTTCTCTAGTTTTTTATCTATTCGGCTTCATGTTTTGCAGTTTGTTTGGCTCTTGGTGGATTCTGGGTTGTCTTAATTATGCTTTAGACCAGTGTTTCCCAACCTTTTTGAGCCACGGGACATATTTTACATTAGAAAAATCCCAAGGCACACCACCAAACAAAAATGTCACAAAAAAGTATATTTATTGAAATATAATGCAAATGTAGTCTCAATTTACTTCCTCAGAGTGAAACCTGGGCCTGTTTAGTTGAACACAATGCTGATATTCTTGCAGAAATTGAAGAAAGACACACAAATCTTCCTCAACAGCTCTGAGTCTCTCTCTTTTTTTGGAGGGGGGGCACATCAGGTTGCACAGGCAACATTGTCGTGGGATGTTTGAAAGAAGAAAGCGGAAAGGGGTGCGTCAGCGACCCCTCGGAGAGACCCCTGGCTTACGGATTGAAGTCCATCGTATAATAATATGTGAGGCATATCCCTCCGCCCCAACTCGATACCCGGGGTTCACGGGTAACCCACTGATCCGCACACCACAAGTGAGAGGGGCTTTATCAACAGAATGAACCACATTGGGGCCGGTTCACTTTCACTTTTATTTTGCAAAGGGAAACAGGAGACTGTTGATGTACAGTCGATCACTGGTGTATGCAGTCGTACATATCTATATCACGCTGCTCGCTTACAGTACCAATCAGGTGAAA
Organism: Sphaeramia orbicularis; assembly: GCF_902148855.1. Classification (NCBI taxonomy): domain Eukaryota; kingdom Metazoa; phylum Chordata; class Actinopteri; order Kurtiformes; family Apogonidae; genus Sphaeramia; species Sphaeramia orbicularis. The sequence continues at coordinate 5,622,612 of NC_043959.1, forward strand.
CTGGATAATTTTCCACCGCAAAACTGAAGACTTCTCACAGCACATTTATGTGCCGCGGCAAACTGGTTGGGAAACACTGCTTTAGACAAGTTCTTCGTGCAAAAATGGCATTTTTAGACCAATATATTAATGAATCTGCAGGAGCTCATGGAAAGACGTCTTACTCCATGTGTCGCTCACTAGCACCCCCCATAAAATCAGTTCTGATACAGTATTCAGTATTTGTGTTTGGAATGTGTACCTTTCTTGTAGCTGTGGCAGTACATGTTCTCCACTTCAGAAATATCCTGAGGTGTAGGTGTCTTTGCTGCCGCTGCGATCCAAAGGCGACCCCTATGGGATGTGTACCATGACCGGCCCTCCACCCTGAACACACACAGCAAGTCCCCATTTACCCTCAGTCACATACAAGAACTTCAAACCAGAGCTGTAACAATTATTTGATTACCCATTGCATTATTCACCAACTTTTTTGATGTTTGTTTGAACATCTTTGGATCAGTAACCTTTGTAAAAGCCATTTTAAGACAGAAATATAAAAAAAAAACAAAAACCTTACACTGTCTGGAGTCAAAAGATATTCTTATTTGTATTACCTCAAAGTGCTGACTGTTTAAGAAGCTCTTTAGGGTTAGTTGGTATGGAATATGTGGATAATAAATCAAAGTTTCTGTGCATTTACAGAACGACAAAAAAATTACAGAACTACATTATAGAAAACAGTGACATTTGTCATTTTTGTGTTGTGCAGCAAAAATCGACCGGTATGTGAAGGCTTTCTTTGCAATGGAGAATACAGATAGATACCTTCAGTGTCAGAAAATAAAAGGTAGTCTACTTTTACTACTACTACTACCACATTTTTACAAAATGACTTTATGATTGCAACAGTAATAGCAAAATGTATATGCAAAAATAAGTGTTATTCGTTTACATTTGTTTTTGACAAAGTCACGTGCAGCCACTTAAAAAGGACCCAAAAGTCAATTGTGGCCCCAGAGCTACCTCTGTCTTAGGCTACATTCAGACAGCAGGTCTTAATGCACAAATTGGACTTTTTGGTGAAATCTGATTTTTTTGTGTGCTCGTTCATATTGCACATTAAATGCGACTTCTATAAGTTTTGAGTATGAACAGAATGCAACCCTGAAGTGACCAAAAGGGGTCCTGATGTAATATGTGACCACGCAGGCACGCACTGTGTTTTCGGAAGTAAATATGTTTTTCCCACCGCTCCTCCTCCTGGGATGCAGAATTGTGACGTTTGTCCCATTTTAATGAAATAAAGGTCACATAAATGCAACCTGGCCATTTAGACTAAAGTTGCACTGCAAAATGTCAGATACATATCGGATTTAGGACCACATATGAAAGTGGCTTGGGTCGGATTTTAAAAAAAAAAAATATTTGTGCTGTTCAAACTGTCTTTAGCAGATTGGTTACAGGTCACATATGGGCAAAAAAAATCTGATTTGGGCCACATTTGCCTACAGTCTGAACATAGCCTTAAAGTAATTTTTCAAGAAACTGCAAGATTTCATCCTCTTAAATGTGATTTAAAAAACACTTTTTCTTGTCATTTATGACACTCAAATGTCTTGTTGGTTCCACAGCACCAAAATATTCAGTTTACTATGTTACCTGGGGGTTTGAGAAACACTGATTAACATTATTCACTATTTTCTGACCATTTATTGACCTAACCAACTGATAGTGGCTGAACACAAGTATCAGCATGTAAGATGTCATTTCATTCATGGCAGAGCTGGTATTTATCTGTTACATTATAGGGTTTTTCAGAAATCTGTATGGCTGAATTTGTGCTAATCCTGAAATAATGTAATTAACCCTTAAAGACAAAAATAATTCTAGTGAAACTGTACATTGTGCTGTTTGTGGTGGTTCTTACCTCTTGATGCCTTTGATGAGCAGCGAGGCCCAGGGCTGGTGCATACTCAGACACCAGCCGCCGTCAGACATCTCCTGCAGCTCTTTGTCTTGAATCCGCAGCCTTGAACGCTCTTCACCTCCCTTGTCCTCTTTTGAACACTTTCCCTGCTCCGTGGTCTTCCTGGAGTTTTCACTGCCTCCCACATCAACCCACTGAGAATATGTGGAATAATTGGTACATTTAATAAGATGCTGGTATGCTCTCACTTACAACATTATCATTAGAAGATTCATGAAATACCAGCTGTCCTTACAAAACAGAAAAAAAAAATTTAAGGGTCCTGTACAGGGAATTCGTTTAAAGTGGATTGCAGTGACACCTTTGGCTGCAATCTGTGGTGTTTTTAAGGGGCAAAGACTCCGCTTCCCATTAGCACTAGCACCTACTGTCATAAGGGCATAACTCTGGCCAAGGCAGCATTTGATCTTTGAAGCTAATGAATGAGGAGTGGATCCTCTTCACAATTCTGCATTTCTTTTTTCAAGACAGCAACTTGCAGGGTGCAAAGTGACGTTTGAAACAAGACAAAAAGCAAACTTCATGAAGTCCGTTTGTAGCATCGTTTAGTAACCGGGGTGAAAGTGAAACAACTTTGGACATTCGACTCCTGCTTTTATGTCTCTGTTTTACTCCACAGCTCCAGCGTGTTACTCACAGACCGGTGCTCTAAATCGTGTCCCATTAATATACATTTGCAGTAGCTTTTCCACAAAGTATTAAAGCATCTTCAGAAATGACTTCAGTCATTCAACATCATCATTTTGCATTAGCAGCACTAGCTGTTTCAGCCTTCTGCATTCACAGTACTCTAATTTTATAATTGTCTTTGTCCCGAAGGACAGTTTAGTATCCAGGCCCTGGCATGAACATTAAACTCCATACAGAAACCTTTTCAGTCTCACGTTACAAAGCCCTTAGTTTGTGACTGAAACAATGCTCCAAACAAAACATATCACCAACGTAAGGCTAAAGACGTTCATTTTGTCTTCTGTTTATGTAATTATACTTCTCTTTTTTCTTTTGTTCAGACAAGGTATAGCTTTTTTAGATGTTACCTGCTCGACAGTTTCGACTGTGACTCCAGTCTTCCTCAGAAGCGTCATCCGACATGCTGCCGACGTGTCATTTATCAGCTGGTCAGCTCGACGGACCAATCAGAGCCCATCGAGCCAGCCGCGCCTCCTCTGCCTTGGGTGGTCTCTGGAGGAGGGAATCCCAGGTGTGAGAGAGGGTGTACGCACCCTCGTCCCAGTTGATGGTGCCACTCGCCCGCTTCCTGATCTCTACTGCCTCCTTGATCCAACGTTTGAGTTTGTTCGTTTCATATGTTATAGCTGTGCCCTTATCCCAGTCTATGATGTGGTTGTGTGTCCTGCAGTGGTCCATGACGGCTGATTTTAGTCCTTTTTGAGTCCGTGTGAATCTCCCCACTGTCTCCTTTTCGCATTCTTTTTGGTGTTCTTTTTCCTTACATTGAATGATCGTCCTATTTCCCCGATGTATGCTTTGTTGCATGATTTGCACGGTATCTCGAATATGACATTACATTTTTGGTCCGGTGCTATTTTGTCCTTTGGGTGTATGAGTATTTGATGGAGTTTTGTGTGTGGTTTTACGGCAACGTTAATATGGTGTTTTTTCATTACCCTCTGTATTGGTTCCGTTATCCCCCGGATGTACGGTATGGTTATGAAATCTTTGGGTTTGTCGTTGGTCTTTTTTGTGTGTTTTGTTTTTTTGTCTTTGCTCTTCTTTTCTTTGTTTTTGACTTGTCGTTTGCCTTTGTTGATGGCCCATTTGGGGTATTGACACAGTGTAAGTGCATGTTGTATATGTCAAACGTTGGATTAAGGAGGCAATAGAGATCAGGAAGCAGGCAAGTGGCACCATCAACTGGGACGAGGATGCGTACACCTTCTCTCACACCTGGGATTCCCAGGAGAAAAAGAACACCAAAAAGAATGCGAAAAGGAGACAGTGGGGAGATTCACACGGACTCAAAAAGGACTCAAATCAGCCGTCATGGACCACTGCAGGACACACAACCACATCATAGACTGGGATAAGGGCACAGCTATAACATATGAAACGAACAAACTCAAACGTTGGATCAAGGAGGCAATAGAGATCAGGAAGCGGGCGAGTGGCACCATCAACTGGGACGAGGGTGCGTACACCCTCTCTCACACCTGGGATTCCCTCCTCCAGAGACCACCCAAGGCGGAGGAGGTGCGGTCGGCTCGAAGGGCTCTGACTGGTCTGTCGAGCTGACCAGCTGATAAATGACACGTCAGCAGCACGTCAGATGACGCTTCTGAGGAAGACTGGAGTCATAGTCGAAACTGTCAAGCAGGTAACATCTAAAAAAGCTATACCTTGCCTGAACAAAAGAAAAAAGAGAAGTATAATTATATCACCGACATCAAAGAGCTAGCCCTGCAGCTAACACAGAAGCGTTTACTAAGTGTTTGACTGATCTACCAACAGCCACTATAGTAAAAATACAATGTTCCAATGCATATATATATAAAGAACAGAAGCATTCTACACCTGTCTAGAAGGAAGAGGGCCAACTCCAGGTCTGTTTTCATTCCTTTTAACTCCCCTAGTTCTGTCCATTGGTTCAAACCAGTGCATAGGTTTACTGGTGTTTTAGCCGGTGCTGTATCACTCTCCTGTTTAGTTTTCTTTTTCTTTCTGCCAGTCCAGCTCCAGTTCCAGCGTCCACCATTACAACAAAATAAATCCTAGAAATCCCTTTCTTTAGGAAAAAGGACAGATCTTACTCCTCGCTCGTTAAACTTACTTCTTATTGCTAAACTCTGTCGGTCGGTGTGGTGTTGTCATAAGGCCCTTTTCCACCACAGGAACTTTTGCAGGAACTTTGTGCATTACCCTGAACTTTCAAAGTTCCCAGTGTGTTTCCACCAAAAATTACCCAGGTAAATGACTGCCCCCGGCAGGGAGGTAGTACTTTTCAGATTACCAGGAACTTTAAGGGGCGGAGCTGTGTGCTGGAGAACACTGAGTGGTGGACTACACTCGCAGTGCTTCCGCATTCACCTGCGCAATTTAATTAATTCATTTAATTTCGACAAACTTTGTATTTTGATAATTCGGAAAATGTGGACCAAAAGAGAAGCTACAAGTGGATGGATGACGAGGAAATTCAGACGGACTTTGAATTGCAGGCACGAAACCAGCGAGGTTCAAGTAAAAGCTGCTGGAGCCAAACATGAGACACATGCCTAAAGAAATACGAGAAAAGCCAAAGAAATTTATGCAGGATTAAAAGAAACTAAAGGACCACAACGGTCGCAGAGGATCCGACTGTCGAACAAACGAATGGTATGTATATCACAGAAAAATTCACTGTTTAGTTGGTTCCATGCTGTAACAGTAGTCAGCAGCACCAGCGGTTTAGTCAAAAGTGAAGTCCAGTTAACCTAATACTAACTGGTCAACAGTCTGACACTAAACCTAAATCAGAGAACTGGATGTATTCATGTTGTCGCCGTGAGCTGAATACTGATTTATTCTTTATGTATTGTGACTTGCCTCTTTTTCCGAACCTGCTGTTTGTGTGCTTGTCCATCGTCTCCTGTTGTTTAAAATGGCCCAGGTAAGACATTTCACATGTCACATCACACTGGTGGGAATCTGTCATCATGTGTTCTGTTATTCATTTTAGCATTTTTATTACTTTTCCTGTAGGAAAGCGAAAAAGGGACCAGGAACATCGAGTTCCAGAACGGCTGTACTGGACCAGCTGGTCAGACCCTGGTCCAGAAGCTCGAACCTTTCATACGTGTTTATTTCCCTTTTAATCTCAAGGCACCTTGTTTTTTTTTGCACCTTTTGTTTTGTTTCAATTTTTAATAAAAAATGTAACCTAATACTTTCTGTTAATTTACAAGTCATCAAAATATGAGTAGAGTATAAGTACTTTTATAAGTACTATGCAGTCAAATTAAATGCAGGCATTTGAGTAAATCTGTCTGACTTCAGGGTTGAACCTGGACTATATCTATTAAACAATAGAAATGAAAAGGAATCATCCATCACACTTAAAGTTAGATGTGATTGAGTTTAAGGAAAGAGAAGTTGAAAATACATGTTCTACCATTTTTAAATACAAATTAAGGATATGTAATGATGGTTAACTTCATTTAAAATGTATTTCAGATGGATTAAGTGATTCAACAACCAGTAGAACATTAAACCCAACCCGTCCACTGAAGTACTGTCATTTTATTGTGCTAGAGGTTAGTTTGTGAATGTACATGAACTGGACTACAGTTTCTGTTACTGCTCCCTCATACATCATCAACCTGATTTGAATAAATTACCCTGAACTTTGAGGTGCGGTGGAAACGCAATTACCAGGAACTCTTTTACCCAAAATAAGTTCTTGGTAAATAAGTTCCTGGTAATAAAGTTCCTGGGCTTTTGGTGGAAAAGGGCCTATTGTAACATAAGTCTGCTGTAAATCAGTCCAGTCTTGTCCGACCCGACCAGGGAAGCTGGAAATAGCATTTGGAAATAACCTATTTTGGTGCTGATAATCGCATTTTAAATTGCGGACTACGATCAGGCATATATATAAAAATGAGACTTTTTCAACATTACGAAGAAAGTCTGTACAGCACCTTTAAGCAAACTCAGAATACATGTGGAGAAACAGTTGTCAGTCCTACTGATACAAGTGTTTATTCAAATAATTTTGCTGATGGTTCAGGTACTTTTGCATAAAACAAATGGTTGTGAACATGAACTGTTGACACACTTTGTAGCACAAAATGGATATTTTGAAAAACATGCTAAGCTGTGAAATTAATTAGCATAATAGTTCCCTGGTTTGTTTGGGTAGTTTGCTTTTGCTGCAACAGTGCATTTGCAAAATAGTGTCAGGAGAGACGTTGTTTTTGTGGACCATGTGTAACAATCCATACACAATGGCACGTAAAGATGTGTATCAATGCCAAGACTAGGGGTGTAACGGTACAGAAAAATTTCGGTTCAGTACATTTTTGGTACAGGGGTCTTCAGTTTGATACATTTTTTGATACGTTTTCAGTACAGTGAAGTAGACCAGTGAAGGGGGGGAGGGGTATAGGGGGGTGTACTCTGTAACTACCAAAAGTGAAACTTAACACACTTCGAACGTCCAACCCAGCTTCTGTGCCTCTGTTTTACTCTCTGTCGTCATGTTTATCCCCCCCTTATCGACACCCCAGCCTCAGAATAAAGTGGGTTAATGAGTGTTTGTGTTCTTCACATAGGCTACATGTATTTGTTCAGTACACCTCCGTATTGTATGGAAGGCCCCCAACCGAAACGGTTCGGTACAAACGAGTGCACCGTTACACCCCGAGCCAAGACACATCCTGGTAGTTAAACATCGTCCTTAGTGATCAATAAACAGTGGAGGAGGAGAAAGACAAGAGATTTGGGGTATATAAGATGGCTTCTATGCATTTGTTTCTCTAGGGGTCTGAAGAAGAGCAAAGGTTAATAAAGAGCCTTATAGATCAAAGTCAACCAATGGGTTTCCCTTTGAGAACTCAAAGAAGTCCACTCAGCTTTTACCTATCATTCACAGTGGGGAGTGAGGTGATTACAACCAGTGATGTATCCTAAGGCACAATGATATACAAGACAGAGACTGACGACATTCAGGCACTCGTACATAGAATATTGCCATAGTCAAGCAATGGTAGAAAAGTAGCCAATTAAAGGTATTTGTGAGCTCTGAGGGAGAAGTAGGATTTATTACGATAATAAAACCCTAGCTTCAAACTCAATTTGTGGCCCAAGTTGACAATATGAGCTTGGACAGAAAGCTCATGATTGACCAGAGAGACAGGGTACTTATAACTGGTGACTAACTCTATTGGATTGCATTAGGCAGCTACTAACTGAATGGTCTCTGGTATTTCATGTTTATGTGAAAATACCAAAAGTTTGGTTTTGTACTCATTTAAAACCTATTTCACTGTCTGCAGATGACACTGGACTATATTAAAACCATTCTGTAAAAACTCTAAAGCCTGGGCAAATGAGGAAGAGCAGCAGTAGAATACCATGTCATCAGTGTCATGTTATCACACAAAATATTAATGTAAATAGTAAATAAAATGGGTCATATGACCAACCCCTGTGGCAATCCTTTGGAGAGAGGAGGAGGAACCAGCCAACTAGACACACTGTTACAACAAAAGCTTAAAACTTTCAATCCTCTACTTGGCTTTGGAATAACCTTCAGAATATGCTACAACTTAATGATTTAGTCTCCTTGGATCAATATTAGGGATGCACTAATATATTGGCCAGATGTCAGTATCAGCTCATATTTGCAGATATGGGCCACTATCAATTGTCACTAGCGCCTTTTACACAGCACCTCTGTTAAGGGGAATATTTCTCCTTTAGTACAGAACGACATCTGTGTAAACAAAACGGCGGGATCATTTGGTCCCGCCTTTATCGGGACTTTGTAACACCTCTGGAGGTAGTAACAGAGCCGTGATAAAGGTGGAATCATGATTCCGGAAGGCTATGTAAAAGGAGCACCTCTCATTCTGCAACCAAGGTGTGACGTTTTGATGATGGCAACCCCCATGCCTGAGAGAGCGGGCACACATGGAAGCACTGGCATGGATTCTGTGGCAGCCACCCCGGGTGTGGCAGGGATGTCATGGCTTTGTGCCAGAGATGCCGTGGCTTCATGCCAGGGGTGCTATTTTCACCCGTGGCCTCGGGCCACGGGACCAGCACCCGGGGCAGCTGTCACAGAATCCATGTCAGTGTTTCCATATGCACACTATATGCTGTGCTGCTTCACCACCCCTTCGATTCCGGAACGCAGGTCCGCTGTGTAAAAGTCCTGCCAGTCTCAGCTCTGTTACTCCTTCGGCTTGGCTGTGAAAAAAATCAGTCAATGGTTGGAAAAAAGGTGGGATCACCATCTCACCTTTTTTCTGGGATCTCTGTGTAAAATTGGCAACTGATAGCAATGGCAGATATTTATCTGTCAGACTGTAATATAATCTAACACAGTGGTTCCTAAGCTTTTTCCTATATCCACTATAAATGTCTCTTATCCTCCTCAGACCCAGCTATGGGTTTTCTGTCTACATTTGTGGACAAGAGTTTCACAACTTTACACAACAAAAAGAAAATAAAACTGCCCACTACAAAGGACATTCCATAAAAATTTTAAAAACTGCATCTGAAAAAACTGTTGCATCATGATGTTTCCAATATAGGCACTTACTTAAAAATAGGACCAATGGCCCTGTAGCTTACCGGCCAAATTAAAAGCTTTGGGAAATGTATCCAGATGTCATTTATTATCACCCAGTTATGTGTATTTATTCTATTATAGAAACAGCCCATGTTTTGGTCATATTCCAATCAGATCTGTAAAAAATTCAAATTCCAACTTGATACCATTGATACTTACAGATTTATTGTATCAATCCACTTCCTATCTGTTATAATGGGAAAATGCTTCAAAGTGGCACCAAATCCAGAATCAGATCCAGATCGAAATAATGTCAATAGCTTGTGTTGACATCATCATAAAGAAGCTGTATACCAAGTTTGTAGTCAAACAGAACTGTAGTTTCGGAGAAGAAGATGACTGAAACTTTTCCCCATACGTTAAATTTTCCGTAAATTCCCGGATCCAGAAGAAGATCCTGATCTGCATGTGGCCATTATGTTTTGGTCATCTCCCCATCAGGACTGTACTGTAGAAATTTGAACTTGATATCATTTGTATTTATTGAGTTATTGATCAGAGAAGAAGATGATTGAAATTTTTGTAATGGACGACGACGACAGACGATGACAATGTACACTGCATGATGACAATAGCTTACGGCCCGTCGGCCGGTAAGCTAATAAAAAACAAAAAAAGTTTGTACTTCGCTGACATTTCCTGGGTCTCAGGAGGTTACATCTTCCTGCCGTCTGTGACTGTGTACATTTCCACACACTCCCAGCTGTCTCTTTTCCTCTCCATGTTAGACCTGTGTTGCTCTGTTTCCCGTGTCCGTCTTCCTCACCTCCTATTTCTCCGTTGTTGACTCTAAAAAGTTCTTCTGAAAGTTCATCATACATTGAATTGTCGGAGTCTGTGTCCATAATCATCTTTAAAGCTTCTGAAACTGTGTGCGTTACCCACAGAGCAGACATTCTCTCATTCAGAGTGAATGGTTCTGTATATGTTGCTATGGGATATCGGGGATTCCAGTTGGAAAGCTGTGTTACTGGGTAGGCACCAATCAATCCGAGGGCAGAACACAGTCTGGACAGAATCATATTCTGTTGGAATATTTTGTTTATTAAGCTTATGAAGCTATTGGTTTATTCAGCTGCTTTTTTATTAGATGTTAAATTTCTATTTGCACTAAACCGTTACAATCAGACAATTTCTGCTCATTTTGAATGCGTCAGTGTCTCTTTTTCTATAACCAGACAAAACACAAATAACTTGATTTGGGTTGTACTAGTACAGCACATGTTAATATGCTGCTTATGAGGTGTAGGCCTAATACATTCAGCCAGCTCTAAAACAGAACACACAAGAATATTTCTGTATACAACGTAGTAAGGACGGTGTGATTTGCCACATTCATATGGTATTAAAATTCAAGAAAATGTGAAAGTAATCCAAAACTACAGACTACAGTACAGATTACTTTTTTGAGCATGTACTGTGTAATCTACGGAAGCCCTAAAATGCCTTCAAACATTTTTCTACGGTTTTAATGAGATAACGAGATAATTTTAATGAGATAACTAGAAAACAATTATTGTTTTAATGAGATAACGAGATCATTTTAATGAGATAACAAGAAAACAATTATTGTTTTAATGAGATAATTCCATCAAACAATGAGTGCTATTGCGCATGCACTTCACAATGGTGTCAAGTAAGCTGCTGCAGGAGCAATAGGTGGAGGATAGTGTTTCATCTACCCAGCATCCTAGACGCATAAAGTTAGAAAAGGACACAAAAAAATATGAACAAATGAGTCCCAGAGGACTCTAAGGTAAAATAAAATTTAAAATCATTTTTTCCCACGTGCGGTCAATAAAAATGTCTATTCGTATTTTCCTATGAGCCAGGCATTTAGTACGTGATTACCTTGTGATAACCCCTCCTCAGCCCCCACTGCTTCAGATTCTCACTTGGCAGAAAAACTGTCTCAATATAGATACTCAGGACAAACTCATGCCCGTTAAAATGGGGCCCAAACAAGTGAGCTTCAACTTTACAAAGGCACTTGATACATGGAAAAATCAAAGGAGAGGAGGCTTTATGAATTGAAGGAAATTAAAAAGAAATCCAGTAACTGACCTCCAGAGTAACTGGACTATATGCCATTGTTGTAATTTGTCTACCATTCACCAGGAATGCCACCACTGACCAATCTGGATAAATTGTCATTCTTTCAGAATATTTGCATTTGCTCATTACACAGTTCAGTAAAACGTGATTGTGTTTCACTTTCTGTTTATGTGAGTACAATGGTGTATATGAGTAAAACTGTGAATGATTTGAAATAGAAAATGAAGATGATGAAACAAACAATGTACATTTTTAAATTACAGTTTTATTTTGGGACTCAATAGTATAGTAGTGGGACTAAACAAAAAAATCAGAGGCACTCAGTCTTTTTTGGTGAGCCGAGTCCCAGGACTCAGTCATACCAATTTGTAGATGAAACACTGGTGCATATTCATGCGGCTAAGCCATTTTTTGGCTTTAGGCTTTCAGACAGCGTCAACTATATCAAATAATTTTGAAAATTAAACTTTGTTGTAAGAGTTATTCAGGAATATTCGAGGACAACCGAAATAGTGGCGCCGCTAAGTCATTTGTACTGCTGATGGCATGTTGCCAGCTCCGTGCAATAAAGCCTGACGCCAAAGTATTATAATAATAATGGATTAGATTTATATAGCACTTTTTTGGTCACTAAAAGCACTTTACATTATTGACCCACTATTCATTCACTCTCACATTCTCCCTCTGGTGGTGGTAAACTACATATGTAGCCACAGTTGCCCTGGGGCAGACTGACAGAAGCATGGCTGCAAATTCGCGCCAACAGCCCCTCCGACCACTATCAAACATTCACACACATTCATACACCAGTGTGAGTGGCACTGGAGGCAAGGAGGGTGAAGTGTCTTACCCAAGGACACAACGGACTGACTAGGACAGAGCGGGATTCGAACCGCCAACCCTTCAGTTATTGGACGACCCACTCTACCATCTCAGCCATGGCCGCCCAATTTTATTGGTTAGTTTTCCATTTTTTTATTAATTTATTAGTTTTCAAATCCACAAACAAAAAGACCAGACATCTGGTACCTACTTGACAGGACATTGATGTTTGGGAATCTGTGGACAAGACCCTCAGCCCTCTAAGGGAGTTCACCAATGCACTGTCTGGGGAGGAGTACGTCAGTGTGTCATACCTCAAACCTGTGCTCCATCTACTGAACAATACAGTTCTTCCTCACTCTGATGATGACAGAGACCTGACAAAACACATGAAGACAGCCATCCTCCAGTATCTTCATGATAAGTACTCTGACCCTGCTACCAATGACCTGCTGGACATGGCGTCCTTTGCTGATCCACGCTTTAAAGACTCATACATAGCTGATGACAGAAAGGACTACATCAAGACCAGAGCAGCAGCAGAAATTCAAGCACTGCTTGAGAAGCAAGCTAAAGCTGTACCTGCCACAGAGTCACGCCCACAAACAACCACTGCAGCTGCTGGTGGAGCTGTGGAGAGAGAGCCTAAGAAGGTGAAACGAAGTCTGGGCAGTTTTTTTAAAAAAGCATCCACTCAGCCTGGCCCAGCTGCTCTCTCTGACAGAGATGCCATTGAAGTGGAGATAAAAAGCTACTTGCAGTCAGTGGAAGTTGATGGAGAAGTAAACCCACTAAAGTGGTGGAGGCTGCACCAGGTTAATTTCCCAAGGGTGGCAAACCTCGCAAAGAAATATCTTTGCATTCCTGCCACCAGTGCCCCTTCAGAGAGGGCATTTAGCACTGGTAGTAACATTGTCACATGCCACCGGTCTGCATTAAAGCTAAAGACTGTGGACAAGCTTGTGTTTCTGGCTAACAACCTATAAAAGAGGATGAGAACTTGGGAAGCAAGTGAACTGGAGTAAACACTTAAGTTCAGTGTTGCAGCTTGTGATTTTAATTTGAAATATGCTGCTTTTTGTTACTGTTTTTTACTGAAAAGATGCTAAGTGTACTGTAAGTGTTTCTCTCTTAAAAATATATTGTTCAATAAGTCAGTGACACTTTTGCACAACAGACAAAACAAAAGTCTGTTCTGTGTACTTGAAGTGGTGATATTTAGAATTGTATTTTTGTGTTCTTTAAGATGTGGAAAATTTGTTTGGTAACTTTTGCACTACTTTGGATTAGAGAAAAAAACCTTATTGTTGGCAACCAAAATTCAGTGTTTGTGTTTGCAGCTTGATTTTAATTTGAAATATGAAACCAAGTCTTCAGTGACACTTTTTGCACAAGAAAACAAAAGTCTGTTCTGTGTACTTGATGTAGTGTTATAAGAATATCTATTTATCTTTGTGTTGTTTAAGATGTGGAAAATTTTATGTTTGGTAACTTTTGCACTATTTTGGATTACAGAACCTTTTCACTGTTTTTGCCATTTGCCTTATAGAAAACCTCTCTTACTTGAAGTACTGTTTATAGTATCCACTTTACTTTTGTAAAATTTTTTGTACTTCTGAGACACTATCCTTACTTCTGTTGTTCTTCTGCACAATAAATGCTCAAAAAATTACATTATATCTTTGGTTTTTTTTTTGTTGTTGTTGTTTTTTAAAATCAATTTAGCTTTGCTAAGGGACTACAAAACCCATTCAGAAACACTTCCATTTTGAGTTTTACACCGCGACATTTATACTACGATATATACCGTTACCATGAATGGATTCAACTTATACCGTGATATGAATTTTGGGTCATACTGCCCAACCCTATACTGAAGTATACGCCATATATCTCCACAGTACTGTGGCAACAAGAGGCTAATGAGTTCATGTAACAGTATCCATGATTGGCTCTAGTACAACTGGTAACATTTGATTGGCTCTGTGGCAATAGACAAACCAATATTTTGTGCCACAGTACTGTGGCAGTAGCCATTGCCTTAAAATTATCTCCTTAACTCATTAAAACGATAGAAAAAAAAAAGGTCTGAAGGCATGTCCTTTTAGGGCTTCCGTAATAATTTGTAATGGAATACATTTCAAAAGTAGCCCTCCCAACACTGCTTATTTACCTCTGCCAAGGAGGTTATGTTTTTGCCGGCATTGGTTTGTCTGTCTGTCCGTGTGCAAGATAACTCAAAAAGTTATGGACGGATTTGGATGAAAATTTCAGGAAATGTTGATACTGGCACCAGAAACAAATGAATTTTTGGTGGTGAATGGGTGGGTGGGTGGGGGGCCACTGATCTGCCTTGGCAGAGGTCTGCGCTCTTCGAGTGCTTTTCTAGGATTCTACATGTTTCTAATGGTCAGTTTTATTTTTTTGTGTGTAATAGCGTGTCTTCATGGCCAGGTTGCCCATGAGAATGAGATTTTATTCTTAAAGGACTCAGGTTGAATTAAGGTTAAATAAATATGTTGGGGCATAAAAAATAAATACAGAAAAGCTGTAAAATGACTTACCTGTGGTGCACTCAGCATTACTTTGGGGTTAACCAGTTGTCTAAGGCTCTGCTGTCCACCTTGTCTTTGTGAATACTGCAGCAATTTTGAGTCTGAATTCACGGCCTTCAGAGTCTCATCCAACCTGCAGATGTTTTAACACATTTCAATCGGGAAAGTGCAATACACAACTGCACAACCAAAGCCCATCCTCGTAGCTTAGACTCTAGCACCTCATCTAACTCACTTGTTGTAGTACTCCTTGAGGTTGTTTCCTTCATCAATTACTTGTCTACCAGCAAAGTCCAAAGTGATCTTCCTGTCCTTGCGAGATGCATGACGAATCTCTCTCAGCACCTCTTCCTTTTTCTTCAGCTTTTCTCGCTCACTGGGTGACAACCACTGATTGGATTCAGTAGCGAAGTAATCAGACTCATCATCCAAAACCTGAGTTCTCTTCACACTGAAGACGGAGTGAGAAGTCATTACATACAAGAGACCTTTCAATAAGTTCAACCACCTACAATTAGCAAAAATAGGACCAATGGCCCTGTAGCTTATCGGCCAAATTAAAAGCTTTGGGAACCGTATCCAGATGCCATTTATTATCACCAGATGCCATTTATTATCACCCAGTTATGTGTATTTATTATGTTACAGAAATAGCCCATGTTTTGGTCATATTCCAATCAGATCTGTAAAAAAATTCAAATTCCAACTTGATACCATTGATACTTACTGATTTATTGTATCAATCCACCTCCTATCTCTTATAATGGGAAAATGTTTCAAAGTCGCACCAAATCCAGAATCAGATCCGGATCAAAATAATTGCAAAACCTTGTGTTGACATCATCATAAAGAAGCTGTATACCAAGGTTGAAGTCAATCAGAACTGTAGTTTCGGAGAAGACGACGACTGAAATTTTTTCCCCATAAGAGCCCATGTTAAATTTGCCCTAAGTTCCCCGATCCAGAAGAAGATCCTGATCAGCATGTGGCCATTATGTTTTGGTCATCTCCCCATCAGAACTGTACTGTAGAAATTTCAACTTGATTTCATTTATATTTACTGAGTAATTGCATTGATCCACTTCCTATCTCTTATAATGGGGAAATTTTTCAAAGTCACACCAAGTCCAGAATCAGATCCAGATCCAAATAATTTCACTAACTTTTGTTGACATCATCATAAAGAAGCTGTATACCAAGTTTGAAGTCAATTGGAATTGTAGTTTCAGAGAAGAAGACGATTGAAAGTTTTGTAGCAGATGACAGATGACAACGACAACAGACGACGATAACAGACAACGACGACGCATGACGACAATAGCTTACGGGCTGTTGGCCGGTAAGCTAAAAACTGTAAATTTAGCAAATGCATTCTGAGTAAGCTGCTTTTTTTCCCCATACATGTTTCAGTAAAATTCTTACCTATTCCTGTCATATTCCAGCAATTTTTCTTTGTGTTGCATAGCCTTTTCCAATCCAGCTTTCATCCTGGCCTCTTGGTGTGGGAGATAATCTCTTTCTCCACAGTCTATCACCACCAAAAGAATAAATAAATAAATAAATAAATAAATAAATAAATAAATAAACCCGGTTCAATATTTAAGAGGCTATTTTTAATAATGTTGACATGTGTTGATTCTTGCCTCCCATGAGCTTTTTTCTGAGCTTCTGGCTTTTGTTGGAGTCTCTTTGCAGAATCTCCTGCTCCTCTTTGGTGCAGACCTGATGAAGAAACACAAATTCTGTTAGGAAACAATGGCCGATATAAAACCTCCTAGACAGATTCCCACAGCTCCAAATACAGCACAGTGAACTCATACCAGGTTTCCACAGAACAGGCATGGTCCAGAGCCCTCTTGCTCACACACAATGCGACCACAACTGATACAGTTGTTGATAAGTTTATGCTTTTGGCCAAGGCACTCGCAGGCATGACGACCCGGAAGTAAGACAGCCAGCCTGTCTTGTCCTTCTTTAGCATAGAGATTAACAAACTTATTCTTCTTCTTTGTTGAAGACATGCTGCTGTTTTCTTGTGCCTATAATTGTTGGAAAATGAGACAAGGTCAAAAATGAATAAAGTCAGCAAATTAGCATAATAACTATACATGAAAAGAAATCCACATCCACAAATAAGCTCAGTATGATTTGTCATTGTATTTCATTTCATTTCGTTAATTAAGATCCCCATTAGCAACTGAAACATCAGTGACTATTCTTTCTGGGGTCTCCTCTACCTACACTACAATTTTAATTATTTACATTAATTTCACACCATTCATCCCCCCCCCTCCCACACACACACACACACACACACACACACACACACACACACACACACACACACACACACAAACAGAACAGATACAACAGCCCAATGCAATAAAAATAAATAAACAAACAGAATTAGTGCTATACATTTACACTCATTCACCAAACAATAGCTGTCTGATACAAATCATACGACATCTTTCAATATTATCAATACTCTTTTCATTTTATGTCCATTGTGTAAACAAGAAAAGTTTTAATTTCTTTTGAAAACATTTCTTTTTATTTTCCAAAAATAGAAACCCTGGCAATCCATTCCATGTAACCATAGCCCGATAAAAAACAGTCTGCTGTAACTGATTTGTTCTGCCTAAAGGCAGAACACATCGTGTTTCACTGGTTTGCCTTGTACAACAATTATTTTGATCAGCAAAAAATGATGGTTTTCTGTAAATAATTTCAGGAGTTTTTGTTGCTATAATGTTCCGAATAAATGATAAAAAATATTTCAATCTCGGTTTTACAGTCAACCATGCCAAACTGTTGTGCGTTGTGGTTATATTAGTTCTGTATGGGCAACACAAAACAATTCGTGCCGCTTTGCTCTGTGCAAATTGCAATTTGTGTAAATTATTAGGGACCGAGCCGAAAGGTAAGGCCCTCTCACACAGTGAGAGGCCTTGCCTGCAAGCAAGGCCCTATTGTTATTCGTTCGTTTTTATTAGGGACCGAGCCGAAAGGTAAGGCCCTCTCATTAGGGACCGAGCCGAAAGGTAAGGCCCTCTCACACAGTGAGAGGCCTTGCTTGCAAGCAAGGCCCTATTGTTTTTCGTTCGTTTTTATATTATTATTATTATTATTATTATTTTTCCGTGACGATTTAAACTGGAATTTGCCCCCCTAAACATGCTCAAAAACTCACCAAATTTGGCACACATGTCAGGCCTGGCGAAAAATTTGATAAAATGTAAAACTTAACCCCATAGGTGCCAAAATGGCCTCTCTAGCGCCACCTATGTGAAAAAAATGGGAAAAGCCCTAGTGGCCACTAGGAATGTCGTACAGACATGAAACCAGTGCCAAAATTCTTGTTGGATGAAGCACTACAAATCATCCACTGACACTTATGACCTAACTCCAACAGGAAGTTCGCAATATGCCTTTCAAAATAAAATTTCTAAAACTAACTCCGATGACACCGTTTGTCATATTGACTTCTAAATAGCATCAAAAGATAGAGTGAAACCTCCTCAAAAAAGTGATCTCTCACTTTTTCCAGAACTGTCTTAGTTTTTTTTTTACAAGCCCGCAAAGTTGTGATGTTTGGAACTCATTTTTCACTTTGCAGTTTTTCCTGACATGTGACATATCTACACGTTCATGGGACTCAGCACAATGCTCACATGCAAAAATTTTTGAGATAGGATGTACGGTTGTTGATTTATAACAATTCTTTTATTTTCATACTTTTTCCACTTTAGACTGCCATTTGACCCCCTTAACATGCTCCAAAACTCACCAAATTTGCCATGTATGTCATGGCTGGTGAACACTTTCATACAATATCAAAAATTAACCCCTTGGGTGCCAAAATGGACTCTGTAGCGCCACCTATGTACTAAAAAACACACAAAATCTGCCCTAGCAGCCAGTAGGAATGTCACAGAAACATGAAACAAATGCCAAAATGTTGGTCTGATTGAGCCCGACAAATCATACACTGACACTCATGAGCTAACTCCAACAGGAAGTTGTCAATCTGCCTTTGAAAGTTACTCTACGTTTCTGCAATTACTGCTTATTCATTTCAGAGTTTTGACATAAAAGTTAGACCTCATTGAATTCCCACAAGTCTGCAGAATCCAAAAGTGAAAGAATTTTTCAGATACGACCTACGGTTATGGAATTATAGCGATTTTTTGAAGACTATGTTTAGTTTCACTTTTCCAAATGGCAAAATCCCTATAAAAGTCTTGCTGGTGCACATTTTCACATGTCTCTCTGTAGTGCAGTGGTTCATGTAGCTGCCTATGGAGCTGAAGGACCCTGGTTCAAGTCCCAGGTAATCCAAAAATTTTTTTTTTTTTTTTTTTTTATTTTAAAACAGGTTTTACTGCATTGTATTGTGGATATTGGAAATTTTGCACACATTCAAAAGTACACGGAGTACATTTTTTCAAAATAAAACCAAAATTAAGAATAATACAAAATGTCTATTACATAACTTCTTTTCATTTTTATGACCAAACACTCAACTGTTTGTACAATGTTTCTTCATTCAAAAATACTCTTTCTCACAGACACACATCCTCACACAATAGGGTTTTTCCAAAATAAAAGCCTTAAATGTGATAAATCATCACTTTTATACTCACTTATTCATACAAGTTCAATTAATTTTTCAAACTGATTCTTTCTCTCACATTAAAAACAAATGCACATACACACAGTAGGGTTTCCAAAATAAAAGTCTCATTTTAAAGGTGATGGTGGTTTCAGCAGAGGGTCACTGGTGTTCTGTACAGATGTAAGGAGGACAGACACTAAAGGATGGGAACTGGTATGGGGACGGACAGGTGTGAGTGGAGCTGAGGCGTCGACAGTCACGGGTGGCGGATCGCGGGGGAGGCGGAACGCCCGGTGCGAGGTCCCGCCCAATGCTGCTTGCAGCTTTAATATTATTATTATTTTTCCGTGACGCTTTAAACTGGATTTTGACCCCCTAAACGTGCTCGAAAACTCACCAAATTTGGCACACATGTCAGGCCTGGCAAAAAATTTGATAAAATGTTAAAATTAACCCCATAGGTGCCCAAATGGCCTCTCTAGCGCCACCTATGTGAAAAAACACCATAAAAGCCGTAGTGGCCAGTAGGAATGTCGTAGAGACATGAAACATACGCCAAAATGTTGGCTGGAACATGCTCTAAAAATGTTATGCTGACACTTATGACCTATCTGCAACAGGAAGTTCGCAATGTGCCTTTCAAAATAAAATTTTTAAAACTAACTCCGATGACACCGTTTGTCGTATTGACTTCTAAATAGCGCCAAAACATAGAGTCAACCCTCCCCAAAAAAGTGATCTCGTACTTTTTCCAGAACTGTCTTAGTTTTTTTTTACAAGCCTGCAAAGTTGCGATGTTTGGAACTCATTTTTCACTTTGGAGTTTTCCTCCACATGTGACATATCTACGCGTTCACGGGACTCAGCACAACGCTCCCATGCAAAACTTTTTGAGATACAATCTACGATTATTGATTTATAACAATTTGTTTATTTTCATACTTATTTTATTTTAGACTGCCGTTTGACCCCCTTAACATGCTCCAAAACTCACCAAATTTGCCATGTATGTCATGGCTGGTGAACACTTTGAGTCATATCAAAATTAACCCCTTGGGTGCCAAAATGGACTCTGTAGCGCCACCTATGTACTAAAAAACACACAAAATCTGCCCTAGCGGCCAGTAGGAATGTCACAGAAACATGAAACAAATGCCAAAATGTTGGTCTGATTGAGCCCGACAAATCATACACTGACACTCATGAGCTAACTCCAACAGGAAGTTGGCAATCTGCCTTTGAAAGTTACTCTACATTTGTGCAATTACTGCTTATTCATTTCAGACTTTTGACCATAAAGTTATACCTCATTAAATTCCCACAAGTCTGCAGAATCCAAAAGTGAAAGAATTTTTCAGATACGACCTACGGTTATGGAATTATGGCGATTTTTTGAAGACTGTTTACTTTCACTTTTCATAATGACAAAGTCCCTATAAAACTCTTCCTGGTGCACATTAGTAAATGTCTGTCTGTAGTGCAGTGGTTCATGTAGCTGCCTATGGAACAAGAGGACCCACATTCAAGTCCCAGGCAATCCAGATTTTTTTTTTTTTTTTTTCCTCCATTTTAAAACAGATTTTACTGCATTGTATTTTGGATATTGGAAATTTTGCACACATTCAAAAGTACACGGAGTACATTTTTTCAAAATAAAACCCCAATTACCAATAATACAAAATTTCTATTACATAACTTCTTTTCATTTTTATGATCAAACGCTCAACTGTTTGTACAATGTTTCTTCATTCAAAAGTACTCTTTCTCACAGACACACATGCTCACACAATAGGGTTTTTCCAAAATAAAAGCCTTAAATGTGGTAAATCATCCCTTTAATGCTCAATTATTCATACAATTTCAATTCATGTTTCTAACTGATTCTTTCTCTCACATACAAAACAAATGCACATACACACAGTAGGGTTTCCAAAATAAAAGTCTCATTTTAAAGGTGATGGTGGTTTCAGTAGAGGGTCGCTGGTGTTCTGTACAGATGTAAGGAGGACAGACACTAAAGGGTGGGAACTGGTATGGGGACGGAGAGGTGTGAGTGGAGCTGAGGTGTGGACGGTCACGGGAGGCGGATCGCGGGGGAGGCGGAACGCCCGGTGCAAGGTCCCGCCCAATGCTGCTTGCAGCTTTAATTTTCATTAGTATTTGACCAAACAACTGAGGCATTCATGTGAGATAATGATAATGACTGAACTAATCGCTTGGTCAGCCATTGGGGAATAAATTTCTTACAGGGTCTAATTATTCCCATACGCCAACCTATTTTTTGCAATATATTATTTATTTGGCCATTCCACGACAGTTTGCCATCCACAATTACACCCAATAAATTAGCGTCTTCTACTTGTTGAATCATATTTTCTCCTACAGTTAACTGCAATGTTGGTGACAAGTTAAGAAAATATCTTGACCCACCAACCATACATTTTGTTTTGCCTGCATTAATGACTAATTTATTATCTGTAATCCATTCTGCAACTAAGTCCAACTCCTTATTTATGATGGTATTAAGTTGACCTACATTTTTTTTTTACATTTATTGTATCTAAATGGTTACCTCCATAAAATAGGGGTTTCAGAAAAGTAATGTTTCACACATTTGTATTTAGAGTATTTGGCCCACAATGAGATGGAAAAAGTCATACTATGAGAGCCATAATGAGTAATAATGTTTCAAGAACAATGCTGTTAGTTTTGAGTAAAAGACATTAATTTTAGAACAAAATCATATTAATATAAGCACAAAGTCATTATATTACAAGAATAAAATCACAATTTCTGAAAAGTGTCATAATGCATGAAAAGTTACAATAATTAAAAAAAAAATAGGACCAATGGCCCTGTAGCTTACCGGCCAAATTAAAAGCTTTAGGAAATGTATCCAGATGTCAGTTATTATCACCTAGTTATGTGTATTAATTATATTACAGAAATAGTGCATGTTTTGGTCATATTCCAATCAGATCTGTAAAAAAATTCAAATTCCAACTTATCATTGATACTTACTGAATTATTGTATCAATCCACTTCCTATCTCTTATAATAGGAAAATTTTTCAAAGTCCACCAAATCCAGAATCAGATCCAAATTGAAATAACTGCAATATCTTGTGTTGACATCATCATAAAGAAGTTGTATACCAAGTTTGAAGTCAATCAGAACAGTAGTTTTGGAGAAGAAGACAATTGAAATTTTTTCCCAATAAGAGCCCATGTTAAATTTGCCCTAAGTTCCCAGATCCAGAAGAAGATCCTGATCAGCATGTGGCCATTATGTTTTGGTCATCTCCCCATCAGGGCCGTACTGTAGAAATTTCAACCTGATATAATTTATATTTATTGAGTTACTGCATCGATCCACTTCCTATCTCTTATAATGGGGAAATTTTTCAAAGTCGCACCAAATCCAGAATCAGATCCAGATCCAAATAATTTCACTAACTTTTGTTGACATCATCATAAAGAAGCTGTATACCAAGTTTGAAGTCAATCGTAATTGCAGTTTCGGAGAAGAAGACGATTGAAATTTTTCTATCGGACGACAGACGACAGACGACGACGACAGACAACGACGACAGACGACGACGATGACGGACGCTGCATGATGACAATAGCTTATGGCCTGTCGGCCGGTAAGCATTGTGCAAATAAAGTTTAGGATTACATACACAAAATTTATTATTTATTAATAGAGATTAAGGAATCCTACAGCATACAATAATGCAATGTAACAGTGAGTCCATTGGTCAGGAAGTAAAACTGCATTTACAAAATACAAAGAGCAGTTGCTCAACCTGCTGCATTTCGTTCAGCTGGTTTTGACCAATCAAATACGATTAAGCCATCTTCTTACTATTACACGATGTTCTCACATACTTCTCAAAATATTACGAGTTCATTCTTGTTAAGTATAATCTTATTCTGGAAATATCTTTGTGTGTGTGTGTGTGTGTGTGTGTGTGTGTGTGTGTGTGTGTGTGTGTGTGTGTGTGAGACCCTAATCCTATAATGTAAAGATCACTATACTCACTCTCATCAGATCAATGGGGGTTTTAACCTCCTCTGGTTCTGGTTCGGTTTGACTCACAGTCATCACCTCCTGTTTGTTTCGACCCTTACGTTTTGACTTTTTCTGAAAATCTTTGGCTGTGTCTTGTGAATCTAGAGGAAATACAATGAATATTGTACAATCAGAACCTTATAAAATAACAGTTGGGTCATTCCACAACCCTAGAACCTCCCAATTCATGTAATGACTTGCTTTACAAAATTCCTGTAAAATTTAGTAAATTAATGAGGCCCAAGTACATATGTATACCAATACACATGTTGAGCTGATTAACTAACATCGCTATTTTATCTTGAACAAATAATTTGCTTGCGAGAAAGTGACAACTACTGAAGGTGTTAATTTAAAATTAGCTCTGATAACAAATTATTCTTGTTTAATAATTTAATTTCAGCAACAACAGTTTACATTAAGATAGATGCAAGTTCCCATAAACTTGCAAGAATTAAAGGTGAAACACTATCACTTATTATTATGTATTATATTGTACTGTATTGTATTGTATTGTACTCTAGTTCTTGCTAAGGCGAGGCACTGAACATGATGACATTCGTCACTAGCTGGTTATAACCTGGACTACAGATGAATATTAGCTCATTTTGGAACTCCAGTACATTTACACTGATGTCTAAGAGGAACAGTCCCAGAATCATAAATTAACACAAGTAAAATACTGGCTGTGTTGACATTGAGTTCCCCAGCCGTATTCCTATAAATCTGAGTCATCTGACTTCATCTTCTCTACCAAATACTTCACAGAACAGGTTTACAACAATGGCAAATGGCTGAATTCACTGACGCACCAGCTGAGGAAACAGACTCTGTGAGGAGGAAGAGTCCCGTGGAATCTCTGGCCTGTTTATGAGTTTTCTCCCACCGTTTCAGAAGCTCATCTATAAAAAGTCTTTTTCTTTTGTCGGTACCCTGCAGAAGGTCTCCCACATACTCCTCAATCTCCTCAGCTCTTTCAATGGACAGAATGTATCTACAGAGGGAAAATTAACACTTAGTATCAAAATGAATGGCATCAGGCTGTTAAATAATAGACCACACTCATTCCTTCTTCATTGTTATTTTTACAGTTGCTGTGAAAAATTCCTTAATTTTATAATTCCATCAGATGAATGACACATTTTATCTTTCTGGAATACACACTGGTAAAGTTTTAATATTAAACAAATATTTTTAAAAAAATCTGTATGAAAGTAACTAACTACCCATATGTCACTGAATCATCCACATATCCACATAGACGTGATTTAACATTACTGATATCAATCACGGCAAGTAACAAAGTTATATAAACCCTCACAATCAATCATCACAATGGTAGGCATACATTTTAGCTTCAGGCTAATGGTGTTTGGCAAACCGTTAATTCATCAGTCTACCACCGTCTGTGAACTTTCGTGGTACTACACAGGGCAAGGAAAACAGTAAATTTGAAGAGAAAAAAAAAAAAAACAACCTTAACATTGTCTTACAGGCAGCTGAGATAGTACATGATTACAAATAAAACCCCTGTTTTACGTTTTATAGTTGGCTTGCAGTTAACCACAAAGCTAAACGTTAAGATAGTGAAACTAGCGTACTGTGTAACAGCAATGTAGAAGGTCAGATTTAACCCACCGGACGATGTCTTCACACGCTTCCAGCCCGAATTTATGGTGTAACTGGTCCGCACACCACTCAACCAGAGCCTCTGACATTTTACTGAGGAGAAATCTGTCAAACCCTCACCTAAAACAAGCGATACCGGTATTGTGTCAAACCACCACACTAGCATGGGCACGTTTCTAGTCGGAAACCTAGCTAAGACACACTATTCCGCCACCGACATCATCCGGAAACAAACACTGAAGTAGTTATGGTTCCGCAAAAAGGAAGCGCTAAGACAGCAGTGTTTAAACCGAGGATTTACCGTCAATACTAAAAGAAATAATTTAATAGATATGCTGTTTATTTATTCCGGTTTTTTTTCTTGCGTGTACTTTTTGGGGTTGGAGGAGGGTTTTCTATGATCAGTTAATGAAAAATACATGATTTACACTGAAAAATGTAAACTACAGAGGATAGTGTCATAATTCACGGTGATCAATCTCTTGAGAAAGAAAAAAAAAAAAGGAAGGTGTGACAAAAAGAGTTACGAGTTTTTAGGGGCTAAGATCTACATGTTTGTTTGTTTGTTTGTTTGTTTTAAATAAATGCTGTACACTTCTATACACCGCAGCCACACTCACCACCTTTTCTTCCATGAAAAATACAGTATAATACCAAAATTTATGTAATAGTTTACATATACATGTAAAATGTCATGTCCAGGTCTGGCCCCTCCACCTCACATCTGGTCAAACTTGTTTTTCTGATGGCAGTTGCTTTCATTGGGTGTAATGGTTAGACTTGACCATCAGATAGCAGCGTTGTTACACAGATAATGTCAAGATAAAACTCGGACAAGAGCTGTTTACTTCTCAATTATCAATATTACCCAAGGTCATATTTTTTAACCTGTTCTATGACATGACAGATTTAAGTGTCAAGAACAGCTGAAATGTCCAAAGGTCACTTACTATGATTACACAGTTTAGACAAATTGAGCCCATGTATGTGTGTATGTATTTTACATACATACATACATACATACATACATACATACATACATACATACATACATACATACATACATATATACATACATACATACACTACCAGGCAAAAGTTTGGACTCACCTGTTTTTTCTTTATTTTTATGACTATTTTCATTGTGGATTCTCACTGAAGGCATCAAAACTATGAATGAACACATATGGAATTATGTAGTTTAACCCATAAAAACCCAAGCATCCACCAGCAACCAAAAGCATCTACTGATCTAAACTGTTTAATACCTATTGATCCACTAATCCTATCAATACACTTAAATAATTGGTGTAAAATACAGTTTGTCATCTTTTCATGGTCAGCAGATATGACCCATTTGGACGTTCAGAGGTTCCGTAGTTACCGTGGAAACACTATCATCTTCTACAACATTGATTCACCAGTAAAACCCATGGAGTTGGATCAATGACAATGGATGGAGACACTTGGTTTTACATTTAGTTATTGATATCTTTGCTGAAAAAGTCACAATTTCTACAATTTTCTCTGTTTCTGACATAATAACCCCCAACTATAATCTGAGCTTTTTATGAAAATCTACATAATCAGTAAATTTAATACGGGAAAATACCTGATTTATACTGAAAATACACAAAACACAGAAAATAATATTGTTATAAATGATGATAAATCACTTAAGAAAGGTTAAATAGAGAGAAAAAATAATTTGGGCACTGACACAAAAGTAACACTGGGTCTTTATGGGTTAAAAAGGTGTGACAAAACTCAAAGCATGTTTTATATTTTAGATTCTTCAAAATAGCCACATTTTGCTTTTATTACTGCTTTGTGCATTCTTGGCATTCTCTTGATGAGCTTCATGAGGTAATCACCTGAAATGTTTTCCAAAAGTCTGGAAGGAGTTCCAAAGGATGCTGAGCTCTTGTTGGCCATCTGTGGTCCATCTCATGTCATTTAAATAAGAAGGTGAGTCCAAACTTTTGCCTGGTAGTGTACATACATACATACATACATACATACATACATACATACATACATACATACATACATACAGTATCTCTAAGAGTATATAAAAATAATGTGTTGCCCTCTTGTGGTGTGTGCCACATTTTGGTTGTCAGATGATCATAAAAATTTAATTTCACTGGTAAAATCAGTTCATTTTATTGGTTCTAAAGTATTATAACAATCCAGTATTATAAGATAATGACATGTATTTTTGTTCAACATTTTGAGTTTTTGATCACCACAAATATTTTCAATGTCAATTATTGTTTAAAGACATTCTATAGGCTATTTATCATTGTACTTTTTTGAAGAGCTGTCGAGTTTTTCTCATCATGTGTCAAGAGGCTTATGAAAACAGTCTGTCACCAATAGTCTGGCAATTCTTCCTTGGTTCAATTTCACTGTGAAATGAAAAGCACCAAAGGATCAGGGTTATCATTACTAGTCATAATATAAACATGTGGCTCCGTTTCAAAAAGCAGGTTTAGTGAAAACACTGAGTCTGTTAACCCTGAAATCAGGGAAACTGAGTTTTCCGTTTCACAAAGGAAGGTAACTCAAACCAGAGACAGAGGGGTAACTCTAGCCTGTTTCACAGACAGAGGTAACTTACAGGTGCGGGAGACTTTTGTGACCAATTTTTCATCAAATCTGTAAAACCTCAGACATAGCCCAAGTATCACGAATCTGTAAGTCTTTCTGTGATTACCCACCTGAATCTCTTGCATTACGGTGAACAATTTCGAAGTGCCATCCACCATAAACAGACCATCTGTTTACAAACAGAGTCGAGAGGTAACTTGGGTATCTGCGGAATTTTGTCATAAAGTGCATTGTGGGAAATGCCGGTTCGCTCCGCTGTCTGGCAGCAGCAGCTGCTACAGACACAAGGCAGAAATGGCAAGACCTCCCTTCCCTCTATGCATTTTCCTCCAGCCGTTTCCACATTTCAGCCGTTTCCGTGTACTGTTTTTTTCATCCATGTAATATCATATGGTTGCACGCGAGCCTTTGCTTCCCACAATGCACATCGCGAAAAAATTCCGACGATGCCTGAGTGACCTCCCAACTCTGTTTGTAAACACATGGTCTGTTTATGGTGGATGGCACTTTGAAATTGTTCACTGTAATGCAAGAGATTCAGGTGAGTAATCACAGAAAGACTTACAGATTCGTGATACTTAGGCTATGACTGAGGTTTTACAGATTTGATGAAAAATTGGTCACAAAAGTCTCCCGCACCTTTAAGCTCTCGGTCAATCACCATAGTAACAGACTCTATGAACCTAACCTGGTCAGGACCAGGTTTTTCTCAAAGAAACCCTGAGTTTCTCTCTGACTTCACCCGCTTTCAGCCACACACGGAATTTGATTTCCTCATTCATTCAGTCAGCAGGAGAGTTTTGGCGAAACATAGTTCTGCCATCTGTCATTTAAATAAATCTGTCAGTAGGTCTATATTAGAAGTCCATTAGGTACAGTAGGTGGAGACTTTTTTCACAAACATGGCATGTCCTTTTGACGACTATCCCGTGGATGAAGGTGCAGCAATTTGCGCAGAGAATGAAATATTCGTAGGAGATGGTTATCAGACCGCACATAGATGTGCTAGCATTTCCAGGCAATTCTTTTTGAGCATTACCGTTTCATGTCCCAGTCCATCATCTACATACACAACCTAATCCGTCCTTACATTTACAACATTACCAACCATAGTCATGCACTCACATCCCAGCAGATATTATGTGTTGCACTGCATTTCTTTGCAAATGGGAGTTTTTTTTGGATAAAGTCGGAGATGCAGAGCACTGAATTAAAACTACTGTCTGCAGGACAGCAGAGCAGTCAGAGACGCTATATAACATAATCACTTCAGAGATGAAATCACCATCATCACTACAGCAGTCAAATAAAGACATAGTACACATTTCATTTGGCCTTCTTTATTTCGTACAAATACCATAGTTAATGTTAGTTAATGTTCCAATAGTTAACATAATTCCCATCATTCACCTGTGACCATGCACCCACCTCTAACTTGTGCTCCAGTATTTCAGTTTCTAGATCTGCCCTCCTAATGTGCCGGTCCAAGTATTGCATTTCTTTGTCTTTCTTTTCTTTTTTTTTTTTTCTTTTTTTTTTTTTTTTTCCCAGCAGGTGAATTTTGTGAATTTTGTTTTACTGGTAACTGGGAATACATAAGGAGGACATTAAATTATACAGTTGCACATGAATTCCACAGAATGAACTATTGAACATCCATCTCACTGTGTCAATTTGTGCAGTGGACGTTGATGGACCCTCCTGCTGCTGCCTAGTGCACCTCTCCCCTGTGGGATTGCACCTAAATGAAATAAATTAATATGCTACTGTAATGTAATGCGGTTTCTGACCAGGGTGGTGAACTTGAAGTCACCTAGTCAAAGCCATGCAATAATCACCCAGAGAAAAGTGGTACAGTACAATAATCTTTATTACCACTAAAAGCACACAGTTCATACAAAAGGAGGAAAAAAGTGTGAGCTGCGGCCTTGGGGGTTCTGTGCCATCTCACTCCAGAAAAGGCCCCCGCCATTACCCACTTCCACATATCACAAGCAAGCCTAACCCTCCCGCAGTCTTTGTCGGGCAGCAATGAGCCC
Organism: Sphaeramia orbicularis; assembly: GCF_902148855.1. NCBI lineage: Eukaryota > Metazoa > Chordata > Actinopteri > Kurtiformes > Apogonidae > Sphaeramia > Sphaeramia orbicularis. Next base: position 5,652,274 of record NC_043959.1, read on the forward strand.
AACGGTTCTGTATATTCCCGCACTGTCCCTCTGTCTTTGTGAGGTCAGTCAGACCCCTCCTCCTGTTCCCCAACTTTTCTTTTGTGTGTAAACCACTTTTCCGCTGTCTTTGTCTGGTCGGACAGACCCTCTCGAGCCTAACTTTGAGTATAAAAAAAAAAAAGAAAAAAAAAAAAGCTCTCCCACTGCCCCTCGTCAGGGTTGGTCCCACCCCTCAGGATCCCAACATTGCATGTAAACCGTTCTTCCGCTGTCTTTGTCTGGTCGGTCGGACGGACCCTATCAAAGCCTAACTTTGAGTTATAACAAAAACAAAAAAAGCCTCTCCCCACTGTTCTGCGTCGGTGTCAGTCGGACCCCTCAGGATCCCAACATTGCATGTAAACCACTCTTCCGCTATCTTTGTCTGGTCGGTCGGATGGACCCTATCAAAGCCTAACTTTGAGTATTAAAAAAATAAATAACTAAATAAAAACACCTCTCCCTGCTGCCCATCGTCGGGGTCTGTCAGACCCCAGTGGACCCCAGCGGATCCCAACTTTGTGTATAAAATCTCTCTCCTGTTGTCCTCTCTCTGGTCAGTTGGACCCCTCAGGATCCCAACTTTGTGTATAAACCCGCTTTTGCCGCTGTTTTCCGTCTGGTCGGACAGACCCTATCGAGCCTAACTTTGAGTAATATAAAACCGCTCTCCCATTGTCTTTGTTGGGTCGCATAGAACCCTCCAGGTCCAAGGGACCCACATCTAAGCCCAGCTTTGCCTATAAACCGCCTCTCCCGCTTTCTGCCCTTTTGTCGGTGTTGGGTCTGATGCACCCTATTGAGCCTAACTTTCTGTATAAACCTGGTCTCCCCACTGTCTTCGTCGGGAGGCAAAAGGGACCCCCTCAGGATCCCGATATTGAATATAAAACTGACTCTCCCGCTGCCCTTTGTCAGTGTCGGTCGGACCCTTATCAAGCCAAACTTTCTATATAAACCTGCTCTCCTCGCTGTCTTTGTCAGGAGTCAAAAGGGACCCCCTCAGGAACCTGACGTTGAGTATACAACTGACTCTCCCGCTGCACTTTGTCAGTGTCTGTCGGACCTCTATCAAGCCCTAGCTGACCTAACTTTCTGTACAAACCATTCTCGTTGGGGTCGGTCAGTCGGTCAGACCCTCCTCCAGATCCCAACAGCATATGAACCGCCTCTCCCGCTGCTCCTTTTGTCGGGTCGGTCGGTCGGTCACTCTGCTCTTGCCCCAGTCTTGTCCAGTCATGTCCTGACATACCACACACACACACACACACACACACACATACACACACACACACACACACACACACACACCAATGAAAATCACCCCTTTCACTTAACACCACTCTGGTTTTAGCTCAACAGTCAAGGGTGGCCTGCTCATGTGTGCACTCAAGCTGGAGTCCAGTCCAGGTCCTTGACATTGTCCAAAGTCCACGTCCTTGACATTTGTCCACAGTCATGTCCGGCCGGTCATGACAGCCCTAAGCCACCCCCTCGCTGCGCTGTGTTAGCCCTGCTAGCTTGAAAGATCAACAAGAACAACAGACAGCAGTAGTGATGGTGGCAGTGGTGGCAGTGGCAGTGGCAGTGGCAGTGGCAGCGGCAGCGGCGACAGCAGCAGCCACAGTCTCACAGCACAGGAGCACAAGGCAGAGATGTACACAACAAGTGAGGGGCAGTGAAGCCAAGGGAAAGGCATCCTCCCCCACTGAGCCGCCTAAGCCGCCCAAACCAGGACCTGGACCAAAAAAAAAAAAAAAAAAGAATAATGTACAAATCATTCATATAGAATATAATGTGCTGTGATGGGCTGGGTTGGCTGGCTGGGCTGGCTGGGGAGGTCTTCATGAAGATCTTCAACAAGCCCAACATTGCATACAAAGCACTCCCCCACCACCCCCCAAGCTGTCTTTATTGTAAGACAAAGAGGCCATCTCGAGCCCAAGCTTGACGTATAAACCACTGTCTTTGTCAGGTGGGTCAGATGAAACCCTCAGGGTCCGATGTTGAGTATAAACCACTGTCCCCGCTTGTCTTTGTCAGGGTCAAAGAGGCCCTTTGGAGTCTGACTTTTTGCGTGTGAACCGCCGCTGTCCCGCAGTCTCTTTGTGGGGTCAGTTGGACTCTCAGGGTCCTCAACTTTGCATACAAACCACTCTGCCACTGTCATTTGTCAGGTCAAAGAGGTCCTATCAACTCGAACTTTTGTGTATGGACCGCCGTCCTGCAGTCTTTGTCTGGGTAAGTCAGAGAATCTCAGTGTCCCAACCTTGTGTGAAAAAAAAAAAAAAAACTCTGACCCGCTATCTTTGGTCAGGTCGCAGAGGCACCTGTTGAGTCTGATTTTTGCGTATGAACCGCCGCTGTCCCGCAGTCTCTTTGTGGGGTCAGTCAGACTCCTAGGGTCCTCGAGTTTGCATATAAACCTCTCTGCAGCTGTCTCTGATCGGGTCAAAGAGGCACTATCGAGTCCGACTTTTGCATATGAATCGCAGCTGTCCCATAGTCTCTTTTGTCAGGTCAGTTGGACTCACAAGGGTACCCAACTTTGCGTATGAACCGCTGTCCTGCTGCTGTCTTTGTCAGGTCAGTCGGACTCTCAGGGTGCCAACTTGATGTGTGAACCACTTTCCCGCTGTCTTTGTCGGGTCAGTCAGACTCTCAGAGACCCAACCTTGTGTAAAAAAAACCCAAAAAAAACAAACAAAAAAAAAACACTGTCCCTGCTTTCTTTGGTCTGGTTGAAGAGGCACTATCAAGTCCAACTTTGCATGTGAACCGCTGTCCCGCTGTCTTCGTTGGGTCAGTCAGACTGTCAGGGTCCCAACTTTGTGTAAAACCCTCTGTCCCACCATCTTTGTCAGGTCGAAAAAGCACTGACGAGTCCGATGTTGAGTATAAACCGCTGTCGCACCGTCTGTGTTGGGTCCAAGAGGCCCTACTGAGTTCAACTTTGCATATGAACCGCTGTCCTCACTGTCTTTGTCGGGTCGAAGAGGCACTGACGGATGCGACATTGAGTATAAACCGCTGTCCCGCCGTCTTTGTGTGGTCAGTCGGACTGTCAGGGAATCCAACTTTGTGTATGAACAGCTGTGTCGCTGTCTTCGTCAGGTCAGTCAGAGTCTTAGGGTCCCAACCTTGTGAAACAAAACAAAAACAAAAAAAAAATACTGTCCCTGCTGTCTATGGTTGGGTCGAAGAGGCCCTGTTGAGTTCAACTTTGCATGTGAGCCACTGTCCCGCTTTCTTTGTCGAGTCAGATGTACCATCTGGGTCCCAACGTTGAGTATAAACTGCTGTGCCGCTGTCTTTGTTGGATCAGTCAGACTCTCAGGGTCCCAACTTTGAGTTAAAAAAAACAACAAAAAAAAAACCCTGCCATCCTGCTGTCTTTGTCAGGTTGAAGAGGCCCTATCGATTTCAACTTTGTGTTTGAGCCGCTGTCCTGCAGTCTTTGTGTGGGTCAGTCGGACTTTCAAGGTCCCAACGTCACGTATGAACCTCTGTCCTGCCATTTTTGTCAGGTCAGTCGGACACTCAAGGTACCCAACTTTGCGTGCAAACCACTCTCCTGCTGTCTTCGTCAGGTCAGTCAGACTCTCAGGGTCCCAACCTTGTGTAAAAGCGAAACAAAACAAAAAAAAAAAAAAAAACTGTCCTGCTGCTGTCTTTGTCGGGTCAGTCGGACTATCAGGGTCCCAACTTTTCCTATGAGCTGCTGTCCCGCTGTCTTTGGTTGGGTTGAAGAGGCCCTATTGAGTTCAACTTTATGTATGAAATGCTGTCCCACAGTGTTTGTCGAGTCAGTCAGACTCTCAGGGTGCCCAACTTTGCATATGAACCGCTGTATCACTGTCTATGTCGGGTCAGTCGGACTCTCAGGGTCCCAACTTTCTGTAAAAACTGCTCTCCCACTGTCTTTGTCGGGTCAAAGAGGCACTGTCTAGTCCAACTTTACGTATGAGCCGCCATGCCACTGTCTTCGTCGGGTCAGTCAGACTCTCAGGGTCCCAACTTTGTTCAAAAACCACTCTCCCGCTGTCATTGTCGGGTAAAAGAGGCACTGTCGAGTCCAACTTTGTGTAAGAACCGCCATCCTGCTGTCTTTGTTGGGTTAGTCAGACTCTCAGGGTCCCGACTTTGTGTAAAAACCACTGTCCCTCTGTCTTTGTCGGGTCAAAGAGGCACTGCTGAGTCCAACTTTACGTAAGAACCACTGTCCCGCTGTCTTCGTCGGGTCAGTCAGACTCTCAGGGTCCCAACTTTGTGTAAAAACTGATGTCCTGCTGTCTTCGTCAGGCTGAAGAGGACCTATCAAGTTCAACTTTGTGTATGAACCATTGTGCCACTCTCTTCGTCAGGTCAGTCAGACTCTCAGGGTCCCGACTTTGTGTAAAAACCGCTCTCCCGCTGTCTTTGTTGGGTCAAAGAGGCACTGTTGAGTTCAACTTTATGTATGAACCACCATGCCACTGTCTTCATCGGGTCAGTCAGACTCTCAGGGTCCCGACTTTGTTTAAAAACTGCTCTCCCGCTGTCTTTGTTGGGTCAAAGAGGCACTGTCAAGTCCAACTTTGAGTAAGAACCACTGTCCCGCTGTCTTCGTCGGGTCAGTCAGACTCTCAGGGTCCTGACTTTGTGTAAAAACCACTGTCCGGCTGTCTTTGTCGGGTCAAAGAGGCACTGTCGAGTTCAACTTTACGTATGAACCACCATGCCACTGTCTTCATCGGGTCAGTCAGACTCTCAGGACCCCAACTTTGTGTTAAAACTCCTGTCCCACTGTCTTTGTCGGGTCAAAGAGGCACTGTCAAGTCTGGCGTTGAGTATAAACCGCTGTCCCACTGTCTTTGTTGGGTGAAAGAGGCACTGTTGAGTTCAACTTTGCGTATGAACTGCTGTCCCACTGTCTTCGTCGGGTCAGTTAGACTCTCAGGGTCCCGACTTTGTGTAAAAACCACTGTCCCGCTGTCTTTGTGCGGTTCAAAGAGGCACTGACGAGTTCAACTTTACGTATGAACCACCATGCAACTGTCTTTGTCGGGTCAGTCAGACTCTCAGGGCCCCAACTTTGTGTTAAAACCCCTGTCCCGCTGTTTTTGTTGGGTCAAAGAGGCACTGTCGAGTTCAACTTTGCATATGAACCACTATCCTGCCGTCTTTGTCGGGTCAAAGAGGCACTGTTGAGACCAACTTTGCGTAAGAACCGCTGTCCTGCTGTCTTCTTCAGGTCAGTCAGACTCTCAGGGTCCCGACTTTTTGTAAAAACTGCTGTCCCGCTGTCTTTGTCGGGTTGAAGAGGACCTGTCGAGTTCAACTTTGTGTAAGAATCACTGTACCGCTGTCTTTGTCAGGTCAGTCAGACTCTCAGGGTCCCGACAACTTTGCGTATGAACCACTGTCCCGGTGTCCATCTTTGTCGGGTCAGTCAGACTCTCAAGGTCCCGAACCTCCCGTATGAACCACCATCCCGCTGTCCATCTTTGTTGGGGTCAGTCGGACTCTCAGGGTACCAGAGGCGATTTCTCGCAGACTGCAATGGAAGCTCAGCTTCCCCTAAAATTACGAAAATTACATGGTCAAATATGTACGGTTGTGTTGACATTTCATTGACTACAAATGTGTTAGAACACGTTCATTTCAAAGACGAGTTTGTTCAGAATCAGCTTTATCATAAATCAACGGACTCGATGTTGTTAACTTCTCATACATTCCCGTTGCGCTGTTTTCTCATACGATCTATGGTCAATGCATTTGCCCGTAGAAGCCCAGCATCCATGGACTTCAATGGGACTTCATGGAACAGTTTTTTTTCATTGCCTCAAAACTGGACGGTAATTGGATAAGTGTCATGATGTTGTCCCGCCCCCGGATGCTCGCCATCTCTGGGGGTGAATGGAGCTGTGAGCAGACCTCGGCTGAGCTGGACGGCAGGCTTCCACGCGCTGATTGGAGGATCAGTCGAGAGGCTGAATCCCATTTGACTGACAGCTATTTTGAGATATACTCCTTCACTTGACAGAGTTCAGTTTAATACCGTCGCGTATTCTGCTTGTAAAATGGAGAGAAACCATTACGAAATTACTTGTTAATTTCTAGCACTGTAAATAAAACACACTCATTGTACTTCCTTGTTTCAATTTAACATAGTTTCAACGTATTCTTGTTTAGTTGGTACGATAAGGTCTCTGACCATTTTCTTAAATAGGAATGGAGGGCTGAATTTATGTTTAAATAACGACTTTTTTTTTTTTTTTTTTTTTTTTTTTATGTATGCTGACAATGAGCGTCCCCTCTCTGAAAGACGAGCAGCCGCCATTGCAGGGTACCCAACAACTTTGCATATGAAATGCTGTCGTGCTGTCTTTGTCAAGGTCGGATGAACCCTGTGGGTCCTGACGTTGAGTTTGAGCCCGCTCTCCACCGCTGTCCATGTTGTGAGTCGAGGTGACCCTATCGAGCCCAACTTGATGTATATACCGCTGTCCCACAGTCTTTGTTGGGGTCGGAAGGACCTTCAGAGTCCCAGCGTTGAGTATAAACCGCTCTCCCCACTGTCGTTGTCACGAGTCAAGGTGACTGTATCGAGCCCAACTTTGCGAATAAACCGCTCTTCTCCCTGCTGTCTTTTGTCGGGATCCAAGAGGCCCTATCGAGTCCAACTTTGCGTATGAAACACCATCCCCCTTTCTTCGTCACGGTCGGATGAACCCTGCGGGCCCTAATGTTGAGTTTGAAACTGCTCTGCCCGCTGTCTTCATCGCTAGTTGAGGTGACCCTATCAAGCCCAACTTTGCATATAAACCGCTCTTCTCCCTGCCGTCTTCATCGCGAGTCAAGGTAATCCTATCGAGCTCAACTTTGCGAATAAACCGCTCTTCTCCCCGCTGTCTTTTGTCGGGGTTGAAGAGGTGCTATTGAGTCCAACTTTGCGCCTAAACCGCTCTTCTCCCCACTGTCTTTGTCAGGTCAGTTGGACGAACCGCTCTGTATAAACCACGATGTTCCGTGGAACAGAAAATTAAATTAATAGATACTAATAACTTTTGCCACAGTTGCAGACATGAGTGGCAGCCTTTTCTCCTTTCTTTCTTTCTTTCTTTCTTTCTTTCTTTCTTTCTTTCTTTCTTTCTTTTTCCCCCAGTCATGACTTCACAAAGTTTGAGTTCTACCATTCAACAGGCTCTAAAACAGTATCTTGCAAATGCAAGCCAGCGAGAGCAAGAAAAAAAAAAACAAGAAGAAGAAGACCACTACTCTGATTCTGAAGACAAAGATAAGGATATATCCAAGGAACAAGGCCGGGATGAACAAAACTGTCTGGAACACTATACCTTGTCTGCAAGAAATGACAAGCAAGATGAAGAGGATGAAGAAGATGAAGAAATGGAAGATGAAGAAATGGAAGACAAAGAAGATGACGAATAAGAAATGGATATACAGCAACAACAGGAAGATGAAGAAGAACAAGAACAAGATGAAGAAGAACCAGAAGAACAAGAAATCCCCAGAGGTCATGAAACCAGAAAGACATTTGTGTCCAAAAATGGAAAAATAAAATGGTCTTCAGTGGCATATTGCAATCGGGATGGCGGCGGCGGCGGTGACGACGGAAGAGCAGAGGACTCCGCCGGGGGACCCACCGAGTACGCAGTTGCCCACGCCCTAGACATCGCCTCTACTTTCCGCCTCTTCGTGATGCAGACGATAGAACAGATTGTCTTGGAAATGACTAATCTGCACAGCACATGAAAATACGGAGATGACTGGAAATGGATGGACGAGACCAATCTGTGTGCCTACATAGGGCTGCTGATCTTAGTGGGCATCTACAGGTCCCGGGGCAAAGCAGCGGCCACCCTGTGGGACATCGAGAGCAGAAGGGCAATTTTCCCGGCCACGATGCCTCTGAAAGTGTTTCACATGTACTCTGAAGTGCTGCAATTCGATGACCACAAGTTGAGAGCCACCAGGTGAGCCGAGGACAAACTGGCAGCCGTAAGAGAAGTCTGGGATGCGTGGGTAGAGCGGTTGCCGTACCTGTACAACCTGGGGCCTGAAGTAACAGTGGACGCATGAATGGTTCCTTTCAGAGGTAAAAAAAAAAAGGTGGACTGTGATGGTTCATGTTGCTGGCCTCTCATGCACTTTTCTATATTTCTTCTTCTTCTCTGACAAGTCGTTGTCCATTCAGGCAATACGTGCTCAACAAGCTGGCGAAATATGGAATCAAGTTGTGGGTGGCTTGCGATGCCAAGTCCAGCAATGCTTGGAAGATGCAAGTCTACACCAGGAAGTCGGCCAGCACTGGGAGAGGTGCAATGAGAGGAATAGATGGAGGACAAAGAGGAGGAGGAGGAGGAGGCGGCGGTGAAGGAGAAGAAGAAGAAGAAGTGGGAGCAGGAGGAGGAATAGAAAATGAGGAAAAGAGGATAAAGACGCAGGATGAGTACAGGGATGAGGACGGGGACAAGGAAGAGGGTGAGGATGAGGACAAGGACGAGGGAGAGGACGAGGAGGAGGAGAAGAAGAAGAAAAAGATGAAGACCAAGAAGAAGAAGAAAACGAAGAAGAAGAAGAAGAAGAAGAAGAAGAAGAAGAAGAAAGAGGATCGGGAGGAGGCACGGACAAGAAAGAAAACCAGGGAATGTGGGTCATACTCAACGCCATGGAAGGACTGAGGGGCCGCAACGTCACGTGTGACAATTTGTTCACCTCTTACGAACTCGCTTGGTGGCTCCTCCACAGGAAGGTCACCCTCGTCGGCACAATCCGAAAAAACAAACCAGAGCTCACGCCTGTGTTGCTTACCTCCAAGGACAGAGAGGTCTATTCCTCAAAGTTTGCTTTCATGCTGACCACTGCTCTGGTTTCCAATGTGCCCAAGAAAAACAAAAATATGCTGCTCCTCAGCACGAGACACAACAGGGCCAAAATCAGTGATCGCTGGGACAGGAAGCCAGCCATCATCCTGGATTACAACAGTAATAAAGGAGGAGTTGACAACCTGGATAAGCTGATCACCACATATAGCTGCAGGAGGATGACCGTCGACTGGCCCCTGGCGATCTTCCACAACATTGTCAACGTGACCACCTACAATGCCTTTGTGATATGGCGAGAGGTCAACCCTACTTGGATGCCCCATAAGCGCAACAAGAGGAGAGTGTTCCTGGAGCAGCTGGGCAGGGAGCTTGTGACTCCGCTCATCGAAAGAAGGCGGTATGTACCCCACACCAAAGCGTCTGTGGCTATCGTTAGAAGCCTGCAGAGGGTTTCTGCTTCTAGTGCTGGTGCTGCTGCTGTCCCTCCTCCTGCTACTACTGCTACTACTACTGCTAGAACTAGATGCTGTGATCACTCCCTGTCAAACAACAAGTGCAACAACAACAACAACAAACACAGCGCGCTGACGGATGAGACCGAAGCCAGCAGCCCAGCTGATGAGGCTGACAAAGCTGAACTGGCGGCTGATGTGGAGGCACCTGATGAGCGGGCAGAGGCTGTAGCAGGAAAGGCGGGGGTGGCGGCAGCGATGGTGACCGCTGGGCCAAGCAAACGCAAGAGGTGTCAGATTTGTCCTTCGAGAAAGGGCTGTAAAACACGTACCGCATGCCACCACTGTCAGAAATACGTCTCCAAAGCCTGTTCGTTCACATACTGCCCTGATTGTGTTGACCAGGCGTTTAGTGACTAAAAACTCAATCAACCTGGACCGGACCCTCTGGATTCCAACTGTTGCGTATAAACCACACCGTCCCGCTGCCCTCGTCTGGTCAAAAATGGACCACCTTAATTCCAACTGTTGTATACGAAAACCTAGCCCTCCTCCCACTGCCCTCGGCAGCCCTGTAAATTCCAACTGTTGTGTATAAACCACCCTCCCTGCTGCCCTTGTCGAGTCGGACGGACCCTCAGGATCCCAACTGTTGTGTACAAAACCTAGCCCTCCTCCCGCTGCCCTCAGAGGGTTGAACGGACCCCTGTGAATTCCAACTGTTGTGTATAAACCACTCTCCCCTCTGCCCTTGTCAGGTTGGATGGACCCTCAGGATCCCAACTGTTGCATATAAATCTGCCTTCCTGCTGCCTTTGTCGGGTCAAAGAGGTCCTATTGAGCTCAAGACGAAGACACAAGACGAAGGCAGTGGAAGGGTTATGGTGCACTGCAACCACAACATGCTAGCACCCTCTACTGGAGGCATTGCAATTACTCATTTGCCTTGTTTCACACCTTGTTCAGCACTGCAACCCACGTGAGTCCCTCAAGAGGTAGGGGCCCCCCTTCACTACACTACACAGGTAATTCCCCCAGCTAGGCTCCTGCCCACGCCATCCCCCACATTAAGACACATACACTCATACAAATATACATAAAATAAATTGTCTCTTAACTCACCCGCTTGGGGTGAGTTACCCCCGGGGTCTGAGCTTGAGGTGCCGTCCAACTCTCCAGGGAAAATGGCATTGTTGGATGATGCAGATCCAACCCAGCCGGTGGTAGAAGCTGTCCAGCAGAGGCGATGGTGAAGAGCGGCAGCGGTGCACCCAGTACACCGGCAGAGGTGATGGCGAAGAGCAGTGGCAGACCCAGTACACTGGCACAGGCGATGGTGAAGAGCGGCGGCGGCGCACCCAGTATACCAGCAGAGGTGATGATGAAGAACGGCGGCGGTGGTGGACCCAGTACGATGGCAGAGGCAATGGCGAGGAGAAACACAGACCTGGCACTTACTAACCCAATTCTAACTATTCTACAGGAGGCATCCGGCCTCCCCTCCTAGTGCTGGAACTGCTAACCCCCATTCTCGCTGTCTTCATTACTGGTGGCCCTAAACAGCCACAAACGACTCCCAGCTTTTTTCCCCACAGTGCCAAGACACAAGCTCTCTCGCATGCTGCGAACCAAGTGCCTTTTAAATCCCACAAACCCAGAGTCTCTCCCTCCGGTAATCATAGACACCTGTTCACAATCCCAAACCTGTTCTCAATCCACTCAGCAGCAGCTCACCTTTAGTCACATCACACTACCATTCAAGCAGTTTTTCCCTGTAATATTATTGTGATTCAAAGGACTACATTTAAACTTACGCATTGACCCAGTGTTCTCCCACGTTGTCTCCTTCCCTTTTGCTGTGTTGCACTTCTTTCTAAAAACTTGTTCAAACTTGCTATATGAGCATATTAAGATGTCCAATTCTAATGGGGTGAAAACCGCAGCCCTCTACTGCCCCGTTGCTATGGTGACATGTCAAATCTGGGCTCCATTGATGCTGTCTTTTTGTAGTTGTTTTATAGTTTTACAGTTATAGCGCTTAACTCCTGGTGAAACTACTCCAAGTTGATCAAACTAACTCAAATCGGCTGCTCAGGAGCCGAAAACTCAGAGTTTTCTATCTCAGAGTAGATCAACTCAGAGTTCGGGTGAGACTCAGAGTTTGTTGAATCTGCTTTGTGAAACAGACCCCAGCACCAAAGCACAAAACACTCTGCTTATAGTAACAGAAAAGTCTGATGTAAAGTACCATTTTCTGATGCAAAAAATACATTTATTTGTGAAATATTACATTCCAACTATGGGCAGGACAAGAAAATCAGTACTTTTAATGAATCCTATGGCACTTAGTACAAAATGTCATAATAGAAAATGAGTAGAAAATAACAAAAAGAAATTAAATTCAGATGGTTCAGGATATGACAATAATCAATCTGCATGTGTAAAAAGACACACGTCATTGTGAGAATAAATGCAATGTAACAAGTATGTTTCACTGGAATATACTGGAAAGGTTCGGAATGATGAGGATTAATTTTTCCATTTGTTAGACGTTCTATATATCGACTACATGTGTCAAATATTTCACATTAACAAAATGAACAAGAAAACACAGACAGGTTACGTCACATAAGTAAAATAATCAAATCACACCCTTTCATTTTAAAACAGAACATTTATATCATATTCTTTATTATGACATGAGCTGTAACAAAGACTGGGCAGTAAAAGTAGTAGATGTTATCATATCAAAACATATTTTTTAGATTATGTCTCGTGATAATTTTCCTTGGAGATGAATTGCAGTATAATTTCATATTGTGATCATTAGCATTATCATGATACATACATACATGATATATATATATATATATATATATATATATATATATATATATATATATATATATATATATATATACACATACATACATACATACATACATACATACATACATACATACATACACACACACACACATATATATATATATATACATATACATATATATATATATATATATATATGTATATATATATATATATATATATATATATATATATATATATATATATATATATATATTATTTTTTTTTTTTTACATGCACCATATTCTGAAAAGAAAACTGAAAGAAAATTTTTAAAATTGTTTTTGAATGGTTTTAATGTTCAAGTTTTGTAGGTAATGTATGTAAGTATGCAAGTAAGTATTTTTGACATGTATTTATCATGTTCTTATCAAAGATAAGAGTTGAAAACTACAAACAACCATTTGGGTTCTGCCATTTAGCCCTGAAATTTGGCATAAAACAATTATTATTTTACATTTACTGTGATAATTATCAATAGACAGATAATGGAAGCTCTTACCTTGATAACCTTTTTGTATTATTTCCCAGCCCCAGGGGTAACACTGACAATTTTAACTAGATTTCTAAAAATTTCTTGTAAATATTCATGTTTTTATTCACAACAGTCAATTATATTCATTTCAGTTTGTATAGTGCTGATGTCCTGTGCCATCCACTGCACCACTTGGAACCTAAGTTTGGAAAAACATTAACAGCGGCCATTGATAAGAGATAAAAATGTGGTTGATCGTGTTTGAACTGTGTCATCATTTATGCATATGATGTTTGTATGTTTAAAAGATAATTTTATGAGCCAAGAACATGAAAATATTACAAAAAAATAGTAAAGAAGCATTTAGTTTTGTGTTAAACTGCATAATGGACTGCATCTCTTGTTGCATGTGATGCACATCATCAACAGCAAAACAGCCACTGCCTTGACACATTCTACCTTGATTGTTTAATGCTTCAAATGCCAAAACAGTCTGATCATAAATAAACTGCAGAGACGTCTTAACAGATCATAAAAAGAATGTTACAATGAGGTCACCTCTGCAGTGTTTGTAGCGTGTGTAGTCTTTATATTTACACATTTTCACAGTCTGACAGAGCTCAAATGATTAATCACTTAATTGAATTGGATTGATTGAAAAATCTGTTTGATCACATTTTGTCCTGAGTTGAAGCTTCATTTTGCTTAATTTCACTGCCACTAAACATGGGTTCCTCTGTTGCGTTTCACGCAGACTCTAATTGTGATGCACATGATGCCAGGATCAACATAAACAACATGGAGCATAACTCAGAAGAGACTGCCAACGGGATGATGAGCCAACAGGAGAAATGGACGGAGATGAATGGAGCTGGTAAGCGGTATGACGGTTTCAGCAGACGTAATGGGTTTAACTGCTGTATTGTTTGTCTGTTCTATGAGCTGTTCCAACTACGTGCCGTGCCGACTCAACCACGGAATGCGGATATGGGGGGGGGGGGGGGTACAAACTGCCGCCAACTCCGGGCGAATGAGGTGACGACGCAGATGTGGTGACGACTTCCGGGGTGGATACGGAAGCTAACAGGCATGTTACAGGGTGTGTGTGTGTGTGTGTATGTTTGGTGCAACTAACCAAGTTGTCACAAGACGAACAAAAAGGCAGAAAATGTATATATGCTCACTTTTCATCATTGGAAACATCACTTACTCCTTTAATCTTCTAAGCTTTCACATAAACATTAAAAAAATTTGTCTTTATTTTTTAAGTTGTATGTTAGTTCCATCTTAAGTTGTTAGTATGTTAGATACAAATGTGTGGAAGACTGTAGTGCACATATTGTTTATAGATGTTATTTGACTTGTTTGTTATGTGTATCTATAGATACTTTTATATATACTTTTACACTATTGTTATTATTATTATTTCTATTATTATTATTATTATTATTATTATTATTATTATTATTATTATTATTATTATTATTATTATTATTATTATCATTATTATTATTATATACTTTTTGTGGTTGTTGTTTCAGCTGGCTCTGGAATAAAGGACAAGTTGTCATTTTCTGACATGTCTGACATTTTTACTATTTAGTTTGTCTATTCAAATAATCATTTAATTGAAGAAAACAATCAACAGATTAACTGATTACAAAATTAATTGATAGCTGCAGCTCTACCACAAACTGTGACTTTCTTAACTTCTAAAATTATCATTCAAACTGAAAAAATATCATATGAGTAATTTATGAAGTAATTTAAACAATAAAAAAAATTACTCTCACCTTCGACTGTAGTAATCTTTTTTTCTGAATTAAGGTCACAGGTCACAGAACTTCAGTTCTCTATGATTATACTGAGTCAGATTTATATGTTTCCAAATGACAACATTCTGAGCTACTACTACTCTGTCTATGTAGTTATTTATTCCTTTCTGGCGTATTTATTTCCTGATTAAGTCCTCAACTGAAGAAGTCTTTGGAAATGGCCTTGACAAAGTTGGGTGCTGACATGAGAATTCCGATGGTGCAAAAGATGGTTAAGAGTGAGAAAGCCATCAGACAGAGCCGGTCAATGACAGATGCTGCAAACTTCCATTCATTGCACACCAGCTCCTCCTGATCATGGTTACGAAACCGTTTAGTGATATAGCGCACTTCATCCAGGATCTTGATGAGTTCTGATTCCACGCTGCCCACTGTGGAGCCCTGACCTGTGGAGAGGAGCAGCTCCTCTTCAACTGCTCGCCCCAGCGGGCGTCCACAGTGAACGCCAGAGTCGGGCGAGGTGGCTCCGGTCGAGCAGGGTAGGCTCTCAAGGCCCTGGAGCCCAACATAGGGCATGTTTCCATTGGTGGAGTGGGAGACGGTGGTGTTGAGCTCCATGCTGGTCAGGCTGCTCCGGGGGGCTTTGTTGTGGCAGGCGGGACGGACTCTGTCCTCACCAGGGCGCTTCATACGCAGGAACCAGGCACACCAATTCAGGAGGAACACATGGGTCTTTGGGATAAAACACAATGAATGACTAGGACACTTTTAAATAACCCATAAGTTCCATTTTACAAAAAAAAGTCCTTGAAAAGAGTTTCATCCACTCAAACTATGAAGAAATGTGACTGTTCAGCTAAAATAAACACTATCTGGAAGCTTTTTCCTCAAATGTACCCCCCTCTCACACCTTCATGACAAAAATGTACATGTACAAAACACCTGCTAAAAATTCATCACAACATCAATACTATTTTTTGACTTTAAAAAAAAAAAAAAAAAAATCTCTTACAACTTAAAACTACCAAACATTCTATCATTGCAAGGATGTTAACAGAATCAGTGGAAGACCCCTCTTTAAATATTTAAGGCTGTTATTTTCAGTGATTCTACACTAATAAAACCACAATGACAACTATTACATTCTGTCGCTGTAACTAAATCCCCCTAAATTTGACATATTGAACCTTTAACTTCTATGAGAATGACTTTGCATTTAGTAAATGGCTCCGTGTACTCAATGATAAATATCAACATATTTTTACATAAAAAGGGCATTATATATTTGTTTGAATATCAGCAGTAATTACATAAAACTACTCAATTGATTTTCATGAAATTTGATGGAAAGGTGGGACATGGGCAAAGGACAAAGACATTCAATTTCTGAGCCTCTAATATTGTGACCGGCTGAATTACAGGACTGTGGGCTCTTGAAGTGTACATATTCTCTACTCTACACCCCTATGGTATGAAATAGTTTTGACTAACAGCTGAATGGAACGCTCATTATGAAACTACTGCTTAGAAATAACAATACACTATTCAGGGTGAACTCATAGCACAGCACATTTAAAATTAAATCAATCAAAATGTTTTTATGTAGCACCCTTCATACTTATCAATACAATACAAAGTGCTTTACTGTTATTAGAAGGCACATAATAACCTGGTAAAGTAAACAGCAAACAGGCATATACATATATCACAGATACCACACTGCAATGAAAACAATAGCTGTAAACCAAATATGTCCACGGATTCCACTCACCCACTTTGGCATCTTGCTTCCAGCAGGGTCGTGATGATGAAACTGTAAAACCAGGACTGTAGCGATGACTGACAGACCAACAATGACCATGGTGGTCGCAAAGTACTGAGCTAGAAGAGTGAAAAACACACACAGAAGTACAGTTTCAATGACAGGTGTCAACTCTATTTCCTTCTTCTAGACCATTATGTTTGTTTTTACCAAATATGCAAAAAAAATCTATATTTAGCAATAACAAGGTTATTTGAATTTTGGAACTATTTGAAATTAGCCACACTGTGATGTAAGAAAACCTCTGATGACATGAATAATTTTTCAGCCACATCGCCACACTGATAGTAGTTGACACCCTTAGTGACTGCTTTTAATTTCATCCCTTTAGGCTTACCTATTAAAGGCACGGAGTCTGACGTGGCGGGCATAATCTCTGCAACTAGCAGCATAAAGACAGTCAGGGAGAGCAGAACAGTAATTCCTGGGAAGGAGACCAAACCTCAGTATGAAGTTCATAGCCAAAACCTTCAAAGTGCTCCAACTGCAATATAACTATATGCAATCTTATCTTATATTTTTTCAGGGTTGAAAAAAGTATGTATATATTTATTTTTCATTTTCCTTTCTTCATATACAACACAAAAATATAGGGAATATGTGCACAGCCTTCAAAAAGTAAACAAAAAGTGAACTAAATGAGTTCTAAAGGTTAAAGTGACAATTTAGTGTAACCTCTGACCCCAAGAAGCAGCATAAACAGGAACATCTGACGTGTTGAATGAAACATGGTATAAGACACCACAAAATTAATGCAATAAATCTCATATTATCTGAATGTGAGGGTTAAAGACATGTTAAGTACAAAGGTCACATTAAATAGAGAAGAGAAGACTAACCAAGTTTTTGTGTATGATTTACGCCAGGAGATATGAACAGAGCGGAAAAAACTTTGGGATAAAGCTGCTCGGGTATATTCCCGTGAACTGTGGACTAGTTGAGAAAGGAGACGACAGGAGCTGCCATCGCTCCGAAAGGAGAGGACTATGTCAGTTTGTCGCTGGTGCACGACCTGCTTAAACAACAGAGAGAAGCATATGAGAAGCTACTAAAGCAGCAAGAAAACAACTTTAAGAGCTTTGTGCAAATCCTGGATGACTCCACTAACAAGAGAATGGATGAAATGATTAAAGAGGTGCAATGACCTGAAAACCAGTCTGCAGTTTTCACAAAAGGAAGTGGATGAACTAAAAGAAACCGGAAAAGAGCTAACTAATAAGAACAAAGAGGCACACACAGACATCAGAAAAGTGTGTGAAACAGCCTTAACAATGAACGGCAAAGCGGAATACCTAGAAGGTCAATCAAAACGAAATAATATCATCATTGATGGCATTACCGAGTCCCCACGGGAGAGCTGGGAGGAATTAGAGGACAAGGTCCGTGATGTGCTTGCAGTGAAGCTCCAGATGGATGAGAAGAGGATCAAGCTGGAGCGGGCCCACAGAACAGGAACCAACTCAGGGGACAGACCCAGGCAGATCGTGGTGAAGTTCCTCTGGTTTCAGGATAAAATGGCAGTACTGGGAAGACGCCATAAACTGAAAGGGACTAACATCTTCCTTAACGAGGACTACACCGAAGCAGTATGACAAAAGAGGAAAGAACTCATCCCAGCCATGAAGGCTGAGAGGAGCAAAGGGAACATTGCTTTCATTAGATATGACAAACTTATTGTCCATTCCCCCTCCCAAAAGACTGAGAGAAGGGAGCAACAAGCCAAAATGGGTTCGTAACTTGGTATAACTTGGTGGACACGCACACACGCGCACACATACACACGCACACACAGACACAAACACTCTTGTTGATTCATCACTGTATTATGTTTGTATCTGAAAAACTTCCCAAAAAAGGACTAAAAATAGCCCACATTAATGTATGTAGTCTTAGAAATAAGGTTCAGGACATCATGAATTGGCTGATATCAGATAAAATTCATATTTTGACCATATCAGAAACTCATTTAGATGACTCATTTGAGGATGGTTCAGTGTCAATAAGTGGATATAACATCTATAGAAGGGATAGGGACACCTATGGGGGAGGAGTGGCAGTGTACATTCAAAGTCACATTCCTGTTAAAAGAAGAGAGGATTTGATGTCAAGTGCTGTGGAGACACTGTGGTTGCAGGTTCACCTGCCTCACTTAAACCTCTGTTACTGGGATGCTCTTATAGGCCTCCAAGTGCAAATAGTCAATACGTAGACATGTTGTGTGAAATGACTGAGAAAGTATGTGATGAAAATAGAGAGATTTATTTACTGGGAGACCTGAACATTGATTTTCTATCATCAAGCTGTACACTGAAAAAGAAACTTCATAGTGTAACAAACTCTTGTAATCTGGATCAGATGGTAAATCACGCAACAAGGGTTTTCACTAATAGCTCAGGAATCACATCATCCACATGCATTGATCATATTTATACTAATGTACGAGAACTATGTTCAAAGGCTGTATCTGTACCTGTTGGATTTAGCGTTCATAATGTAGTATCCATAGCCAGGAAAGCCAAGGTACCAAAGGCTGTACCTCAAATAGTATTCAAGAGATCATATAAATCATTTTGTTGTGAGTCATATGTGGATGATGTAAAATGTATATGTTGGACTGATGTGTGTAAAGAGAGAAATCCAAATGCTGCACTGGATGTTTTTATGAAATTGCTGTGTCATGTGGTTGACAAACATGCACCAGTCAGGAAGCTTACTGTCAGGGCTGTGAGTGCACAGTGGATTGATGAGGAGTTAAAGAAGTGTATGGATGAGAGAGATGGGGCCAAGGTGGCGGCAATTAGGGCTGGCAATCCACTAGAATGGCAGATATACTGTAAAATTAGAAACAAGGCGACCAAATTGAACAGGAAAAAGAAGAAACTGTATTATGAAACTAAGTTGTAAAACATGAAGCATGATGGAAAAAAGCTCTGGGGTACACTACATAATATAATGGGCAGAGAAAGCAATTCAACACCATACTTCATTGAATCAGAAGGTGAATTTATGACTAAACCTCTTGACATTGCTAATTATTTTAATAATTACTTCATGGACAAATTGAGTAAACTAAGGCAGGAAATGTCAAAATCCAGCTGTGAGTCAACGTATCAATACATAAAAGAACAAATAATGAAGGATAAGAACTGTACCTTTAAACTGTGTAAAGTAAGTATAGAAAAGGTGGAAAAATTAATGCAGTCCATCAATAATGAGAAACCACCTGGGATAGATAATTTAGATGGAAAACTATTGAAGTGTATCGCTAGTCATATTGCTGCTCCCGTTTGCCACATCTTCAACTTAAGTCTTGAATGTAATGTCTGCCCCCAAACCTGGAAAGAGGCCAAAGTCATTCCATTACCAAAGAACACCAGAAATGCCTTCACACGCTCTAACAGCAGACCAGTAAGCCTATCACCTGTGCTTAACAAACTTTTGGAAAAAATCGTTTTTGAACAAATACAAAAGTACTTCTCTGTTAACAATCTGACAAGTGATTACCAGCATGCTTACAGAGCGGATCACTCAACAGCCACAGCAATAACACAAATGACAGATGACTGGTTGAAGGCAATTGATAAAAAGAACCTAGTGGGAGCAGTATTGTTAGATTTTAGTCCTGCATTTGATGTGGTGGACCACAAAATACTACTAAATAAACTGAGGTATTACGGCTTTACACAAACAGCCCTATCATGGATAGAAAGTTACCTATCGAACAGAACTCAAAGAGTTTTTTTCAATGGGAGCTTCTCTGAAGCTAGAGTGGTTGAAAGTGGAATTCCACAAGGGAGTTCGCTTGGTCCATTGTTGTTCTCTATTTTCACCAACGATTTTCCATCTGCTCTTAAAAAAGCAAATATGTCTCTGTATTCTGATGATACAACAATATACATTAATGCACCAACAGCTGACAAGATCACGAAAACCCTGAATGAAGAATTGCAAATAGTATTAGACTGGGTAACCAGCAACAAATTAGTCTTAAATATATCAAAAACTAAAAGCATGCTATTGGGTACAAATTATGCACTGAGATCTAAACCACAGCTAAATTTGATTCTAAACAATACAGCTGTTCAACAGGTGGAAGAAACAAAGCTGTTGGGTGTTATTGTGGATTGTAATTTGTCATGGACAAGACAAATAGATGCTCTTGTTGGGAAGATGGGAAGGAACATATCTGTTATTAAAAGGTGTTTGGCTTTTCTGACACCACAACTGACCAAGCAAGTTCTTCAAACTCTAGTGTTGTCAAATTTAGACTATTGCTCAGTGGTGTGGTCAGGTGCAAGTAAGAAGGAGACAGGAAAGCTGCAGATGGCTCAGAATAGAGCAGCTCGGCTGGCCCTACGATGCACACTAAGGTCTATTGTAAATGAAATGCATGTCAAGCTCCCCTGGAGGAAAGTCACAGAGAGGCTGACAGCATCACTGATTGTTTTTGTTAGAAATATTAATATGTTAAAAAGCCCCAACTGCTTATATAGCCAACTGAGACATAGCTCTGACATACATACAGGGTGAGTCAGAAAAAACACTCTTTTCATTTAAAGAAATTGTACCACTGAAATGGAAATGCTTATTTTTCTTTTGATTATACAGTCATATTGATGTGGTTATTGAGCATGTCTGGCGATTGAATCATTGATTTATGGCATAGCATAACAGAGGGAATGTCCATTGTTTATTGTGCACCGAAATATCTGCCAACACAGTTGATGCCACCGTGAATGAAATTGAAATTGTCAACCATTACAGCATGTTTACTCGCCATCAAAATGTTTTGTCTCAACGAAGTCGTCCGGCACGACCTTCAACCTGGCTACCATTCAGATTGATGCAGATCTGTGCTCGTTGTCGCATCTCTAACACAGCTCTTCTCGCCATTCGTGTTCGTCGTAGGGCTTGGATTTCAGCCGTGATGCGATTTCGGAGTTCCTGAAGAGTTTGTGGAACAGTCTGATACACACGGTTTTTAAGATACCCCCACAAGAAAAAATCAAGGGGGGTCAAGTCCGGGGATCTAGGTGGCCACTCTCTCTCCTGACCCAAACAGACAACTCGATGAGGAAATAATACCTGCAATCGCTGTGGTCTTGCAATGATGAAAACTCCCTGGGCACTGTCATGTAGGCCTATGTCCTGAGTGTGAAAGCAAAGCCCCGACTCCTGTAACTGTTGTCAATTTCAAGTTTGTTCACTGTGGCATACACTGTGTTGGCAGGTATTTCAGTGCCCAATAAACAATGGACCTTCTCTCTCTTATGCAATGCAATAAATCTATGACTACATCACCAGACATGCTCAATAACCACATCAATATGACTGTATGGTCAAAAGAAAAATCAGTGTTTCCGTTTTAGCAGTACAATTTCTTTAAATGGAAAGAGCGTTTTTTCTGACTCACCCTGTACATACATACCACACAAGGCATGCCACCAGAGGCTGCTATACAATTCCTATAGCAAGAACACAATCAATGCAAAGAACAGTTCTATATCGAGCCATGGTGGAATGGAACTTCCAGAACAGATCACTAAAGAACAAACAAAAGCGAGATTTAAAAGACAACTGAAGCAACATCAAATAACCCAACATCTGTAAACAATTCAGAAGACATGTAGATATAAACGTGATATTAGCAAATGCATGTACACACACGCACACAATTAGAATCAGGTTTATTTATTTAATATTATTACTTAGTTTTTGTTTTGTTTGTTTATTTGTTTGTGTTGTTTTTAATTTGATCTCGTAGTATTGTTATTATTGTTAATGTTGTTGTGTTTGACTGTTGAGTGTTCTTAAGAAGGAAATATCAGGGTGAATCAAATTGTTTTTATGCTTGGAAATGGATACTGTATGTCTGTTTGGAATGGGAGGACCCAAGGAAGAGTAGTTGATGTATTGCATCAGCTAATGGGGATCTTAATAAATAAATAAATAAATAAATAAATACTACCACTGTGGTTTATAGAAGCTGTTTATTCACAGAAACCTTTATTTTTCCTGCTGTACATACTTCACATATATCCACATTGGATCTACTACAGAGGCTGACAAATGTATATGTGTGGAAATTAGAACTTTACTGAAAAAGCAAACCTTATGTTAGCTGAAGACTTTTGCACTGTACACTACCAGGCAAAAGTTTGGACTCACCTGTTTTTTCTTTATTTTTATGACTATTTTCATTGTAGATTCTCACTGAAGGCATCAAAACTATGAATGAACACATATGGAATTATGTAGTTTAAAAAGGTGTGACAAAACTCAAAGCATGTTTTATATTTTAGATTCTTCAAAATAGCCACATTTTGCTTTTATTACTGCTTTGTGCATTCTTGGCATTCTCTTGATGAGCTTCATGAGGTAATCACCTGAAATGTTTTCCAAAAGTCTGGAAGGAGTTCCAAATGATGCTGAGCTCTTGTTGGCCATCTGTGGTCCAACTCATGTCATTTAAATAAGAAGGTGAGTCCAAACTTTTGCCTGGTAGTGTATCTATCTATCTATCTATCTATCTATCTATCTATCTATCTATCTATCTATCTATCTATCTATCTATCTATCTATCTATCTATCTATCTATCTATCTATCTATCTATCTATCTATCTATACACACACACACACACACACACACACACACACACACACACACACACACACACTACCGGTCAAAAGTTTTAGAACGCCCCAATTTTTCCAGTTTTGTATTGAAATTCCAGCAGTTCAAGTCCAACAGCTTGAAATGGTACAAAGGTAAGCGGTGAACTGCCAGAGGTCAACCTCCATTGCTGCAGAACTGCTTTAAGTTGTTAACCCATTTCTTGTTCGCCTTTTTGTATAATTCTGAAATGTACAGTTTTGTTTAACCTTACCTTTTTCTTTTTTTTTTAACCTGTGGCAGTTGACTGGTAGTGTATATATATATGTGTGTGTGTGTGTGTGTGTGTGTGTGTGTGTATTTATTTATTTATTTTTTCAAATAGAAATTAAGGATGTTATGATGGCTATCTTCTTTAAAATGTACTCCAGATGGATCAAGTGATTCATCAACCAGCAAAACGTTAAACCCAAACTGTCCACTTTAAGTACTGTGTCATTTTATTGTGTTCGAGCTTAGTTTCTGAATGTACATGAACAATGCTGCAGTTTCTTTTACTGCTTCCCTATACATCATCAACCTGATTTGAATAAATTACCCTGAACTTTCTGCGTGATGGAAACACAAAGCACACAGATTACCTGGTATTTTAGTGGAAAAGGGCCTAATAATATTAAATGCCAGGCAGTTGAACAATTCAACACTGTAATCACACAATAGGGGTTTTTCATGCATGACCTGGAAACGGTTTAAAGTGACTCATTTTGTGTATAGTTTCTTCCGGTTTACTTGTCAACAGTGGCTGAGGCCACATCAATGTGTGCCCCAGTGTACATAGAATAAACAAAGGTAACTATATTTAAGAAATAACTTGAGTTTTAGCACACCAACCTCCACTTCCATTGGGTTACTACTTAGCATTAGCCACATTAGCTGAAAGCCTTACAAATTTTCAGCCTACGCTTTTATTTTTTTTGTAGTGGCTGTAATTTTAAAGCAAGTGACCTTTCGGGTAAACAGTGCCCTCTTAAATGAAAAGGTGGATGATGTTTTTTTTCTTATAGTGGATAATTTTTTGGGGTGTTCTCTTTTTTTTCTTATATAGATAATTTTTTGATCTGTTGCATCTCTGGGCCACTCTGGGCTGTACCAAGTGGATGTGTTGGTGTTGTTATTGTCTGCTATCTTACAAAGACTGTGACCAATCCAGGATCATTCCATTTACAACTTTGTCTGCCTCAGTGTTTTTAATTCCTCAGTAAGGAATCATCTATTGTCTGTCCTAAAAGTCACTAGAAGTTTCTAAATGATGTCATCACATAATTTACATAACTGGAAATGTTTGAGTAATTAATGAATGATGCAGGACAGAGGAATAACATTGTGGGGAGAGACAAATGGTATTATGGTAATGGTGTGTATGAGTCATGCAAATTTGTATTAATGAAACACTGAGCTACACTAACAGTTACAGGGGAAATCATCTTGTATGTCTAGTAATCATAAATACTCCGCTACAGCAGAGAGGTGGGCCAGGGGGAGTAAACGCATCTGTATTTGGGCAAGTGATGACTGAACTAATTCAGTCTCAGTAGAAATGGACAGCTTAAATTGACTTCACTTTGATATTAACCTTGATATATTTTATATTTTCAGAATTAAATCAAATAACACTGGCTCTTCAAAGTGTAATCAGCCTGTGCCTCATGCAAACTGTTATAAATTGTAACTGTGCTAGCTCATACAATAATAATTCCTCTCAATCATAACCTGACCCACTAGAATTGTGTGGCAGTATTTAGTGCCTGCAGAGGCCTTTACCTGTATTTTCAGATTTTCTTCCAATTTTTGCTTGTTATTTTACAGGGTTATAAAAACATTCCATTATTTATATATTTAATTAGGGGCTCGGCGCCCTAGGCCCGAGCACCTATTGTTTTTCCGTGCGTTTAAACTTATTCTTCATCTTCCGGACAAGATTTCGCCGATTAATTCAGCCTAATCCGCTGGGAGTAGCCCTGCAATTAATACATCAAAATGTGTGGTTTCATCAGGAATAGTGTGCTATGACTCAAGGTAGAGATTCATTAATTTTTTGCAGAGTTATTGGCAAAAAACATGCAAAAAAAGTCCCATAGAAATGAATGGGGAGAGGAAAAAATCAGCCAGAAAAGTCCACTTGTTAGGGGCTCGGGGCCCTAGGCCCGAGCACCTATTGTTGCTATCGCCTCTTTCAGTCACATATTATTCCTCATCTTCCGGACAAGATTTCACCGATTAATTCAGCCTAATCCGCTGGGAGGACCCCTGCAATTAATACATCAAAATGTGCAGTTTCATCGGGAATAGTGTGCTATGACTCAAGGTAGAGATTCATTAATTTTTCGCAGAGTTATGGGCAAAAAACATGCAAAAAAAGTCCCATAGAAATGAATGGGGAGAGGAAAAAATCAGCCACAAAAATCCACTTGTTTCTGACTGCTGCTGCTTTGCCATACTTTGACCTACAGACTTCATTTAAACTTTAAAACGCAGGTATTTTTGTCGTCTCCACAGAAATGTACCTTGTTTGAGGATGAGGTTTACTGTTTTTGATAGATGGGTCTTAGAAAAGTGTCAGATTTGTCAGAAAACACCAAAACAGAGCACACATTCCTGGCATACCAATCTCATTAGAGTGTGAAAACAGCTGAAAATCACCTCAAAATTTTGTGGATAACTCATCCTCCCGGCCAACCGATACATAGGAGGCAAATGATTCTCTCCAAAAATGTAGTCACAGTTCCTGGGCTTCATATGAACCAAAGTTTGAAAACCTAGCTCTTTCCAAAGTGAAATGGCAGGCAGTAGAATGGAGGCTTCCCCCTCCTCTTCCTGTATTCAAATCAATACAAACAGATTGTTGTTTTCCTGATAAGTTGACTGTTTTTACACTGCTGTAACTCTGACATTTCTCACAGTAAAAGGAAGAAAAACACATCTTTGTGTTCCTGAGCTCTTCGTCCCAGTCATGATCACTTTAGTTTTCACCTATCTTTTACGGTTTTTCCATAATGAGCAGATGTTTCGGACCTATTCCAGAGCTCTTTCTGCCCGTCTCTGTGTCTTCTGAGCCCACTTTCCCCAAACAGCCTGAACGTCACTGTGGCAACGACAGGTCTATTAAGGGTCATTGGCGCAGCCATTGATCAGGGCTGTTAACCTACACAGCTGTGGGGGGCCCAAGGGAGAGGGGGGCCCATGGGAAGTTAAGATTTTTTTGTTAAAGTTTTTTTTTTTCCTGTATTTCAACTAAATTATATGATAAATACCGACTTATATGCAAGCTTCACGCATTAGATTTTATAAGTTGGTATAATATTGTATTCCATAAAAGTACAGACTGCTGTCACTACTCTGTGAACACCCATTGAGAAAAGCACAAAATGGTTCACTCCACACAGAGTTTGAGAAACGCACTTTGCTTGTTAGGCTACGGTGACTCGTTGCATCTCTATGATAGAAGAAATCTTATGATGATGTCACAGTTTTAAAAAATTAAGTTTGGATTTCAGAAAAGAAAGGAATGAAAAGAAAGGAAGAGAAGGCAAAATGAAGGAAGTCAAGTTCTGACCAACTTCTTTTCAAAGAAAGGTGAACACAAACTTTTAAACACACAAGATGAAATGGCATTATTAGGTGCCGTTAACTCCTCCGTTATCGTTGCTAATATAAACAGAAGCAATCCAAAGCAAGAGCAACACTTTCAAATGAGGCTTTTGTTATTAACCCTTTCATGCATAGTGGTCACTACAGTGGACAGTTATTCTATAGATTTTCTTTTGTATATTCATGGGTTTTGTTGTTTTAGTTCCATATCAACCAACAAAGTGGATGCTTATGCATCATCCCATACACTGACATTCCTGTTATTTTCCTGTTCTTTTATCTAAATCAATTACTAATTGTTATTAGACTGTAATTAACAGCGTTTTTAAAGTTTTATTTTATTTTTTGCATATTATCTGAGTGAGTAATAACTACACTGTAACAAATTACTGTAAAAAAAAGGTAAATTTTGTACAGTATCATACTGTTATTTGTAAATACAGTATAATGCTGTAAATAATGAGGTCTGTAAGGAGGAAATTTAAAACAGTAAGCTACTGTAAAATGTGACAGTATTCTCCAGTATTTTCTTCAGTTCCTCCACTGCTGTCCGCCCAGAACTGGTCTGAACAAAGTCATCTGGCATCAAGTCCCACCAGCTCATTTAGAAAAAGATTCAATCTAACGAATGTTAACTATAGACTGGCTGCATCAAAGGTTAGTGGTTCTTTTATGAAACAGAAGGAAAAAAATAAATACAGAATAGACCATCCAGCAGTGGAACAGAGGCCACCTGATGCTTTCATCCTTCTACCTACATTGCCATTGCTCCATCCTGCTCCAGTTGGTCATTTATCAGGTAAATGTGATTTTATCAGTGGAACTGTCACCATGCTGTGGCATTTTGGGTTCATTAAACATTAAATTGCCTCCATAAACCGTGTTCACACCGGATGCAACTTATGCGGTGTAACAGGCGGTGTAATACTGTTTCATATTTCGGGGTGTTAGCCTTATGTAGCTAACATGCAGCTAATGTAAGTTGAAGCATACTAGCTAGCTGTGAAGTGGACACAGTTAAACTAAACAGTCAGTTTGTGTGGTTTTGGCTGCCTCTGGGTTACATTTCTAAGACATTAAATCTGTAAAGTGGAATTTACTAACTTGGACATCCATGTTAAATGAGATAATTAACCACTGTTTTAAGAAAAGTAAGTGACTAAGGCTAATTTTTCCCTCTTTGTTGGGCAGTTTGTATAGGATGTGTAGCATTATTGAATGTCTGCATGCTTTACAGCTCTGTAAACACAATGTCATTCATCAGTGATCTCCCATTGTCCAAATGTCTTCCACTGCAGCTGATACTGAGCTCACCCTGACCCTCCAGCCAGTCCCAGACAAATACTGCAGGGTAAGTGTCTGTATGTATGTGTTTATGTGTGGATGTGTGTCAGTCTGTGTCTGTCTGTCATTCAGTCTGCCTATTAGCTGTCTGTCTATATCTGAGTAATAAAATAACTGTTTTTGTCTTTCCATGACAGTGTCTACCACCGTAAGACAAGAATAGCAGTATAACTTATGATACCAAATTTAAATAAAGCACGAAAAAAGTAACCTCAGTTCTTGTCTCCATCAGTTGCAGGTGATGAAGTCACATCTGGAAGTTGGATGATGAGCATTGAAAGCCATGTTGTCTGTGAAGGCCTCCAACCAAGCTTCATCACAATGCTGCTGCTGTTGCAGTGAATTTAATAAAAGCTCAATGTTATAAGGTCATCTCTTGTTTGAGCTTTTTCTAGCAATGTTCATGATTTTGTATTTTAAAATGTAATTTGAAATGTTAAAATCCTAGCTTTTTGCTGTGTTATACTATAAATATTACATTAAATATGTATGGTAATATAGTATTATGGTAATATACTGTTTCTTGGAATACGGTAGTTACTGTAAAATGCTGCAACTGTGGCTAACAGTATTTTACTGTAAAAGGAACATTATTTACAGCCCAGTACCGTAATACTTTTTACAGTAAGAAACTGTAATTGTAGATTACAGTAGAGATACTGTAAAATAACAGTAGCATGCTGGCAACTCTAGCTGCCAGTAATTTACTGTTATTTAACGGTAAAATTCATTACAGTGTAGTATTATAGTATGCTAAAATGTTAAAAAAAAAAAAAAATCAGATTAGCAGAATTAACCTCCTGAGACCCAGGAAAATGAAAAATTTAGCTTTTTTCCATTAAACATTTGTCTTGATTGGAAACTGCATTATGCAACAGTTTTTTGTGTCTTTGTTTGTTTTTCAGATACATTTTTTTTTTTTTTAATTATTTTTTATTTATTTACTTTTTTTTAATGGAATGTTCTTTGCAATGGACAGCAAGCAAAACTGTAAAACTTTTGTCCCCTACAGAGGACAAAAATGCATTGCTGGGTCTCAGGAGGTTAAAAATGTTTTTATTTCATGGTTTTCACACAGTATGTCAGTAAATTCATGTTTCTGAGCTTCAACAATTAAACGCATGGTGTTCAACTGAGTGGACATTTTTGTAACTCTGTGAAAAATAGGTTCATAAAATAAATAAATAAATAAATAATAAAAATCACATTTTTTTTCATTCCTAAAGAGGAATAAAAACACTCAGGAAAAAAATCTTGATGAAGGTTCCCATAATTCCTGCATGAAAGGGTTAAGGTAAAGGATAAATAAAGTAACGGTAGGCTAAGATTGCAACAGCAGGCTACTGATTTGAGGCAAGCAAATATGCAATGAATAGCCTACTAAGCATTTATGCTGGCTACATGTTAAATAATAATCTATAGCATAGAGGATAGTTCCCAGATGTCATGATATTTGCCTTCACAATGGCTATCATCCATCCTAGCTGCCTGCTTAAACGTAATTTGTGAAACACATTCCAGAAACTGTCAGAGAAAGTCATCCTGCAGCAAACCACTCACCCTGCACTGATGCAGACAAGGTGAGCTAGTTCAACATGAAAGCAACATGAAACTATTTTGACTTGAATGACTGTAGCAACAGGGCATTAGTACATTTGGTAATAATTGTTAAGAGGCTAATGTTGATTATTCTTCATGTTCCCAGTGTGGTTCAATATGTAAAGAGTAGATTAAGTGAAAAAATCTACACGCATTTGATTTTTTGAAACTGTGTGTGACGATATATATATATATATATATATATATATATATATATATATATATATATATATATATATATATATATATATGTGTGTGTGTGTGTGTGTGTGTGTGTGTGTGTGTATATATATATATATATATATATATATATATATATATATATATATATATATATATATATATATCCTGGATGCCTCCCTGGGGAGGTGTTCCGGGCATGTCCCACCGGGAGGAGACCTCGGGGAAGACCCAGGACACGTTGGAGAGACTATGTCTCTCGGCTGGCCTGGGAACGCCTCGGGATCCCCCCGGAAGAGCTGGAGGAGGTGTCTGGGGAGAGGGAAGTCTGGGCATCCCTGCTTAGACTGTTACCCCCGCGACCCGGCCCCGGATAAGCGGAAGAGAATGCATGGATATATATATATATATATATATATATATATATATATATATATATATATATATATATATATATATATACATACAGTACAGGCCAAAAGTTTGGACACACCTTCTCATTCTTTGCATTTTCTTTATTTTCATGACTATTTACATTGTAGATTCTCACTGAAGGCATCAAAACTATGAATGAACATATGTGGAATTATGTACTTAACAAAAAAGTGTGAAATAACTGAAAACATCTCTTATATTCTAGTTTCTTCAAAGTAGCCACCCTTAGCTCTGATGACTGTTTTGCACACTCTTGGCATTCTCTTGATGAGCTTCAAGAGGTAGTCACCTAAAAATGGTTTCCTAACAGTCTTGAAGAAGTTCCCAGAGATGCTTAGCACTTGTTGGCCCTTTTGCCTTCACTCTGCGGTCCAGCTCACCCCAAACCATCTTGACTGGGTTCAGGTCCAGTGACTGTGGAGGCCAGGTCATCTGGCGCAGCACTCCATCACTCTCCTTCTTGGTCAAATATCCCTCACACAGCCTGGAGGTGTGTTTGGGGTCATTGTCCTGTTGAAACATAAATGATGGTCCAACTAAACGCAAACCGGATGGAATGGCATGTCACTTCAGGATGCTGTGGTAGCCATGCTGATTCAGGTTGCCTTCAATCTTGAATAAATCCCCAACAGCGTCACCAGCAAAGCACCCCCACACCATCACACCTCCCCCTCCATGCTTCACGGTGGGAAACAGGCATGTAGCATTCATCCGTTCACCTTTTCTGCGTCGCACAAAGACACGGCGGTTGGATCCAAAGATCTGAAATTTGGACTCATCAGACCAAAGCACAGATTTCCACTGGTCTAATGTCCATTCCTTGGGTTTCTTGGCCCAAATAAATCTCTTGTGTTTGTTGCCTCTCCTGAGCAGTGGTTTCCTAGCAGCTATTTGACCATGAAGGCCTGATTCACGCAGTCTCCTCTTAACAGTTGTTGTAGAGATGTGTCTGCTGCTAGAGCTCTGTGTGGTATTCATCTGGTCTCTAATCTGAGCTGCTGTTAATTTGCGATTTCTGAGGCTGGTGACTCAGATGAACTTATCTTCAGCATCAGAGGTGACTCTTGGTCTTCCTTTCCTGGGGCGGTCCTCATGTGAGCCAGTTTCGTTGGAGCACTTGATGGTTTTTGCGACTGCACTTGGGGACACATTCAAAGTTTTTGAAATTTTCTTGACTGACTGACCTTCATTTCTTAAAGTAATGATGGCCACTCGTTTGTCTTTACTTAGCTGATTGGTTCTCGCCATAATATGCATTCTAACAGTTGTCCAATAGGGCTGTCAGCTGTGCATCAACCTGACTTCTGCACAACACAATTGATGGTCCCAACCCCATCAATAAGGCAAGAAATTCCACTAAGTAACCCTGACAAGGCACAGCTATGAAGTGAAAACCATTTCAGGTGACTACCTCTTGATGCTCATCAAGAGAATGCCAAGGGTGTGCAAGGCAGTCATCAGAGCTAAGGGTGGCTACTTTGAAGAAACTAGAATATAAGAGATGTTTTCAGTTATTTCAAACTTTTTTGTTAAGTACATAATTCCACATGTGTTCATTCATAGTTTTGATGCCTTCAGTGAGAATCTACAATGTAAATAGTCATGAAAATAAAGAAAATGCGAAGAATGAGAAGGTGTGTCCAAACTTTTGGCCTGTACTGTATATGTACATATACATTTATAGGGTGGGGAAGCAAAATTTACAATGAACATTTAGTTGTTTTTTCTCAGCAGGTACTACGTCAGTTGTTTTGAAACCAAACATATACTGATGTCATAATCATACCTAACACTATTATCCATACCTTTTCAGAAACTTTTGCCCATATGAGTAATCAGGAAAGCAAACGTCAAAGAGTGTGTGATTTGCTGAATGCACTCGTCACACCAAAGGAGATTTCAAAAATAATTGGAGTGTCCATGAAGACTGTTTATAATGTAAAGAAGAGAATGACTATGAGCAAAACTATTACGAAAAAGTCTGGAAGATACTATTAAAGAAGAATGGGAGAAGTTGTCACCCGAATATTTGAGGAACACTTGCGCAAGTTTCAGGAAGCGCGTGAAGGCAGTTATTGAGAGAGAAGGAGGACACATAGAATAAAAACATTTTCTATTATGTAAATTTTCTTGTGGCAAATAACTTCTCATGACTTTCAGTAAACTAATTGGTCATACACTGTCTTTCAATCCCTGCCTCAAAATATTGTAAATTTTGCTTCCCCACCCTGTAAATATATATATGTCAGATTGAAAATGTTGTATTTAGGCTCACAGAAATTCTAATCATAAAAACTAAGTGAAAAAACTACTACTGGGTGAGGTCAAGGGCGTCACAGATGGACAGCCCACTACTTTTTGATTCATAACTTTTGAACCAGGCAAGTTTAAGACAAATATTACACATAATTGGAAAGGTCTAAATGCCATCTTAAACATACTCAAAGGGCCAAATTTAGTTTCAAATATTTCTAAATGAAAAAATATCAAAAACTACTGCGTCACGGTTGGACAAAAAAATGTATGTCTATTTTTTGCAAGAATAACAAAGTTCTCAAAAGTAAAGTTTCTACGACATTATCATCCTAAAATGTATCAGTGTAAACCTTTATACCCTCTATTTTACAACCTAATAATTGGTTAGAGGAAAAAAATATTTTATCATACCTAATAAACAAGAGTTTTGACAAACGTCAACTGGCAAATGGCAGCAAATGGCAACGTCACAGATGGACAACAAAAGTAAATATCAAACTAAATAAATAATATTTAATACATATTAAATATCAAATAATTTTTTAAATTTCAATTATCAATATCAGACACTTTTTTTTTTTTTTTTTTTTTACAATATATACAACATACAAATACACATACACATAAACATTATATTAAAATGTATAGATATTATTGATTGATTGATTGATTGATTGATGGAGAAAACTTTACACGATAGTATGGCTCTCCCAATATGGTTAAATCATGATGTTAGCCCTGTGATATAGCCATTGTGTTGGTGGGTAAGGCCCTTGGCAGATGTCAAATTACATTGGTGCAGGGGTATAGGTAGAATTTAAGAAGGGGGGAGGGGGCAAGGTGTAAATACTGACTGAATGAAATGATACTGAATTAGGCTCATACTGCCACCTGCACGGTAACTCGGTCATTTTTTGTCCGATCAGCACCAAACTTGATGTGGTTAATGTTGCTCCTGCTCTGAACAAAATACTGAATCTGGCCCACAGTGCCACCTAGTGGTCCCGCACGGTAACTCAGTAATTTTTGGTCCGATCAGCACCAAGCTTGACCTGGTTGATGTTGTTCCTGCCTCGAACAAAATGACACAGCGATACTGAATCCAATTGATAGTGCCATCTAGTGGTCCCGGAAATTTGCCTCGGCTGTGCGCCGATTGGGCCTGGACGTGGACGCGACCTTGTGATCACGAGCGGGAACAACCTTGGAATAGAGCCGACGGTGTGCCCCCACGACCCCCCCCCCCCACGACCCCCCCCCCATGACCCCCGAGCCCCTCTCACGATTTCCGCGTGTGGAAATTGTCTAGTTTTCAATTCCTGTGATAAAAACAAAACACAAAACAAGAAAAAAAAACTAGGATGATGCCATGCTGGGTCCTGAATGACAGTATTAGCATTTACAGATTACACAGATACATTCTGGAACAACAATAAGCTATCAGCCCACAACACAGATAACTACTAACGATTCAACAAAGAGCAACAAAGAAAACAATATATCAGTCCCTCCAGAAAAACATGACAATGCGATTGCATAATCCAATTCAAAGCAAATAGCACACATTATGCAGGGGCCCACATTTTTTCAAAAATAATGCATATTCACTGCAATAATAGCATAATTCCACACAAAATACATGAAATATATGGGGTTCGCATAATTTCATGATGATTTCATAAAAAATATTGTATTATAACTTTACTCAGGTTCTGATGTAATATGAAATGCGCAATGTCATCAGCTGGTGTATCCACATAAGGTAAACTAACTCTGAGCCTCAAAAAAATCCTACAAGATGATGAAAAATGCAGCTCATTTGCCCACAAAAACATCTGCAA
Organism: Sphaeramia orbicularis; assembly: GCF_902148855.1. Classification (NCBI taxonomy): domain Eukaryota; kingdom Metazoa; phylum Chordata; class Actinopteri; order Kurtiformes; family Apogonidae; genus Sphaeramia; species Sphaeramia orbicularis. Next base: position 5,686,432 of record NC_043959.1, read on the forward strand.
AAGACAAAGCAAATCAGTCTCGCAATGTCCTACATGAAAGCAGGAGTATACTATTTTGCATCCCATGCAACTGTACATTGGAACATAAAGGAAAATCAACACTGGAGAGCCACTTTTCCAGTGTGAAACATTTGAAAATGGTTTCTGCTGCAGTGATAATTATGTTATATGAACATAAAGGCTATAATAGCCTTGAAACAGATGGCCTGTTCTACCTCACTTTTGTGAAGCAGGAAGCAATTATTACATTTTTGACACTTGTGACTCAGGAATGTTAAAGCCATGTTTGAGTCATGCTTAGAAAATAAAAAAGACCTAAAACAAAACCAGCACTTTCTGTGATGGAGAGTATGCTTACTTCTTGTATGTTTGCTTATCATAGGATGTAATTAGAAATTTTTCACTTAGTCTAGTTAGAACTGGGTGTGGGAGAAGAATCAGTGTTTTTCATTGAAATGCATGTTTTTCCAGTTCCTGCATATTTTTGCAACTTCGCATTGCATTTTTTGCAAATTCCCACAATCTCACAACATAAAATCCCATAAAAACCATGCATCCAGCCTATAATCAAGGATTTTTGTCCACATAATCAAGGATTTTTGCCCAAATAATAAAAGATTTTTGTCCGCATTTTTCTAGAGGGACCGATATACAGCCACTTGTCACTTTGGTACGTCTGTTTAACTGCACATTAAGGCAAATATCTAATAGATCAATAACATGGCAGTAACTCAGTGAATTAGGGCAGTGGTTCTCAACTGGGGGCACAGACACTCTCCCGCAGGGGTGCAAGCACAGGATGGGAGGAAAAAAAAAAAATCAAGAAAAATCCCGAACTCACAGGCTAGTAGTACAAAGGAGATGCAGCAAATTCCCCCCCATGTCAAAATGCAAGCGGTTGGACTATTACAGTGTTTGTGAACAGGGGCAGTAACCAGGCCCGGACTGGCTAATCGGGAGGACCGGGACAATTCCCGGTGGGCCGGTATAATATTTGGGCCGCGAGGGCCGGAGTTCACTTTAAATATGTATTTAATATTTTATTTATTTATTTATTTTTGGGGGGCCGGTGTTCAGTCATAGCACTGAGTTGATCACATAATCTGCAGCCGCTGTTCCTGGGCCACAACTTTTTCACAAAAACGACCTCCCGTTTGGAAACTAATAAGGACGATGAACCGGGTAAACCACCTTTCAAGCTAGTTAATTATCGAGTCAATGTGTGGCATTGTGGCGTGTAACATAACGTTATGTCATTTAAATAATAGTATGATACGACGCCCCATAACTGGGAAACTTTGTCTTGTAGCTCCTCAGAGTCAGAAAGAACATCCAGCAGCAGACACCAGCCATGAGCCCACAAGTCCAGAGTGGGCAGGTAGGACTGCTCAGAGAGGGAAGATTATTAATAAATAAGCTCCATTGAAGAGTATGGTGTAGGCCTGTTCAATATGAAAGGTGCTCTGAGATGCTCCAGGATTCAGCACTACATGAATGAAACTGACACCAAGGCCTTGCAAAATAGAAGATTTGTGCTGAGAATTATGAGCATTTTTAAACTGTGCTTTAGTGTCAGAAGCAGAGCCAGGAGCCAGTAGTGATGAGGGGATTGTTCCTGTCAGGATGGAAGGAAAAGGTGAGCTGTTGGAACAGACTGTGTGAACAAGCATTAGTTCTCCTAAAACCACTTTCTAGACCCAAATGATAGTCCTGACCTATTTTATTTTTTATTATTAAAAGTGAGACAGTAAATACACAAAGCCCACAACTGAAAGGCAATAGCATAAAGTAAGCCTGCATATTTTGCCAATGTAAATATCTTAATTAGTTCAGTAAGTCAAAATGTCTGTAGATATTATTTTTTATCGTGGTACAGGTGCAGGCAAGTCTAGGGAAACTGGAGGAAGTGTGAAAGGGAGAGCAGAGTCTACTGATGACAGAGGAGCAGCTCAGCAGCACAACCCTGAACCACTAGTCAGAAATGACACAGATGAAGATGAGTCTGTTGTTAGCTTTGATTGCTTTGCTCGCCCTCAGTCACGGGATACACATATTTTTTTCTTATCATCCTCATCAAATCCCTAATATCACTATACCAAAAGTTTTCAATAGCATCGATGGAACAAACCGCAAGTAAGTTGTGATGGAAATCTTTTGTTGCAGAGGATACAAAAATAATAGTTATTAGAAAGTGCAGCAAGCTTTATTTATTTTTTTTAATTTTTAATATTTTTATACTTTCATTTCATTTCAAACATTTTAAAGGTTTGAAAAATGTTAACACTTATAAGAACAAAAATATAGATTCTGTTATTGTTGTGTTGTGAGGAATAATAATGTTGGAGATGTCGATGTGCACTCACTTTTGAAATAAATCCACATTGTGAAGCAACCTTTACTTGCGCTGAATTGGAAATATTTAGAAAATACACTGAATTAGAAGGCTTTGTAGAACAGTGTGTAGACCTAACATGTAAGGTTATAATTGTATGATTTTAATAATAATCGGTCGTGATCTAAAGTGGGCCGGTCTGAGGTATGAAACTCCAGGGCTGAAAATGAGTCTCAGTCCGGCCCTGGCAGTAACCCTGCGTAAAGACCCCATGTAAGCGCCCCCCCCCAGGTATAGAGGGGTCAGCAGGAGGCGCATGATGCCATTAGTGGGCCTTTGTTCAAACAAGGTTAAGAAACACTGATTTAGGGTACGTAGACTACAGCTGGAAGGTTTAATCGTACCGAACTGATTATTAAAAAATTATTCTATTGCAATTTCACTGGATCAAAGCTTTGTTTCCTTAATTTCACTACCACTAAACATTGGTTCAGCTGTTGTGTTTGACATGGATGCTTATTGTGACATACATGGTGAGAGGATTAGCACAAAGTCATATGTTAGCTACATCTTAAGTTGTTAGTATGTTGAAAACCAATGTGATGATGACTGCAGTGCACATATTGTTTGTAGATGTCATTTGATTTGTTTGTTGTTTATATCTGTAGATATATTTAGAAATACTTTTATACTGCTGTTTTATACATATATATATATATATATATATATATATATATATATATATATATATATATATATGCTCCATGAATGTCTTGTTCCAGTAGCCAATTTGACATCAGAATGTCCTAGTTCCCCGACACCTGACGCAGACCTTGATGTCCCGGGCGACATCCGAGCCTGTATGACTCTATCATTTATTGTAACGCTCATTTGGAGGTATAGGCATATAGTGTAAAGGGCCTTGCCCAAGGGCCCATGATCCATGCTTCATTCCTGCCGGGATTCGAACCAGCAACCTTCCGCAAACCACTGAGTTATCCAGTTACTTTAGGCAGGTTCTGAAAAGTCAGCTGAATGGCAAAAGTAAGATCCATGCCATTAACACCTATGTCCTACCAGTCATCAGATACCCCCTGGCATCATATCCTGGCCACTGGAAGAGATACAAGCCACTGACATCAAGACAACAAAGCTCCTTACCATGCATGGACACAAAGTGAAAGGATGGGGGCCGAGGACTAGTAAGTGTCAGAACTACTGTCCAGGAGGAAACGGCAAACCTCCAGGAATATATCAAGAAAATGGCCCCCAATGACCAACTGATAAGTGAATGCCTCAGCCAACAAAAGCCCAGTAAGGACGAGGAGTCCGAGAGGCTTTCATGGAAGGACAAGCCCCTGCATGACATGTACCACCGGCAAATTAAGGAAGTGGCTGATATCGAGAAAACATACCAGTGGCTGGAAAAAGCTGGACTGAAAGACAGCACGGAGGCACTACTCATGGCTGCACAAGAACAGGCCCTGAACACCAGAGCAATAGAGGCCGGGGTCTACCACACCAGACAAGACCCCAGGTGTAGGCTGTGCAGAGAAGCCCCTGAGACAGTCCAGCACATCACAGCAGGGTGTAAGATGATGGCAGGCAAGGCATGCATGGAAGGGCATAACCAGGTAGCAGGCATAGTGTACAGGCATATCTGTACCGAGTATGGACTGGAGGTCCCAGGGTCCAGATGGGAGACACCCCCCAAAGGTGACAGAGAACAAACAGGCCAAGATCCTGTGGGACTTCCAGATCCAGACCGACAACATGGTGATGGCCAATCAGCCTGTCATAGTGGTGGTGGATAAACATCAGAAGAAGAGAAGATTTTATTTATATATATATATATATATATATATATATATATATATATATATATATATATATATATATATACACACACAGTATATATCATTTAACTTTTATACTTTTTGTGGTTGTTCTTTCAGCTGGTTCAGCAATAAAGAAGTTGTCATTTTCAGAAAGGTCACATTTTTACAATATTTTTTCTATTAAAATAATCGTTTATTTATTAATCGATTACAAAAATAGTTGATAGCTGTAGATGTAATGTAGACATAGTCAAGACAATTTGCTGAAGTTTATTAGTTAGTTTGATCCCCATTAGCTGCCGCACACCACAGCAGCTACTCTTCCTGGGGTCAATAACAACATAAAAACAAAGCACCACAAGTTCACGTGTTTTTGTAATTATGATATTTCTAATAAATTTAACTAAAGAGTATCTAATTCTGCCTTTTACATGTAACCAGGCCAGACGGGCGTGAGTGTCTCTACTGCTTGTTCTAAATGGACAGTTTAGGACTATTTGAGCTGCTTTATTTTGCGCAATTTGAAGTTTGTTTAGATTTATTTCTGATGTGTTTGACCAAACGATTGAACAATAATCTAAATGTGACAGAACTAATGATTCCACTAGTGTTCTCCTTATTTGATATGGTATGCAATTTCTACATTGTTTAACAGCACCAATGCTTCTGCCTATTTTATTTAATATTTGCTTTATATGACAGTTCCAAGTCAACGTACTAGCAACAGTCACACCCAACAGCTTGGCCTCAGCTACTTGTTCTATGACAGTTCTGCCTACAGACAACTTCAAAATGGGAGTTTTTAAAAAAATTTCTTGACCCCAACACCATACATTTACTCTTCTCAGTATTGAGCACTAATTTATTTTCTCTCATCCAATTTGCAAATAGTTTTAACTCATCTTTTAGAACTTTTTTAAGTTCACCAATATAAGGACCAAACAGATAAATGGTAGAATTATCTGCATATAGAGCAATGGTGGCACGTTCCAAAATAAAGGCAAATCATTTGTAAAAATAGAAAATAAAAGTGGTCCTAAACAGCTGCCTTGGGGCACTCCACAACACAGTGTCTGAGTATCAGGAAAGCTACCATTAAACAGTACTGTAAATTCTCTATTGGTACGATAACTTCTCATCCATTCAATAGCAGCCAAATCGAATCCATAACAAGTTGGCTTTTCCAGTAGAATCTCTTGATCAAGTACATCAAATGCTGTACTAAGATCTAACAGTACTGCGCCAGTTATCTTCCTGTTTTCAATGTCTTTTAACCAGTCATCAGTTATCTGAACTAAAGCTGTTGTTATAGCGTGTCCTTTCTTATAAGCATGTTGATATACTGTATTCAGCCCATTTTTACTAAAGTACATATTAATTTGGTCATAAACTGCTTTCTCAAAATAGGGAGAATACTAATGGGTCTGCTGTTTTTGCCAGAAAAGGACTCCTAGTTATTTTTTAATAGAGGTATGATTTTCGCTTTTTCCCAACTAGCAGGACAAACACCCTTTTTTAAACTCAAACTGATGATGTAGCATATGGGCATAGCAATCACATCAGCTACCATTTTTAAGAATTGCACATCGAGTCCGTCAACACCAGGAGGTTTCACTTTCATTAATTTTAAGACATTTTCTACCACAGTAATACATACTTACTTACTACTGATCTGTTCTTCATAATTTTGTTTTTAATTGTGTTCATGGATGATTCACATCTTGACCTGGAATCCATACACTTGCGCAAATTTTGAACCTTATTCTTGAAGAATTTGCTTAGATAATTTGCAATGTCAACAGGTTTAGTCAAAAATGACTCATCAGCTTCCAAAAATGTTGGTAAAGATTTGACTTTCCTTCCCATTAATCCATTAAGTGTATTCCATATTTTCTTACTGTCTAATTTTGTCTCCTTGGATTGATTTTCATAGATCTTTTTTTTTTTGTTCTGTTTAATTTTGTAACAAAATTCCTCAATTGTCTGTACTTTTTACAATGAACAATATCACCAGATTTGATGGCCTCTGCTTCATTTCTTAATTTTATGTGTTCTGTAAGTTCAGAATCTACCCAAGGAGAAGCAACATTTCTTATAGTCATTCGTCTTAATGGTGCATGTTTATCAATAAGTGGCATGAGTAAACTCATGAAGACATCCAAGGCTCTGTCAGGATCTTTGTCTTGTAATTCTCTTGACCAATTAACATTGCGGACCTCCTCCGCATAATTTAGGTCATTAAACTGTTTAAATATTCTTGTAACAATTATCTTCTGTCCTGATTTAGATACTTTGGTCTTTCTTCAGACTGCAATTAAATTATGATCACTGAACCCCATACGTACAGAACTTGCTTTTGAACAAAAATCAATTGCATTAGTAAAAATCAGATCTATACAAGTGGACGTTTTTGTCCCAACAGATTTATAGAAAACTCTGGTTGGTTTCGTAACAATTTGTATTAAATTATATGTATCTGCTATTGAGAGCAACTTACTTTTTAATGCACAATTATTAGAACTCCAGTCAATGTTTAAATCCCCTAAAAAATATACCTTGTTTTCAGAGTCACATGCTTTATCCAACATATAACAGATTCCATCCAGACAGACCATTGGTGCATTAGGTGGTCTGTAACAAACACCCATAAGAACAGGCTTCAAATATGGCAGATTCACTTCCAACTATAGTGCTTCAACACCAATGCAAACAAGATCATCCCTTATTTTAACAGGAATCTGATCCTGAACATAAAACGCTACTCCACCACCATTAATATTTCTATCATATCTATAGAATTTATGCCCATGTATATATAGACCACAGTCTTCTATTGTTGCATCCAAATGAGTTTCAGATATAGCCAATATATGAAACTTGTTACTGTCCAGTATTCCATTTATCTCCAGAACTTTACTTCTCAAACTACAGATATTTAAATGAACTATTTTCAATCTGTTTGGTAATTTATCCATCATTATTGTGTGTTTTCCTACGATAGTAAATTAAAAAGAAACATTTATAAATTGTAGAGCTATAAAGTAACCAAACACAACACACAAACAAAAATTTACAGACATACACTCTTATGCAGGAACAGGAAGTCAAACAGCATCAGAATGATGAAGAAAGGCGACTCTCTAGGATTTACAGTGAATGGTCCGATAAAGAGGAAACATCCAGCGAGCTGCATTTTTTACCGAGGGAAAATGTCATGTTGATGGCAGAGGTCAAAGAGGAAGGACCATACTGTTTCAGGCTGATCGGAAAGCAACATGATATAACTAAATTATGTAGAGGAGCGTCTCTAAACACACAGAGATGATGAACCTTGAAGTGGATTGGCTACAGCAGCAGCAAATACATTTACTCACCACTGTCTGAGTTATATCCAGAACTAGCAAGATGTACAGGGGTTGGACAAAATAATGGAAACACCTTCACCTCAAGATGATAATGCCCCAATCCATACAGCTAGAATTGTTAAAGAATGGCATGAGGAACATTCTAATGAAGTTGAGCATCTCGTATGGCCAGCACAGTCCCCAGACCTCAACATTATTGAGCATTTATGGTCAGTTTTAGAGATTCAAGTAAGACGTCGATTTCCACCGCCATCGTCTCTAAAAGAGTTGGAGGGTATTCTAACTGAAGAATGGCTTAAAATTCCTTTGGAAACAATTCACAAGTTGTATGAATCAATACCTTGAGGAGAATTGAGGCTGTAATTGCCGCAAAAGGCGGACCTACACCATATTAAATTATATTTTGTTGATTTTTTAAGGTGTTTCCATTATTTTGTCCGACCCCTGTATCTACCACAGCCAGTGAACATGTAACAGAATGCAGTGCAACACAATTGCTTATTCATGACCTCATCTGTAAAATAAGTTTCAATACCATAACCTCCCACAACACCTGTAAGATTCCTAGTGGTAGTACTTATTTGTTGTTGATGTTATGGATCCAGAGAATTCCAGCCTCCTTACCCAGAGAGATCTTCTCCCCAGAGTCCGCCGGTAGGAGGAAGACAAGCAGAGCCAGAGTGGAGATGAGGACGCAGGGGAGAAGCAGGTTGAGGCCGTAGTAAAGGGTCCGCCTCCTCATGACCACGGTGTAAGTGATGTCAGGGTATGGCTCTGGACAGCATTTGTAAAAGCGCTCATTCTTCCGTCCTGGAACCTCTGTGACACAACATCAGGATCTTAACAAAAACATCTCACTATAAAATATTATCTAAGACAGAAAGTGGTAAAGCATTACTAAGAATTAGCAATGCATTCTTTCACATTATTATGTGCAATAGTGTTGCAATGATACGACATCAACAGATATCATTCATTACTGCTATAATGCAGCCAGGGTCTTACTCCACGTTCCCGCGATTACCGCTTATTCATTTTGGACTTTTTTCACACATATTATAAATCAGTACGTTCACAAGAGTCTGCAGAAGCCACGTGAAAAAATTTCTGAGATAGGATCAACAGTTATGGAACAATCACAGTTTATTTGAATAATACTTTTACTTTTGATTTTAACATTAAAAAAACATCGGATGAAATTCTTACTGATCAAATTGTAGTGTATGTGTGAATAGTGCAGTGGGTAGAGAAGGGGATCATCAAACACTAGGTCCCAGGTTCAAATCCCGTTTAAAAATTTGCAGGACAAAGAAGTTATTTTAAACAGTCGGTCCCAGGTTCAAATCCCGTTTAAAAATTTGCAGTTAAATTATTTTAATAACTTCTTTTTCCTGTAAATTTTTCAACAGGTTTTGCTGCATTGCATTGTGGGTATTTCACATTTTGCACACACATTACAGAAAACATGCGCTATGGTTTTTCAAAATAAAAGCCTGATTAAAAATATTAAATGAGTTATGAATAAATGAGTAATAACTTATTATCTTCATTTTTCTGACCACATGCTCAAATGTTTGTGCAATTTTACTTCATTAAAAATTATTCTTTCTCGCAGACACACACGGACACACAACAGGGTTTTTCCAAATAAAAGCCTCATTAAAAGGTCATAGTGGTTTCAGCAAAGGGCTGCTGGTGTTCTGTAGGGATGAAAGGAGGATGTACACAAAAGGGTGGGGGCTGGTGTCGAAACGGAGAGGTATGAGTGGACCTGAGGTGTCGACGGTCACAGAAGGCGGAACATGCAGTGTGAGGTCCCGCCAAATGCTGCTAGCAGCTTTAATTTTTTGTCTGTTTTTTTCTCTTCATTTGATATGTTTGAATAAATAGCAGGTATAATTTCTCATTGTGGACCTTTGCGTCCAGACCATTACCATAAACTAAATGAAAAAGAAAAATTAGGGGAAAAAATATAGCAATTGTAAAGCAAAGAAAAATGCAAGAAAAAGACCACTAATCTACACAAATATAAAAAGGGGAAAACATCATTCAACCAATAAATCCAGTCGGTGTGTGTCAGTGCATCAATTCATATTTCTTTTACTTAGTCTCTTCTATATGGATAAAATACTATACTTCCTTTCCAAAATATTTTAAAGATATGTGTTTTAAGTCTCAAAGCAAATGTAAATTTTCCGCTACAAAAACGCCAATAACCACATTAACCCGATAATAATAACTGTTAATGTAAATGGTGCTTGACTTAATAATTTTTCAATATTGCCACAAAATCAACATTGTTCTAAGAGTCCTGAAGCTGTTACAACTTATCAAAGTGCAAAAGTTCTTTCGCCATACTCTCTATGATTGTATTCCAATGGTTTATTTACCTTGGTATACAAATTAGATTACATTAGATTAGATTAGATTAGATTAGACTTTATTGATCCACACAATGGGGAAATTACTTTGTTACAGTAACAGCACAAGACATAACAGGCTGCCAGTATGCAAATGTGATTCAGCTTGTAAAATCATGTCTAAAAAAGTGGTGCCAGGCACAACGAACTCCACCCCTCGCACGTATTTCGCACCTTATAAGTAAACCTACCTTTCGTCAAATGTAATGACATCTATTTTGGGTCACTGGCATTCTATAAACCCAGTTTGGTATGAATTGAACCAATAGTTTTGCTGCTAAAGTGTTAACAAACAAACAAATTGGGGGGGGGTGGTATAAAATTATACAAGGGCCTTCAAGAACTATGGGGGATGAATATGGCATGCATAATAATAAAAATGTGAATGTGAGAGAAACTTTCAATCATCATTGGTGGAACAGGAGCAATGGAAATCAATCCAACCACTCTCAAATTAAAGAATACAGTCTAAGAAATTACACTGACCATCAGATGTTTCTGTCATGAAGTTTATGGGTCATTCATTACAATAACCAGAGTAACTTAGCTGAACTACTTGATAGTAGCATTTAATTTATTTAAATTGCATGACCTGCCGCTAGCCTGCTAATTAGCTCAGGTGTCTGTACTGTCACATTACTGTTAACAAACACGACAGTATGTGTTTGTTACGGGTCTCACAATGGACACCCATAAGCAGATAAGGTTCCTGTATAAACAGGATAAAAATGATGAGACAGGCAACGGTGCTTCCTTCCAGTTCAGCCTCACTCAGCAGAGTCTTTATTACTCAGTATTACAAATAAAATAAAATCATCAAATAAAATCATCTTTTCCATTCCATTCTGCATTGATTTTGTTTCTTTCCAACATTACTTCATTCACAATCACAGATCAAAAATATTTATATACTGATTAGCCTAAAACTGCATCAACAAAGCTTTCAGTCTTGCATATCTCAGTCATTCAGTTCTGAAACTGAGTCAAATTTTACCTTTAGTTCCAAGGCAAATTAAACTAACACATTGGCACAAAATGTACACAAAAAAAAGGTCCCTACTTTAACCTTCCAGTATTTAGCCTCACTAATAAGTGAAATAAAACTACGACATAACTCCAAATGAGCAAAAATAAAACACGAGCTGAAGACTGATAACCAATACTAATAAATGTGTTTAAACTGTAAACATACACCTAAGCATACACACATGACTTTCATCAAGAGTTTTCAAAACCATGACACAAAATTCAGCCAACCATGGAATGTGCTGGAGCCAGAAACTTAGCTAACTTTCTACCTTGAGACAAACCAAAAGACGGGCGCCATTTTCGCCGACATGAAACAGAAAGTAAAAATCGATACTCCACCCGTTCATAAGTTAACGTAATTAAACTACCTAAAAAAAACGTTTTGTGTCTTATCCCTAGTGTTCAATGACATTTCTGTACTCATATACAAGTTTTCAAACCGTACTAACCTGTATAAACAGGATAAAAATGATGAGACAGACAACGCTGCTTCCTTTCAATTCACCCTCGCTCAGCAGAGCGAGGAAGCAACGATCGTCGTTAGCAAAGAGAGTCCATAGGGAGAAGCACAGTGCCACACTGCCTCCTGCTGGCCAAGCTGAGGTATCCAGGATAAACTCCACTGAATTAAATCAGCTATAAAATATATACAGGGTGTCCCATAAGTTTCCATACATAGGAAAAATAAACGTTTCTTGACATAAACCATTTTTATTTATATAATATGCTCTATATGACTGCCATTTTGTCGGGAACACATTTCAATGCGTGTCCTCCACTGCTGAAGAACTATAAAGAAGAAATATAAAGAAATACATGTTAGAACCATATATGTATGGAATGTATTTTGTCTCCTATGAATGGAGACTTATGGGACACCCTGTACATTTGCAGCCATAAGGACTAAAATTACTGTTTCTTCTCTTTTTTTCCCACAGGAAAACAACAGTTCAAAACAACACAACAAACACAAAACGTGACGACATATTTTGTGTGCGTCACATGTTCACCTTTATTAAGGAACTTAAATTAGTTGAAGATGTTCACTGTTGGTAGATGTCAGAATCCTAATAAATAGGTAGCCTAAGACTAGCAAGCCTATACTTATTTCCTGCTGCTCCTGCAACTTACCAGCACCTCTCGCTTGTCATCTGAGCTCGCCTGTCCCTGCACTGCCAGGGGATGCTTTGACTCAACCTCCTCCTGGCATCCACAGTCTTCATAAATAGCTCAGTAAACTTTTTGCATTTGGATGGCTGTAATAGTTTGGCCCTCTTCTTGCTGTAACCCTGGTGATAAAACAGAGTATATACCACTTTAATTCATGTCTGGCTCTGGTGAGTGAGTATAATCTCGCGTTGTTTCATAAATTTTTGCGAGATGATCACGTGGGTCGGTGCGACCAATCGATGCTGGCATTGGGGACGTCATGCGGTCACGTGATGGGGGTGTAGCTAATCGCACCCAGTCACGTGACAGGGGTGTAACCAGCAGTGACGTGCAGTCAGAGGAGGCAGAGCCTCCCTTGTCAATCTTGAAAAGAAAAAAAACTTGACTATAAAATATAATAAATGTTGATAGTTGTCAGCTGGTATGTCCTATAAACTAATTTTCCGTTCAAATCCAGTATTGTTATTATTATTATTATTATTTTTTTGTCAATTAGAATAGCAGAATTTCCACATGCTCCGTTCAAATACAGGGAGGAGATGCGTTTTGAGGCAGCGCTGTGCTGTGCCTCCAGGAGAACTGTCTACTCCCCTCATGAACTCTGCTGGTACCCGATGAAAATATTGTGTCACTGTCCCTCTGTATATCGCAGTTAAAATGCTTTCGAACACTGATTATATGCTCTATCCTTCCATAATCTGAATAACGTATGGAATGTATTTCTGTAATGTGTTGAGGCTTGCAGATTAATCAGAAAACCACAGTGAAAAAGTCACTAGGGGAGGCAAACAGTACCCCTGCCTCATGATAGATGGCGCCTGTGAGTCCACAGATTCATGCGCTTATAATCTTCTTCGTTCTTTTTCATACACTTTAATTCACCAGGATCGGCGCATGGATTTCATGTACAAATAAAGGTAAGACCATAAACTTTTTTTTATTTTTAGTTTGAAATGGCTCTTTTTGAAGGTTTCCAGTCGAGTTCCTGCCAGTCTACCTATGCTGACTTGATGCAGAGCCCATATACCCAGGCCATTCCTTTTGCTCACTCTCTCTATTCCAGTTTCTCAGGCCACCATATATTTATAGATCTGGCTCTGAAAGAGTCAGTGCCTCCCCAGCCATGAACCCCACTGCACGTCACTGGTAACCAACCACTGCTCTATATACACACGGTAGTCAGTCACTCAGGTGTAGCGGAGATGCCGCGCACGTACCATGCTGAAGGTTGGTTTGAATCCATTTTTCACTTCTGTTTTCACCACAAATGAGTTAACATTCTGTGTATACATTGTGGTGTTTAGGAGCCCGTCCACCAACCTGACTGACGCAACCCGAGCCGCGTTAACCGAACCGATATGACTGGAGTTATCACCCGAATTGGTGAGTGAAGTTGCGCTAGCTTAGCTGCGCTAGCTTAGCCGTGGCTAATTAATTCATATGGTGTGGTTTGTCGGTGATTTTACTGCCGTTTCCACACAAGGGTTCTTCAACCTTAATGTCCATGCCTGTTTAATTAGGCCCGAGCCGAGTAAAGCCGGCGCAGGGCCTATTGAGTCTGCAGTGGGCGCATGGGGACGAAATCGCCAGTGACGCGGTCGCCTTTCGCCACTGTCGCCACTCTCACACATATTCACATTCATGGCAGTCAGACCTTTCTGAACATGAACATGACATGTGCACAAATCGCATATTTACACCTGCTCAGAATTAATGGGAGTCAATGGGCCATGCCCAGTCAGGGTTAGTCACGTGGGTGTAAGTGCACGACACGTGACCTCTGACCCCACAGACATGTGGGGGACCTCGAGAGCTTTCAAATAAGGCCAAATACGTGGTTGCCACGGAAACGGCTATATTGTTCTTGCTCAGATTATTATTAGGCCCGAGCCGAGTAAAGCCGGCGCAGGGCCTATTGAGTCTGCAGTGGGCGCATGGGGACGAAATCGCCAGTGACGCGGTCGCCTTTCGCCACTGTCGCCACTCTCACACATATTCACATTCACGGCACTGAGACCTTTCCGAAGATGTACATGACATGTGCACAAACTGCATATTTACACCTGCTCAGAATGAATGGGAGTCAATGGGCCACGCCCACTCGGGGTCAGTCACGTGTGTGTAAGTGCACGACACGTGACATCTGACCCTACAGACATGTGGGGAAGCTTGAGAGCTTTCAAATAAGGCCAAATATGTGGTTGCCACAGAAACAGCTATGTTGTTCTTGCTCAGATTATTATTGTTTTAATTTTTTTTTTTAGGCCCGAGCCGAGTAAAGCCGGCGCAGGGCCTATTGAGTCTGCAGTGGGCGCATGGGGACAAAATTGCCAGTGATGCTGTCGCCTTTCTCCACTGTCGCCACTCTCACACATATTCACATTCATGGCACTGAGACCTTTCCGAAGATGTACATGAGATGTGCACAAATCGCATATTTACACCTGCTCAGAATGAATGGGAGTCAATGGGCCACACCCACTCAGGGTCAGTCATGTGGGTGTAAGTGCACGACACGTGACCTCTGACCCCACAGACATGTGGGGGAGCTCGAGAGCTTTAAAATAAGGCCAAAAAATGTGGTTGCCATAGAAACGGCTATATTGTTCTTGCTTAGATTATTATAATTATTATTTTTTTTTGTTTGTCATATCTTTTCCTTCTCCTGTGCTTTGAGCTCAATTTTGACCCCCTGAACATTTACAAAAACTCACCAAATTTTGCCTAAAATTCAGAAGTGCGAGAAATTGAATTTACATATAGGTTTCATAGATGTCGGTAAAGAAATGTTGCGGCAGCGCCCCCTTGAAAAGTGGAAATACATTACGCCAATGGGAGCGCGTCCAACATAAAGTTTGTCGTAGAGCCACGAAAATCGGTAGACAGATTCATCATGAGGAGACAAACAAAAAATATTATTATGGCCATGCCTCTAAACCAACCCTTAGTCAGCCATATTGGATTGAAATTTCCAAAATGCTGAGTCAGCGTTTTCGCTGACTAACCCTAACCCTAACCCTCCTTGGGCATTTCGCCGAATGAGCTCAAAATTATTATATATTAATTACAAATTAATTACTAATTAATTACAACTCGTAGTTACACATATGCTACATTGCACTCTACTTTGGGTTTTTCTGTTTCAAGTATGGTGAATTCCCCCCATGTAATAGCCTAAATAATTGTACTGGTGCCACCTGTTGTTTTGACGTTATTGCAGGTTGTACAACTACTGTCCAAGTGATAAACTACCAGTATGATTAATTTCAACATGAATTTGGTTGAAAAGTGAAGAGTTAAAGCAGTCACATGGCGTTAATTCAGTGTTTGAGCAGCAGAGAGACAAAAAAGATAGAAAGAAGAAAAAATTGTGCAGTGGGAGATCTCTTATTGAAGGGAGACCTAGTCAAGATGGCAGGAATGTAGTCACATAGATACAGTTTAAAATAATTGTCGCAAACACAGAATAAAAAAATCCCACTCATACAAACAATCCAAATATTTACAGACCAACAGCCTTGATTTCAGATATTTTACTGTTTAAAACCATTGAAATGAATCAGTGTTTGTAGATGGAGCTCAGACTTAGGCTTGTTCCAGGTATCAGGAGAATAGATAGAAGCATAGTTTGTAATGAATCTCAGAGTATTGTGATAAACACTGTTCAACAAGTGAAAAGAATGGGCAGGTGCATTCATATAAAGTCTAACTCTATCATCCAAAACAGGTAAAAATGTTGAGTGCACCAATTTCTCTTTTTAATTACAAGAGAAACACATCTTTCTCAAATAAAATCCCAATAGCAGCTTCAGCTTTCTGACAACACACAGAACATGCTCCTTAAAAGATAAGTGGTGTATTGGTTACTTAAATTGTTGCAGATTTTGATGTTAGTGTGACTATTGAAAAGTTTTTTTTTCCATGCTTTAGAAAACATATAGCCCAGCCAAAACAGATTAACCACCTGGATTTAGCTAAACAAACAGTTCAGCTCCTTCCATTGGATAATTAATGCAATGATGAACATGTTTCAGCTGCAACAGCTTCTTTAACTTTAACTGATGGAGTGAGTAGCTTCTCTTTTATTAAACAACCATTAGCTGGATAGAAGCAGAAAGACTGGACTGTAATTTCAATGGAAAAAGGTCATGGGGTATGATGAGTCCAGATTGACCCTGTTCCAGAGTGATGGGCACATTAGGGTGACAAGAGATTACCCATCATGCCTAGTGCCTACAGTACAAGCCTGTGGGGGCAGTGTTTCGATCTGGAGTTGAGTCAAGTGGTCTAGTCCAGGCTCAGCAATGCCAAAAATATGTCAGAAATAAATTGGTCTGCAAATGTCTTGATTGATTGCATGAGTTTTTCCCTGTGTTTGCAAATGCTATTATTATTTTAACTATGTGACTGTATTGCTGCCATCTTGGCCATGTCTCCCTTGAAAAAGAGATCCCCCATCTCAATGGGACCAACCTGGTTAAATAAAGGTTAAATAAAAAAACCAACAATAAAATTAAATAAATGATGCACTGCTCCGCAATGCAGAAAACACACCTCTCATACAACTGGAGGAAAATAAAAAGCTGCTATGATCATCATGCACATCAGAGCTGGTCTTTCTATGGTAGTTATGTAAACAGCACTGGTCTACAATTTTTTACAAATGATTTGCTTCAGAGATTAAATGTGCTAAATGTTACGTATTTTAATAAGATTAATTGGAAAACAAATGACAAAAGTGCCGATTTGCCGATGTTTTCAAGGTATATAATTAAGTGTTATTACATATATATATTGGTTGATTTTACTATTTATATAATAGTTTTATAAATCTTCCACTAAATAGAACCTGTAAAGTGAATGTATTCTAATGTGCAGACAGTGTTTTGAAGTAGATCTTGTAGCTCTGAGACAAACATTCCTTTTGAGTCAAACCCACTCTCTCGTTAATTCTTGAATTTCACATTTTGACCCAAGGCTGAATCTTGGAAAGTTTAGCCAACCAGCATTTTTTACTTGATTTTTCTTTATCAGTGACTCTCATGTGGTAAAATTTCATTACTTTTATTCTGGAAGCATTTTCCTTGTAGACCAGTGTAGTAGCTGCAAAAAAAAAAAAAAAAAAAAGACATATATGATTTGGTGAAAACAAACTTAAAGGACTGAGCAGTGAGAATTCAGTAACCACAAATATACTAAATACTTTTGATCCTGGTGTCATTTTAAGCTGGTCATTTTATATTTTAAAGTTGGGTTTAAGTTGAAATTAAAAGAAGTCATCAGTTCGTCTTACCAACAAGATCCCACTCTCCATTGCTAATATAGTTGGTAATGTCTGCATCCAGCATCTTTAAGTCCAGAGACCAGCCTCCATATGTCCAGGAGCCAAACTTCAGGTCACATCTCTGGACATCGAAGGGAAACCAGCGCACATCGATGTGGCAGCTGCTTTTAAAGATTCCTGTTAAACAGAAATACATTTCCTATTTATTTGGCATTGTAGTTATTTTTTTCCCAGACACACATGTATACATAAGGATTGGGAATCTTAGTAGTAAGGCTGATATGATAGGCATCTCGATACAGCATCTCCGACCCAATATATTAGAGATACATGTGTGGCATCTCACGATGCGATATGATTCACACCCAAATCACGATACAGAGTGATTAAGCACATTCTGATTCAACACATTCATTCTGGTTAAAAAAAAAAAAAAGCATTTTATTTATTAAATAAGACAATATAAAATAGACCATGGCTTTCACAAAGTGGCTTTTGTGCAATTTCAGAACACATCCCTCACATACAGTCATGTGAAAAAGTTAGGACTTTGTTTCCAAAGTCGTTTCTCTGCATGATTCTCATGCTCAGTTTCTTGCTCCCTAGCCCAATCAGTGTGTACAATGTAATGTATTTGTAATGTAGGTAATAGAGAAAAAGGTTCTGTCACTTTAAGACAGGGCCGGACTGAGACTCATTTTCAGCCCTGGAGTTTCATACCTCAGACCGGCCCACTTTAGATCACGACCTATTATTATTAAAATCATGGAATTATAACCTTATATGTTAGGTCTACACACTGTTCTGCAAAGCCTTCTAATTCAGTGTATTTTCTAAAATATTTCCAATTCAGTGCAAGTAAAGGTTGCTTCACAATGTGGATTTATTTCAACAGTGAGTGCACGTAGACATCTCCAACATTATTATTCCTCACAACACAACAATAACAGAATCTATATTTTTGTTCTTATAAGTGTTAACATTTTTCAAACCTTTAAAATGTTTGAAATGAAATGAAAGAATATAAAAAAATATTAAATAAAAAAATAATAATAAATAAAAAAAAATAAAGCTTGCTGCACTTTCTAATAACTATTATTTTTGTATCCTCTGCAACAAAAGATTTCCATCACAACTTACTTGCGGTTTGTTCCATCGATGCTATTGAAAATTTTTGGTATAGTGAGTTTAGGGGTTTGATGAGGATGATAAGAAAAAACTGTCTGTATATCCTGTGACTGAGGGCGAGCAGAGGAACCAAAGCTAACAACAGACTCATCTTCATCTGTCTCATTTGTGCCTAGTGGTTCAGGGTTGTGCTGCTGAGCTGCTCCTCTGTCATCAGTAGACTCTGCTCTCCCTTTCACACTTCCTTCAGTTTCTCTAGATTCACCTGTATCACAATAAAAAATAATATCTACAGACATTTGGACTTACTTTACTAATTAAGATATTTACATTGGCAAAATATGCAGCTTTATTTAATATTACTTTGTGCTATTGCCTTTCAGTTGTGGGCTTTGTGTATTTACTGTCTCACTTTTAATAATAAAAATTAAAACAGGTCAGGACTATGGTTTGGGTCTAGAAAGTGGTTTTACTGGAACTAATGCTTGTTCACACAGTCTGTTCTAACAGCTCACCTTTTCCTTCCATCCTGACAGGAACAATCCCCTCATCACTACTGGCTCCTGGCTCTGCTTCTGACACTAAAGCACATTTTAAAAATGCTCATAATTCTCAGCACAAATCTTCTATTTTGTAAAGCCTTGGTGTCAGTTTCATTCATGTAGTGCTGAATCATCTAGTATCTCAGAGCACCTTTCATACTGAACAGGCCTACACCATACTCTTCATTGGAGCCTATTTATTCTAATCCTCTTCCCTCCATGAGCAGTCCTATCTGCCCACTCTGGACTTGTGGGCTCATGGCTGGTGCTGAATGTTCTTTCTGACTCTGAGGAGCTACAAGACAAAGTTTCCCAGTTCTGTGGCGTCGCATCATACTATTATTTAAACTGCATGACGTTATGTTCCACGTCACAATGCCACACAATTCACTGACTCGATAATTAACTAACTTGAAAGGTGGTTTACCCGGTTCATCGTCCTCATTAGTTGTTTCCAACCGGAGGTCGTTTTTGTGACAAAGTTCAACGTGATCAACTCAGTGCTATGACTGAACACCGGCCCCCCAAAAATAAATAAATAAAATATTAAATACATATTTAAAGTGAACTCCAGCCCTCGCGGCCCAAATATTATACCGGCCCACCAGGAATTGTCCCGGTCCTCCCGATTAGCCAGTCCGGGCCTGCTTTAAGAGACAGACAGACTGATTATTTGGCGGGCAGATTATAGCATATCACTGATTAATCAACATCAGTCAATTCTGTCGCTCTGCTCCTGTGTCTGTGCTGCCCAGAGAGTTAGTTTCCCTTCCACTTCTGCTCCAACAATCACGCCCACACACACAATCATGGACTGCTACCCCCGCTCCAATAAGGATGGACTGCTATCCCCGCTCAGAAAATCATGGACTGCTACTTATTTACTATTTGACACCCCCCCCCACACACACTCTCGTCCATGCGCTTCCTGTATACCTCACAATTTCATTCTGCAGGCACGCCTGGGTATTAACACTGTATCCTAATTGTTGCTTACATTTTAAAGAGTGATTTAAAAAACTATTTTTATGTCACTACTTATAAAATATAGACACATCGTTTCCCAAAAGTCTGCTCTCCCCAGCATAAAAACTACCACATCTACAACCCATAGCTCCCCACGGGTCACATACTAGTCTAATATAAGACTATTGTACAGTATTTTAATGTTGAGTAAATTATCTTTGTGAGATAAATAAAGATTTATGCAACTATTAATTCACATGTCTGCCATTATCAAATATTATATTCTATTATATCCTGTATATATCAATGTTCTTATTTCATATATCAGCCGATATATCAGATATTGGCCGATATATTGGTTACCAGCTTTTTTTTAGCCCCCAGTATCGGTATTGGCATCGGCCCCAAAAATCCCATATTGTTTGGGCTATATTCAAGAGACACCTGCGCAAGGTATTCCGGGGTGCGCTGTTAGATATGTACAGTGCACTGTTTTAGAAGTATCTCCGGTATGTACAGCAGTATTCAATGCAGGGGATATAGTAAAAAGTACGTTAGGAAACCACATGTCATCACCTCCCTTCTATGTCTTGTACGATTAAGATACAGACATTACAGTATTCATTGGAACCACAGTGCATCCGCGGAGCTCATACTGCAGTGTGCAATGTACACATTTGTGTGGATCTGCAGAAAAGAAAAAACTTTACCAAATAAATAGTAACACTTTTAAGTGCAAGTAAAAATATATTCTATTGAATGGATTGAATTTTATCTGTCACATCTACTCCCAGACAGTAGTGTCTTTTTATGTTGTCCTGTCATTTCCTGTTTTATTTTGGCATCCTCCCTCTTGTGTCTTGTCTGGTACTTCCTGTTCCCTACTTTTCTGCTCATGTGATTACCTTCCCCCACCCTAATGTGTTTCACCTGTGTCTCGTTGTCTCCCTCTCCCAGTGTGTATACTGTATATACCGTGTGCTTTCTCCTTTAGTTTGCATGTTCGTATTCTTCTTTTGTGAGATACCTACCAGCTTTTGTCCCGGTCTGCCTGTTTTCCCAAGCCTCGCCTTTCCCCTGCTGGTACCTCTGCCTCCTAATCTGGCTCTTCGTTTTTGACCCAAGCCTGTCATGTCAGTGCCTCTGCTCGGATTCACTGTTGGAACCTGTCTGTCTGGCTCTTGACCCCACACTTGTCCCTCAACTACGATGCTAGATTTCCTACACAGACCCTGAGTCTGAGAACATCCTTTGTTGAATTATCATTCTCTTCTATTTTTTAATACCTTTTTTGTAAACCTTAATTCTGTTTCCTGTTCCTGCATTTGGGTTCTTACTTTCACATTCAGTCGTGACATTATCGATACATTCAATAACCGATGCATCGTGATATCATTCCAAACTTTTCAGTCACTCACACCTTCTCTACCGGTACACATGGATCGTGCACAGGTGTGTCGGCATATTGATATGTATCAAATAATCTTCCCCTCCTTAATATATAGAAAACATGTTTGTATGTATCTGTATGGACTGGGAAAATGAGGAGATTAGAAAACAGTGCGACCACACCCTGCCTTGTGCATGCTTGTTGTTGCTTTGTGCAATAAACAGGCACCTAAAACATCAAATATAAATCTTATTGGTGTATGTCAGTTTATGACCAACAGGAATTCAAGTTCAGCACTGACACATTTGGAAATGGACACATAACAGTGTCGTGGTGATATCTGTATGATATGGAGAACACAGCAACATCTTTAAGTTAACTTAACTTTAGAGTTTTATTATTGTCATTGCTTTTCAACTTTAAGACAGACTAACATCTCTGTGGCTGCTGTGACAAGTATAGTGTAGCAGTTTGCAGCAGTTTGTAGTCATTTTGTGGTTTTGTATGATATTGTAAGATATTTTATAAAACTAAAATCATATATATTCTTTCCTTTTCTTTTTTAAAAGGAGAGGAATAATAAAATACCATTCAGAAAAATATTCATATTCATGTGGACAAGGCATTAATGTCCAGTGTTTCCAACTCCTCAGTAAGGAAAATATCTATTGTCTTTCCTTAAAGTCACTAGAGGGTGCTAGACAACATCATCACCTAATTTACATAATTGCAAATGTACATGTAATTGTAATTAATGATGTAGGAGAGAGGAGTAACATTGTGGGAGAGACAAAAAGCAATATTAAAAACACCCTAAATATGCATAGAAGTACAAATGAACTAAACACTGTCAATTCTTGTTTGTTTGTTTTTTTTAATGTCCCAATTCTAACCCTCCTCCTTTATCCGGGATTGGGAATGACTAATATGACCCAAAAGAGACACTCTGGAGGAGTTACTTTGGTTAGTTATTTATTAGTGTGTTTTTTTAGTTATTAGTTTAATTTTCTTCAGTTTGATTTGGTGTTTTAACCTTACGGTCCACTTAGGAGCCTACAACAATTAATCTAAATGGACAAAAAAGAGACAATAGAGAAAACTGTCAATGCCAGTGAGAGTGATTTATATTCAGTGCAGTCATTTGTTTTAGACAGAGAATGATACATGTTTTCACGTCAGAGTCTCCAATAACACTAGATAAAGTTGATAGATTTGTCAGTAGTCACTTTTTTTGATAAAGAGTCGCTAGGGGGTTCGCAAAAATCACTAAATATACCAACAATGTGGCTAAATTGGAAACACTGACACTTACAGCTAGGCAGACAGAGTGTGTGTTTTTATGAATATGACATGATTTGGTGTCATTTAGAGGAAAAATTTGTGTTTTAGTGATTGAGTCACTTTTCAGAAGTTGCTAAACGTCTCCAAACAAATTTTAAGAGCAACTAAATTTGTTGCTAGGTGCTTTGTGGGAAAAAAAAAGGTTGCTAGAGAAGTCTGAAAAGTTGCTAAATGTAGCAATAAAAGTGTTAAGTTGGCAACAATGTTGGTGACCTAGATCTATTGTACATAAAAATTGTATCCTAGAGAACATGATCGAAACAGGCCTCTATAAGACAGAGAGGTCTGCTGCAACAAGACATGCAGTCCAACTGACATCCACTCCAATAAAAATAAAAATTCCAATTTGACAATAAGGTGAACATTGCTAGTAATCCTTCAGGAAATGCAGGAACTAATTTCCATTCACATACAAGACAGGTAGGAACTGTGTGCAGTAAAGAGGTCTCTCCTTTCTCATAAGAATGATAAATGTTAGCTGGGAATGAATATGGATGGTACAATGACTTCAATTTGGTGGAATAAACCTCACTGACAAAGACAAATGTTAGGAACTTCACATTATTTGGAATAGCCATCAGGGTCATATCAGCTTACAGTTTTATTCATTCATTGTATTTGTTTTGAACTGAAGTGTCGAAATGCTCCTTGGCACCAGTATGACTTTCAGTGAGGATTCATTTGGATCAAAGTTGAGAGGCAATTTGCATGTGACAGAGACAATCAATCCAGAAGAAATTTAGTGATGGAGCTACATACACGTGTATTGATTTCAATGCTGAGGCCAGGCAGGCCATCGCTTTTGCATGGTCAGGGAAAAAAGGGGAAGAGGAGGCTGCTAGGGAGAGCAGTAATCACTGCCTCTGACAGGAAGGCCTCCTGATTCAATCCGTTACTGTATATAACTGTATATCTGCTGTAGATCTTTCACAAACTCACAGTCTGACAGAAGTGGGTCATTAGAGACTTAAGATGATGAAGAAGAAGTGGTAGTTCCCTGCTTGGACTGTGCTAATGGATGCATATTTCAACCATTTAGTGTCACATTTCATTTAGTTGAAAAAGGTATCTGACTACGAGGGGCTGAAAGCAACACTTGCAAAATTCTTAAACACCAGCTGTTAAGCAGTAATATCATAAAACAGCTAAGATAACCAAACCAGATAAAAAATAACAAGAATTCCCAAAGGACTGTTTTTCAGCTGATGCTCTACTGTTCACAGAGTTCATTTGGTCTCTGTTTGGTTCTGTGTAGATGTGTTCAGTGGACTTCTATTTTCCCTACACACTGCTGCTGCAACTCTAAATAGTATAAAGAGTGCAGAATGTTTCATTTTTTGGAACTGCTAAGGAACATTTCCTGTAATTCTGCTCTAGATCACATAACACAAGCTTTAAATGTACATGTCAAAACTACATGATCCAATCAAAGCTAACAAAACTCTTTTGAGTTTTTTTTTTTTTTTTTTTTTTTAAAGTCATCTAATATACTGTGTTATATATGTTTTCGTGTTGGATGGACAGGTTTTTTTTAAACCTGAAGTGAATTTTAACTGAAACACTGACATTCTTTTATTTATAAATGTGTTTTAGGTCTGCTTCCATCATATTTACCGGTTAATATCTGTTGGAATTACCTCAATAATTATAGTCTCCGTTCCGAGGATCTGTTGTGGATCAGGCCGATGGGATGAATTTGTGAAATGCAAAAATTACACTGACGACATTAACAATCAAATTGCTTTAGCTCAGGGGCCACATTCAGCCCAATTCAATCTCAAGTGGATCAGACCAGGAAAATACTATCATAATAACCTATGAAAAACAATAATTCCAAATTTTTGTAGTGAAAAACATAAAATTACACGATGAAAATGTTCATATCTACAACTTATCCTTTAAAAATGTTAATCACATGAACCTGAAATGTTCTGCTCTTCGAGTTGTTGAACGGTGCCCTCCATGGGCACCCTTTATGTATTGTTCACTTTCAGTAGTATCCTGTATTGTTAACATTCTGTTTGGCCACGCCATTGAAGTTTTGTGCAGCTTTCATTCTGGTCGATAAGTCTGGGCAGATATACGCAAGTACTAGTACTGCAGACTTGCATAAGAAGTTGGATTACATCACGGGTCAGACCGTGGAGGGGCTTCGCCAAACTGCGGGACTGAGAGGGAAAATGGATGAACTGTGTAGAGACCTTACTGCTCTGAAGTGAGGAGTAATGCTGAGGCCAGGTCAGGTTATTACAAAAATGCATTATAACTAAATTAAGCAGAAATCAAGTTTTCCCTGGTCAAATTGTTTACCCTGAGAGCTGAGGAAAAGCAGCTGGATTCTTCTCTAATCTACTCCCCCTGCAGTCAAAACATTTCCATGGTCAAGACACAGTAAGTAGTGAACTGATAAGGACTGGCAACAACTGAAGGACAGATGGACCTATTGTGTCTCTTATTTTGCACACAATCTTCCAAGGACACACACACAGCACACGCACATTCTCCCCCCCTCTCCACTCCAATCATCTGCCCTCAAACTCTGTTTTTTCACCCTGTCCCCCAAATCCGACCAATTCCATTGAAAAAGAACCAGCATGTGTCCACGTGTAATGTGTGAAACCTGTATGATGTCTTATGATGTATGTGCATGCATTGTCTTCTCTGTTCTTCACTGCAAATTTAAAAGAAAGGGTTCTGGGCAGCGCGACTAGTTTTTGCTGCGGCCCAATGTCCCTAACATCGAACTATAATTTTGTTTGCTGTACTGTACATTGTACTGTGCTGTCAACTGACAAATAAATTCTATTCATTCACTATCATTTTGTCATTAACTTAGAAACATGATTGCTTGCACCTTTTACAGAGCACAACTAAGGTTTTACTTTGTGGTAGAAGCATTCTGTTCACCACTAATGTTTAAGCCAGGTGGTGATCTGTTTTGTGTCAATGCTAGCCTTTAGGTGAGCTAATGTTGATGCTATTAGGTAGCAATTGCTGTGTTTCCTCTACTAGCGAATTATTTGTGCACTCTGGGAGAGACTTGTGCATATTATTACTATTGGAGTATTTTTGATTCCTGCCAATTAGATTACATGCAATGTTAATGCAGTATATTCTGTGCAAGATCACTGCATTTCTTGTAAACCTTATTGCATATTTAATTTAGTTTCATTAGCTACGCATTTCAGGTGGTTTTTATACATGTTCATTTCATTGGTTTGTAACTGCAGGAATATTTAGCTGTTTAATTCATGTGTGATTGTTTAATTCATGTGTGTTTGTTAATTCATGCATTTAAAAAGGATGGGTAAAAGTTAAGAAGTGGAAACATATTTCAGCACACATTGTAACAAATTTATTTGTTTGTGTTTCATGTCATTGCAGTTCCACAAAATATTATTCGAAGAAGGGAAGAAAAGAAAATAAGTAACCAAAACAAGACTTTGCCTTCAAACAGAAACTGGTCTCTTCCTCATTCTTCTTCATCTTCTGTTGTTAACAGTCTGCCTAGCTCTGCAAGGGTGGCTACACGCACAGTGAGTCATGAATCTTCATGAATCTCTCAAAGAGGAGTGTTCCATCCCTGCCCAATTTTGTCAAACTATAAGATCTTAAGTTTTGAAAATGCAATCATATATACAAATGTATGTCTCTTGTTTAAGGTTATGCAAAATTCTGCTGCTCCTCCCTTAAAAGGTTTTATCTCTTTGAGTTCTGGAAAAACACCTCAAACTACCCGACCAACAGCACACAGCGAGTGCAGGATTCCGAGGCACAAAACAGCATTTGCAAATTCACTGTTTTCATGTGTGGCCATGTGAATTGGCGATGAACTGGCGAAATGTCCAGTGTGTACCCCGCCTTTGCCCCTATGTAGCTGGGATAGGCTCCAAGCAACCCCCGAGACCCTTGTGAGGATAAAGTGGGTTCAGATAATGAATGAATGAATGAATGTTCTTTTGTTGGAATTATTTAAAGGAAATTATATTTCTTGGTTTTGAGTGAAAGTATTTTGTCACTGAGATGTTGGATGGATGTGTGCGTGTGTGTGTGTGTATGTGTGTGTGTGTGTGTATGTGTGTGTCTGTGAGTGAATGAGTTTTAACCGTTCACCGTCAGCCACCTGTGACCTGAGGCACTCAGGCTGTTTCATTAATGTTTGGTTTTTCTTTGTGGTACAGGTGCTGTGTACCTGAGCGGCAGTCCAATCTGGTGGTGGCGTTTTTCAGTTTCCTTTGGGTTTTTTTGTGTTGTGTCACATGTGTGGTGGTGGATCCTTCCCCTTATTTTTTGGTTTCCTGCCGCCGTGGTAAGTCCTCAATTCCTTTGTTTTCCTCCTGCCTGAGTGCTGGCTGAAGGCCTGGTGGGTACGGCATCTTAGTTTTATGTTAGTTTTATGTGATTGTTTGATTTATTTTGTTAAATAAAAATCTTTCTTTTAACCAGACATGACTTCCCCAGGATGGATCATTACAAATCTGTGTGACCTTGCTATTTAACCTTTATTTACTTGTATAATTTTCCCAGGGGTGAAATTCTCCTGGGTGGCATTGTCGGACAAACTTTAATGATTTTATTCCCCCACTCACTGCCACACTTGATTGGACCAATCACAACAGTTTCTGCCCTCAGAACATATTTCAGTGAGCAAAAGTCCCATCTGCGGTACACTAACTATATACTCATCCTAGTTTTACAAACAGATTGGATAGAGCGGCGGTACTTTAAAATGGTATCTTGGCATATTGTCTGCTATAGTTATTTCATCTCACAGATCACATGTTAAGGGAATGCACAAGACAAAACAAACTATTGATCGTATCTATCAATTTATTGTGAGAATACATTTTTCAAATGTTTAATATTTATGTTCGGCAAATCTGTGTGAAACTCTAGGTCATGAGTTGGCAACTTTTGGGGCCTGATTCACTAAGATCAAAAATAACGGGTGCAAATGTGCTTGCTCGCGCTAAAATATGTGCGTGCTATTGATTTGCATGTCAGGGGTGATCAACTAAGATTGCCTGCGCAAATGACAACAGGCGCAAAGTCTTGGAGACCGCCCTATTTAAATGAGGATTTTGCGTCCGCTACTGGTTGTTGTCATGGAGACAGTGCGCTGTAAAAACTGCTCTGGGATATCCCAGCACTCATAAATATGAAGTTGTTCTTTTTCCAGACAGAGTGGTGAATAGGTATTTCTCTGTTGTTGTTTTTCAGTGGTGAAGTGTGTTATTAATGAAATAAATACCTTCTCTCTTTATGTTGATCTGTATGGTGAATGTATGGTGAATGAAAACTTTTTAGTCTGTGGGCATGATTAAAAAAAAAACAAAAAAAACCCATCCGCTTATATAGCCGGTTCAGGAGTCCAGTCACAACACCATGGACAGTGCTGTTTGTGTATCTGTGTGTGTGTGTGTGTATGTGTGTGTGTTGTGCAGTGCTAGAACCCATCCTGTTCTGTCTCTTTTGAGTGCACGTGAGAGAGAAAGAGACGTCTCTCAGGAGTCAGGTCCTGGCCCAATAGTGATGGGCCACTAGTGGAACCGGGCATGGGGGGCAGGCCCATGTCTCAAATTATTATTTTTTTCTTCTGTCATTACAAAAATGTTGATGTGATCAGATCAGATTGGTTCTCTGTGTTTCCTTTGGTTGTGCCCATGTCACCTCCTCACCACAACAACTGTAGCCAGTTTTGTGCGAAGCTGAGCCAGTTAAAACCTGCCTTTCAGACACGCCAAATATAGACCCAAAATCAGCCACCACAATCAGTTTCAGGTTTGGTAAACCACATTGCACGTGCTAAATAAATATTTGCATCTACTCCTCCCAATAATTTTGCACGTTCTGGCAGAAACGCCCATATTGCATATTTATCAAGGCAAACACTCTAAATGGGATGCGGGAGCTATTTTGCCCATTTGAGAGGCGCAACCCTTGGTGCGTCGGGGTAGTAGATCAGCTTCAACATGTTTTTGCATGCGCAGTTAAGTTTGCACATGTTTTTACTAGGCTTGTAACGGTACACACAATTTTCGGTTCGGTACGTTTTCGGTTTTGAAAGCCAAGGTTTGGTTTTTTCGGTTTGGTACGGGAAGAAAGCAAACCCCTCAAATTGTCTTTAATACATTTAGGAATTTTTGAACATTTTTTCCCCAGTTTTTGGACACAATAGAATATAGAAAAACAGGAATAATATAATTCTGCTGCTATAAATGAAATAGAAAATAAAATAAATTATTAATATTACTAAATGTATTTTAAACATTAGTATTGCACTTTTCCCTGACAGGTAGTTTTGAACAAACAAAAAAAATCTAATCACAGTTCTGTTAGTTCACATTCTTCATAAAAGATATCAACAAAAAAATTCTGCATGAAGTGCAACATTAACAGGAGGGTAAACTGGTATTCTGTTTTAACAAACTGAAGAGCAACATTGACAATAAACTTAACCAAATTATTTATTTCAGGACAGCTAACAAACTGTTTAGGCCACTTTGTGTACTTGTGTGTGTGTGTGTGTGTGTGTGTGTGCGCGCGTGTGCAAGGTGCGATTTTTCTGGGGGATGGTTTGTTTGTTGTTTTTTGTGGGTTTTTTTTTTTTTTTTTTGGTCGGAGCCAGGGGGGTGGGGGTGTGTGGTCCTGTCCATAACTAACGTAACTAACACTGGCGTGAAACGAAAGTGAAACTTTTATTTTTATATACTTTCAACGTCCAACTCTGAGTTCTATTCCTCTGTTATACAGCGTGCGTCAAAGAGACACAGACAGAGCTAGTGAGTTTTAGAACTACCGTAGTTCCTAGGGGTCAAACAATGCTCGTCTTATCACCGTCTCTTTCCTTGTTGTTGTCTTTCACCGGGACCGGTACTGATCCCATACTGGACTGTAATGATGGCAGAGGGTCTTCAGTTTCTTCCTTCCAGGTTCACATCATATTTGTTGTTTTTTTTTAACCTTGTATCAGCTGCTATTTCGTATTTCGGGTCAATGTGTGCATCCTTCAGTATGTCCGTGTGAAACTTATGCGGATTTAAAGTTCCGCATCAAACAACGTCTTTCGTTCCTTTTTCTTTTTGTCAACATACTGTGCTGTTTCGGTACAGCTGTGTACCAAACCGAACAGGTGTGTACCAAAACAGTTCGGTTCGGTACGTGTACCGTTACAGGCCTAGTTTTTACACACGCAAACCATTAGTAGACTCGCAGCAATTAATGGGCCATGCTTGGAAATTGGGCTGATTTTCACATGATCGGCCATGGCCTGCGACCAGCTGGTCAATCTGAAATTGA
Source organism: Sphaeramia orbicularis (assembly GCF_902148855.1). Classification (NCBI taxonomy): domain Eukaryota; kingdom Metazoa; phylum Chordata; class Actinopteri; order Kurtiformes; family Apogonidae; genus Sphaeramia; species Sphaeramia orbicularis. Next base: position 5,716,536 of record NC_043959.1, read on the forward strand.
CCGATTTTGAGCACAGGACAAATTCCTGCCGCGCCACATAGCCAGACCCAGGGCCACGTCCAGATAGTCATATATAAGGCCGCAATCAGGAATGTGAAGGGTGCATGTGTTGCTGACAGAGGCGTTCCATGCTGTGCGTACCTGACACTGACTATGCACACACCATACAACCGTACAAAGTTAAAATAACAGTGAAACTTAAGACACTTGAATAATTCCTCTAACTGTCCTGCTGTTCTGCATCTCATTTTCCTTTTCCCTTCCTTCAGAAAGTTTCATTTGAGGGGGCAGGAAGTTTGTTTAAAGGGGCATTGCCCACTCTTGCCCCCCCCCCCCCCCCCCAGAACTGCACCCAGTCCAGACCTGCGAAAACTATCGTATTTGTACAGTAATTTCACCCTCTGTATGATAAATAATTCTAAAATCCCATAATGTACAATAATTTGACCCCTCCATTATACAACTGAATTAATGAATTACTGACCAAGAAAATATGCATCCTTATCTAGGAGCACAGAAGACACCCTTCTTTGCATGCTGCTCCGTGCTGAGTTAACCTGTTTCGCATTGACCACTGATGCTTTGATGATATGTTAAGGTGCCTCCACCAGGTCTTAGAGACTTACCCTCCCTCTGCCTGGGTGTGAATCCCTTCCCCCTTCCTGGAGTGCACCCCCCTGCCTTTTCCCCTGAATGTGAATTCCCTGGCTCCTTTCTGGAGTACAAACCCTTTTTCTTTATTTCTTTGTTTGTCTTTTGTATTCTGTTCACTGCTTTGAAGTAACTGCATAAATACCATCTGAAAATGTAGAGTCAGGGTCAGACTACAGAAACAGACACTGTCTGCATCAGTACTCTCACCGTGCTCCAGAACACTAAATAAAGCTACACTCATTGCAGCAAACTTTGAACCAGGTTTTGATTTTTCTTCAACCTTACCAAATTTTCTTCAACATTACCAAAGATTTTCTTCAACATTACCAAACACAGATAAGATACAGATCCTTCACATAGTGCTGCACTTGTTTTTATTGTATTCTTCTCATGTGCCTCTAAAGAGGCAGGACCCTGATTCAGCCCAAAGCATGTAGAAGTTGAGAATTTATAAATTGTGTTCTGGTCCATTCAGTGCAGGGGTTCATCCTTTGCCCCATATATGAAGAGATGCTTGCTTTTTTCCAAGGTTCTGTTAGGTTATTTAAAAGAAAAACTGGGTTGCAACATGCAATATGTACAGTCTATGATAATGTGTTACTAAAGTGGATGGTCTGAGCTATATCAGAATAAAAATTGGGTGTGTATGATAATTTTCCTTCAAATATGATAATTTTCAGCTGCTGGTATGATACAGAACTCACTAAAAACCAGCCGTTTCAATCAATGCACCTGTTTTCATACAGAAACCTAGCACCTTTTTGCACACTTTTCTTCTATTTTTAAAATAAATGTTCTAATGGGAAAGTTACATTGCAATGTCTTGTGTGTTGTGTTTGGAAAAAATGAGATTGGAATCAGCCAAAATCAGAATCGGCCATCCAAGCACCCTGCAAATCAGAAATTGGGATCGGCCCCAAAAATTTTAATTGGTGCAAGTCTACTAAAGTGTCATTTTGGGAGAGAAATAGATTGGCTTGAATGTCTGGTTTCGACTGGCTTGATATGTAAAGTGTCATGAGATAACTTCTGTTATGATTTGGTGCTATATAAATAAAATTTGATTGATTGATTGAATAAGAAAAGAAAAAACTGTCTGGAGCCTAAAAACAGCAGTGTTATGTCTTGTTGACATTTACACTGTATATTGTTTGGGAACCGATCTGCACAATACTCAAAGACACTGAAATTTTGAGTTGTTTATTCTGTGCTGTGTTTCATTGTGTACAGACTTATCTAGCACACTGTTCTGTGGGGTTGGTTACACTCCCAACACCTGGGGCCCATGGCTGGTACTTATTAAAAAGTACGTTTTTGTCTAACCTGACTGTGATGCTGTGACATACTGCTCACTTTCCGCTACAACTGTTTCAACATTACCATCAGATTCTGTCAATTTATGTTACTTGTCATGACTTGTCATTTGATCCACATACAATTTGTTTATTAAGTTCAAAAGTCAAACATTTTTGGGGCTTTGTCGAGAAAATGCTAAGGCTGAGGTGATCTTTTAATTACTTCCAACACTGTATCCACTTGAATCATGGCAAATTCTTATCTAAACAATATAAAGACAAGGACAAACAGATTTAAGAGCAGTTGTTTACCCAACAGCTGTCACCAGAATGCAGAAAAAAGACATCTGATGTGCAATATGGTTTAAGGAATCAGTGCAATGACAGAATGTATGCATTGTGTTTTTTTTTTTTTTTTGCTGCTTTTATTAGTATTTCCGTTTTTATAGTAGGTTCTATATGATGCACACATCGGATGGCACTTTTAATTTCTTTGAACTTGTTACAATGGCAATAAAGATATACTATTTATTCTGTTCTAAATTAAGTGTTACCGTCAGTCAATGGTGTCCAAAAGGTGCGACCTCAAAAGAAATCTGGGTCTGCTGTTGACCGCACAGATGTGTCATACAATTCTAGTAACACAGCTACAATGTAAATGACACTTCACAAGTAAATATGTAATTTTATCTGATGCTAAAATGTGACAGTTTATAGGATGACTCTTACCTGGTGGGATGTAGGAACAATGACCCATGGAGTCGACCACAATCTTGGTGTGGAAAGTGGCCTCGAATCTTTCATCTGCACTGTGGAGCAAACATAGAATAACTTTTCTGCAACTGAATTATCTGTAAGTAAAGTAGAAAGAAACACACTAAGGCTTGGCTCGGCTCGGCCTTTTTGTTTTTCCATTACGAAAAAGGGCCTGGAATCTGGTACCCGGTACTAGTTTTTTGGTATTACGTCCGCCGAGGTTCCAGGACTGGGGACCAGATATTAAAACGTGATGTATAAACACTGCAGACCACTGATTAGTCAGAGAGTCGTCTCTGTGACCCGCCGTTTTACAAAAAACAGATGCGGAAGTTTACAGTAAAGATAGCGGTAGGTTAATCCACATGATAACAGCCCGCAAAACTACACCATGGTTTGTCGAGGAGGTTCAGGTGTAAAAATTCAGTGTGAGCCTGATGAGACAACACGCAACGAACGAGTTTATCAGCAACTCTCTGAGCGGATGACACAGAAGTAATGCGCCACATCGCTATGACGTCCAGGTACTCTAAAGTCTGTAGTATCCTGTAATGGAAACGGTCTCCAGGAATAGGACCAGGTACCCAAGTCAAGTTGAGCCGAGCCGAGTCAAGCCAGTTCCACGTAGTGGAAATGCAGCATAAGAAATCCATGTGCTCATCCAACATTGAGAGGAATTAATTACAAGAATATGCCACGAATTGGGATGAACTACAAACAGTGAGAGGAACAGATGTGGTGGACAGACAAATATTTCTCCAGCTTAGGTAAACAGCACACAAAGATGCACAAATGAAGCAGTTTCTCTGGAGATGATTATTCAGAGGTTTGACTAATCCTCCCTGTTACCCACAATTCACTCCCTTTATATTTCAAATAATTTTTATTGTGTTTTCAGAAAAAATACAAAAAGGAGAAGAAAAACAGTTGGGTTAGGTCGTCACTTTTCACATAAATGTACAGATACACAAAAAAAAGTAAACAGTTTGTGAGCTTAACATGGTTGAAAAGTCAGGATCCAGTTAGGAAGACATGTTTGCCCACCCCACCCACTAAGTCATTGCATTCATCATTTAGTAAGGAGTGGGGTCAGCCCCACAGAGCCAGTCAGTGTTGTATGAGTCACTAGACCAAGTTGGAACTCAGTTTAACCTGATGTTTGAGTGTTGTGAAAATAAGACAAGAAAGGACATAAGAAAGGTTGCCAAATTCCAAAGAACTTTTTGGTTGAGCCACCAAGGGAAGCATGCAGCATCTCCAGGTTGAGACATGTCACGGAGCCATTGTCTGAGGCTGGACAGGGCTGCGCCCTTCCAGTTAAGCAAAACTGCATGTCTGGCCAACAACTAAGCAAAGGTAACCATAGCAGCAAATGTTAAGTTCGGGCCATCCCCACCAGGCACACCAGGCAAGGCAACAATAGGGTTTGGGTCCAGAGTTTTATTCAAATTTTTTGACAGTGTCTGAAAAACATCTTTCCAAAATTTTTGAAGTGGAGGGCATTGGCAGTATTGTGAGTCAGAGTGGCATCTTCACTTTTGCAATTGTCACAGGTGGGAGTTATACTGGGGTAAAAGCTGGCTACTTTAATCTTTGACATGTGGGCCCTGTGGACCAATTTAAATTGCAGAAGGCAATGTTTTACACATAGTGAGGATTTATGTATTGAGAGAAGAGCAGTATCCCATGTTTTGTCAGATATACACTACCTGTCCACTACCAGCAACAGGAGATCTTCTCTTCACAGTTGAAACTGAGACTTGCTTACTACGACCACTATTGAGCTTTGCTTGAAGCTGTTGTTCTGTGAGTCGCCTATCACGCAAGCTGTTGACTCAAAGAAACTTGTCTTCTGATTCTGTTGTGGCTTTGAGTCTGCCAGACCTCTTCCTGTCAGCATTTCCCATAGTTTCTGAGTGCCTTTTGATGGTGAATGAAACTGGACTTACTGACACCTTGACTTTCTTGGCAATTTCTCTGTAGGAAAGACCTGTATTTTTAAGTGTTATGATGGTCTGTCTCTCTCCTATTGTTAATTGCCTTTTCCTCACCATTTTTATAGTAACACACTACTTTCTGCTGTACAATACTGTTCAAATAATGCTCACAATGGTATGGTACCAAAGTGTGTTCAAACACTACTTTTATGCAGACAGAGGGTGTTGGAAGGAATTCAGAAATGTTAGGACACCTGTAGGAATTGGTAGCCCCAACTTTTGAGGCTTGATCAACCTCCATTGCTGCAGAACTGCTGTAAGTTATTAACCCATTTCTTGTTCGCATTTTTGTATAATTCTGAAATGTACATTATTTTTCAGTTTAGTTTAACCTCACCTTTGTTTTTTTTACCTCTGGGAGTTCACCGCTTACTTTTGTACCAATTCAAGATGTTCATTGGACTTGAACTGCTTGAATTTCAATACAAAACTGGAAAAATTGGGGTGTTCTAAAACTTTTGACCGGTAGTGTATGTCCCAGGTCCTCCTCCCAAGCTGCCCTAACTCTGTCTAGAGGTGTACATTTCAACATCAAAATACTGCTATATAATTTGGACACGGCACCTTTAGCCAGAGGATGAAGGGTCAGAATAGTGTCAATCAGATTAGTGGCAGGTTCTGTAGGAAAACAAGGCAGGGTTATATGCGTATATTGCCTGACCTCAAGGTACCGGAAGAAGTGTGACTTAGGCAGGTTGTATTTCTCAGACAGTTGTTGAAAGGAGACAAAGCAGCCATCCATGAACAGGTCTCTAAACCACCTAATGCCTTTATTAGGCCAAATAAAAAAAAAATTTAGTCAATCTGTGAGGGGGAAAACAGGTGGTTAGAGGCAATTGGGCTAAGACATGAGAAATCTTTGTGGCCAAAGGCTTTCCTAAACTGGATCCACACTCAGAGAGTGGCACACAACTAGATTGCTTGGTAATCTTGGTGTGGAGCAGCTCAGAGGTGAGCCCAGAAGTCCTGGGCAATCGTTGAGTTTGTGGGCTAGGCTCAAAGACTGGTTCATTAGCTTGCCATCGAATAGAATAATCACAAAAACCTGGCCTGTATTGAGAACAGGATTCAATTACTGAACAGGCAAACAGGTTAAATCCAGTGTGCACACACACACTGGAATACCACCAGCTGTATTAATTACTAAGTCAAATTCAATCAATAGTGTATTCATTCATCCAATGAATATACATCAACCGTATTTTAAAATAAATGGCATACACAATTAATTAATCATCAATCCATGCATTAATCAGATCATTAATACTGTTAATTAAGTGATGAAAATAATACACAATTATCAATTCATGCATTGATCAAATCATTAATTAATACAGTTGAATAAGTCGATGTCATGAAAATAAATAATACACAATATTATTCATTAATTCGTTCCTATCATTAATGCAATAAATAATAAGTCAGTGTCACAACTCAAGTTAAACAAGGATGGACATTAAGTTTGAGGTACACTTAGTATGGAAGCGGCAGCAGAACACCCGGCTAACCACATCCAAATGAATTAATTAGCCGCGGCTAAGCTAGCGCACCGTCATCTCACCAATTCGAGTGATAACTTTGGTCATACCAGTCCGTTTAACGCAGCTTGGGTCTCAGTGGACGGCTCCTAAACACCACAATATTTACACTGAGTATTAACTCACTTGTGGTTATAAAAGAAGTGAAAAGTGTGTTCAAACCAACCTTCAGCATGCTTCTCTTGTGGCGTCTTCACTACACCTGAGCTAAACTACCACACGTATATGTGAGCCATGATTGGTTACGCCCCGTCACATAACTGAAGCGCGATTGGATATACCCTGTCTTGTGACCGCATGACGTCTTCCACGCCAACACCGATTGGCCACACCGACCCACATGACCGTCTTGCGAGTGATAATGGAAACACCGCAAGATTATAACCACACTCACCGGAGGAAGACATGAATTAAAGTGATATGTGCGCAGGTTTATCACGTGGGTTACATTAAGCATACATTTGAACACCACGTGGAAAACATTTGGCTGATGAGGTAGGCAAGGTGAGGGAGAGGACAGCATTTGGGTGTCACAGGTGAAACTGATGTGGCTGATGCGGTGTGACAAGGTGAGGGAGGAGACCAAGCAGCAAAGCAGGCTGAGACAATATTATGCCTCAGTTTGTCATTTGCACATGTGCATCCCAATTTACAGATCATAGTGGATCTACAAATACACAAAACATTTAGTAACAAGCATAATGTTGTTAAAATTGCACTTACTTCGAAGACATTTCAGGTTGTTCATACATGTTCAGGTTCACATTTTTTGTTAAAGGACAGTTTGCCCAACATCAATGGGAGGGTAAACAAATTCAGCCAGCTGCTGCAGCTGAACACATGGCTATCCAAGCTCTGTGAGTCCAGAGGAATACATTTTATTGATAACTTTACTCTGTTTTGGTAATGGGATGATCTGTTTAAGGGAAAGGGCCCGCACCTGGCCAGAGGTGGAGTGAGACGGTTGTTGGACAACCTCCTCCACGCTCTGAAGCATCAGAATGGACCTGGACAGGATCTCAAGGAGCCAACGAGAAAAAAGAGGAATGAGACAGGTACTTCTGCCTTGCCAGTCAAGGACCCAGCTAAGGATTCAGCTACAGCAGCTTGAGACCCCAGCTGCTGCATCCACAACTTCAGCTCCAGCAGCTTCTTCAGTTCCAGCATTTTTGTAGGAGCCCCTACCCCTGGGACCCACCTGCCACATCCACACCATCTGCAAAATCATCACTGTCCTTTTTGTCTCCTCCTTCACCAATGGGCTTACCTAATCACCTTGAAAACTTGGTGAAAACAGGAATAAAGATGGTTCCACTTACTCCACACATCACAAGATCACCATGGGTACTACAAAACTGTGCGCTTCTCCAGACGTTACCTTTGTTGCCCCCCAAGAACTCCACTTCACCTTCTGCACCCACCCAAACACCTCCCACTCAACCCAAATTCCTTGCAGTCAGATAAGAACTGGTCCCACTAAAACTAATCTGAAACTTGCTGTGCTCAATCTTTGCGATCTTTGCATAACAAATCATTTTTAATTAATTTTATTTCCTCATCTAATCTTGATTTAATGTTTTTAACTGTGACATTGGCTTGATAGCAAGATGGGTAAAGCGAGGAAAGGCAAGGCAAGTTTATTTGTGTAGCACATTTCAGCAACAAGGAAATTCAAGGTGCTTCACACAGGACATTGAAATAAAAGAAACAAAAAGAAACACATTTAAAACATTATAAAAGAAACATGTAAAAGGTGATTAAAACAGCAAGTAAGAAAACAACACATAAAATCAAAAAACATAAAATAAAAATAAAACACACACATATTAAAGTAAGAGTTGCAGTGCAGAGTTTCAAAGAGAATATAAAATTTAAAAAGTCAAAAGCCTTTTAGTCAAAGGCAGCAGTGAACAGGTGAGTCTTTAACCTTGACTTAAAAGAACTCAGACTCAGCAGACCTGATATTTTCTGGTAGTTTGTTCCAGATATACGGAGCATAGAAACTGAACGCTGATTCTCCATGTTTAGTTCTGACTTTTGGAACACAGAGCAGACCTGCACCAGATGACCTGAGTGGTCTGGATGGTTCATACTGGACTAGAAGGTTTCTGATGTATTTTGGGCCTAAACCATTCAGTGCTTTATATGCTAGTAAGAGAATTTTAAAGTCTATTCTCTGAGAGACATGGAGCCAGTGTAGAGACCTCAGAACTGGACTGATGTGGTCCACTCTCTTGGTCTGAGTGAGGACTCGAGCAGCAGCATTCTGGATCAGTTGCAGTTGTCGGATAGACTTTTTCGGCAGACCAGAGAAGATACTGTTACAGTAGTCAACTCAACTAAAGATAAATGCATGGACAAGTTTTCAAGGTCCTGCTGCGATGTCAGTCCTTTAATCCTAGAAATGTTCTTGAGGTGATAGTAAGCTGACTTTGTAATTGTTTGTATGTGGTTTTTAAAACTCAGGTCTGAATCCATGATAACACCCAAATTCCTAGCCTGGTGTGAGGTTTTTAACTGAAGTGACTGGAGCTGCATGCTGATTTTAAGACGGTCCTCCTTGGGTCCAAAAACGACTACCTCAGTTTTTCTCCTTTTAACTGAAGAAAATTATGGCCCATCCATTCAGATATTTGCTCCATGCATTTACCCAGTGCTTGTATGGGCTATGGTCACCTGGGGACATTGAAATGTAGAGCTGTGTGTCATCTGCATAGTTATGGTAATCTGTTTTGTTTTTTTTCTGTGATCTGAGCAAGTGGAAGCATGTAGATGTTGAACAGAAGGGGCCCCAGGATGGAGCCTTGGGGGACTCCACCTGTAATTTTGGTCTGCTCAGATTTAAAGTTACCTATTGACACAAAATAATCCCTGCCCTTTAAGTAGGATGCAAACCAATCAAGAACTGTGCCAGATAGTCCCACCCAATTTTCCAGTCGATCAAGTAATATATCATGGTCGACTGTGTCAGATTCAGCACTGAGGTCCAGTAACACTAAAACTGATGATCTGCCATGATCTGTGTTTAAATACTTTGAGCAGAGCTGTCTCAGTGCTGTGATGTGGTCTACAACCTGACTGAAAGACGTTAAAGCAGCTGTTGACTGTTAAGAAGTAATTTAGCTGTTGGGACACAGCCTTTTCAATGATTTTACCTAAAAAAGGAAGATTTGATATCGGCCTGTAGTTGTTCATTCAGCAGTTCTGATTGAAGTTCTGATTGAATCCACCCCCAACTAACTTTGCAACTATGTGTATCAGAAATACGAGAAAACAAACAAGGTGGAGATGTGTCTAAGGTACATTATTTAGAGATGATATAGTTACCCATAAGCTGTCAGTTGGGGTGTTTTTATCTTTTGATTCTAAAATGGAGCTAAATGTATCTCCTTCCATACTCTATGTAATCATATACCAGTCCCTCCCGGATTTTGCGGGCTTTTTAGCTTACCAGTGGACAGGCTGTAAGCTATTGTCGTCATGCATCATCCGGCGTTGTCATCTGTCGTCGTCATCGTCGTTTGTCATTGTCGTCTGTCATCGTCTGTCATCTGTTACAAAAATTTCAATCGTCTTCTTCTCCCAAACTACAATTCCCATTGACTTCAAACTTGGTATACAGCTTCCTTATGATGATGTCAACAAACGTTAGTGAAATTATTTGGATCCGGATCTGATTCTGGATTAGGTGGACTTTGAAAAATTTCCCCATTATAACAGATAGGAAGTGGATCGATGCAATAACTCAGTAAATATAAATGATATCAAGTTGAAATTTCTACAGTACAGCCATGATGGGGAGATGACCAAAACATAATGGCCACATGCTGATCAGGATCTTCTTCTGGATCCGGGAACTTACGGAAAATTTAACATGGGCTCTTATGGGGAAAACATTTCAATCGTCCTTTTTTTCCGAAACTACAGTTCTGATTGACTTCAAACTTGGTATACAGCTTCTTTATGATGATGTCAACACAAAGTATTGCAATTTTCTCAATCCGGATCTGATTCTGGATTTGGTGCGACTTTGAAAAATTTTCCCATTATAGCAGGTAGAAAGTGGATTGATACAATAAATCAGTAAGTATCAATGATATCAAGTTGGAATTTGAATTTTTTACAGATCTGATTGGAATATGACCAAAACATGGGCTATTTCTGTAATATAATAAATACACATAACTGGGTGATAACAAATGGCATCTGGATACATTTCCCAAAGCTTTTAATTTGGCTGGTAAGCTACATGGCCATTGGTCCTATTTTTATTTTTTATGGTTGTGGCCTAAAATGCCTGATTTTGCGGCAGTTTTTCCAAAAAATTGCAGTGAAAGTTGCGATGATTTGAGACTCCTTTTATTAAAGTCACAGGAACATGGGCATTTTCAAAATAGCTAGAAGAGTCTTTTTTTGAGTTTTTAGCCTTAAAAAGCACCAGGAAGCAATGACTTCAAACAAAACAAGCTTTTTTTTCATTCATTCATTTATTTGTTTTGAGCAGAAGAAAAAAATTAAACATTTTTTGTGTACAAGGAACTAATATCAGAGCAAATACATTAATAAAGATGATCAAGACAAAAAGCAATTGCCATGTACACTAGTATTAATAAAATACATTCAATATGTACTGCTCAAAAAGGAATGGGAAGAAGAAAATTTATTAAATCCGACCCTCATCTCACATTTATACAACATAACACTGGGGGGGGCTTATTTCAGGAAAATTTTCAGATTCAACTTTAGCCCTGATTTTCCGATGCAACAAGATGTTCTAAGCACTCCTGTGTAATTTTTTTTTTTTTTTTAATTTTCATCCAACCCCCCCTCCCAAGAATGACTTTTTCAACCTCGAAAACATGTTTTGTTTTTTTGTTTTTTGCAACTTTCAAACCTTCTTCACTTTTGATAAAATACAGTGTAACAATCTGCTCATGCTGGGCCCTTAAATGTTTTTTTGTGAGACATGTCATGTCTTAAGAGTGCCTTGCACTTCAAAAGGTGTAGTGTCAAGGTCAAATTATAAGTCAAAGGTCACCCAAATGGTCAAAAATGCATATTTCATGGAATTAAGCTGTTAATGTGGGTTCTTCAAAATGTTGGGCTCAGGTTCTATCCGCATAACACATCTACTGACCACAAACAACTTCCTTTCAATAAGATACATTAAACAGAACTATTTACTCAATGTATTATTCATATAGACATGTCAAAAATAACAAAGTGTAATTTCACATGACTTTGCAATTTACATGTATATGTTCCGTTTTGGGTGACACAGTGGTGCAGTGGATAACACTGGTGCCTCACAGACAGAAGGTCCTGGGTTTGATTCCAACACCAGTTCATGGGGGTGGGACCTTTCTGTGTGGAGTTTGCATGTTCTCCCCATGTCTGCGTGGGTTCTCTCTGGGTACTCTGGCTCCTCCCACCATCCAAACACATGCACTGATAGGTTAATTGGTTAATCTAAATCACCCATAGACGTGAATGTGACAGTGATTGTTTGTCTCTATATATTCAGCCCTCTGACGAACTGGCGAAATGTCCAGGATGAACCCCGCCTTCGCCTGTAAGTAGCTGGGATAGGCTCCAAGTGACCTAGTGAGGATAAAGCGGGTTCAGAAAATGAATGAAGTGTTAGTGATTCCTGCCTAAATGTGTGCTAGTGTTTCCCGCCACACTAATGGCGGCAAATTCAAATGGAATGTTAATGTTGCAATATTTTGTCTCTAATGTGGCTTTGAAAGGGCCAAAGGCCTTGGGGGATCCCACCAGGAAACCAGAGGGAAGAGAACTTAGGACATATTTGATAAATGCCGGAATGGTATGAATTTTTAAAAAAAAAAACTAGGCATTTTGGTGACCTTAAACCTACAACCTTAAACCTACAGCATGACCTTGACATTAGACTTTTCATTGTACAAAGTACTCTTACAATACAGTATGGCACTTATAAGATCATTAAATGGCCCATCATGAACATATTTATACATTGCACTGGACAAAAGAGTGGAGAACCTGTGAAAGTTGCAATTTTCAGAGTTAAAAAAGTAATTTTCAGGGTAGGGGGGGTTTTTGGATGAAAATTAAAAAAAAAAAATTACACAGGAGTGCTTAGAACATCTTGTTGCATTAGAAAATCAGGGCTAATGTGGTATTTGATATTAAGCCCCCCCCCCCCCAATAACACATGACTTTTGCTTCCTTAATGATATAGTAGCATATTTAGGATTAAGATAAGATGCATTACATGCACACACAGAGACTGACATGCACATAGAGACACACATGCACACACAGAGACACACATGCACATAGAGTGTGGTGGAAAATTTACTTCTATACTGTTGTCATGGCCTGGTACATCTTCTTTATTGCTGAGTCATTATTCATGTCATATGTCTCTATGTGTGATATTTACAACTGTGTAACATCCTGACCCAAGAAGGGAGTTCTTGCCTTGATTGGAAACCCAAACACCTAAATGTCTGAATGTGTAGATAGAGGATGGCACCTGCACTCCAGATAGGATCCAAGCAAAGTTAGGGTGAAGAGGTCATCATGACCTTTTCACAGAGCAGAGAAGGAGTAGTATGGAGTGGTACGATGTATGTAAGGGATGACATCATGGTTTGAGGGGGTTGGATTTGGTTCTATATAATCTTTAGTTTTCTCTTGTTTAATCAGACTCACTTACAGAGCTTCTCTGTGAATGGCTTCTCAAATAAATGATCATTTATTTTAACTCTAACTTTCTCTCCTCTTCTTTGAGTGGTCAGTTGAACATTTCTACAACAAGAGACACACATGCACACACAGAGACTGACATGCACACACAGAGACATGTGCACACATAGAGAGACACATGCACACACAGAGACACACATACACACACAGAGAGAGAAAGGCACACATTGGCAGCCAACCTTGGGTTGCTTTCTAACACATAAGAGTAAACATTAATATTAACACCGAGTTTAACGACTATTTTTCTTTGCAAGCTCGTATTTTAACTCCACACACAGACTTGTGCTCGCACTCCCTCACGCACACACACACACAATACACAGAAAGGAAAGCATGCCTCCACAACTCATTTATTCTTCGCCTATATTGCCTTAAAGAGTATATCTGCGCTAACCTTGATCCTTTCAGCTCCTGCTATTGTTCTGGATGCAACAGCCTCTGTCATTGGGACTTGTCTCATCTGCCCTCTTCCAGTTTCAGCCGTTCTCCTTGCATGTTTTGCGGTTGAAAAGTGTCTGTAGAGCGGCGACTTTCGTTCATGTTCCACCATAATATTGCAGGCAGTGCAGAACAGTATACTCCCACTTTTGTGAAACACATCTGGAGAGTGACTTGGACGAACTTTGGCAGTGATATTTGTCTGTAAATGTGAGTGTTTTGAATCGCACGTCTTCATCTTCTCAATTGTCACCAAGGAAGTAAATGTGATGACGTACATGTCATGTAGAGGGGGTGGGCGAAAAGGGGCTAAGGTGATCAGTCAAATTTGCGGAAAATTCACGGTGATTGGATGAAATTTCAGCGCCTCGCAGAATTCGCGGTGATTGGTTGAATTTGTGTTAATAGTTGCGATCGTAACATTGTGAATTCCTGGAGGGACTGATATATAGGCCTCCCCAACAGTGTCAAAGTTTTATTGATGATTTTACTGAGATGCTTTCAGTTGTGTGCACAGAGGTTTGACTGTATTATCATTACAGCAGATGTGAACGTACATGTGGATAATGTGTGTGACAGAAATGCTAAAGAACTCTGTGCTGTCCTTGAAACCTTTGGTTTAATTTGGCATGTGAGTGAGCCCACCCACAGCAGAGGGCACACTCTGGACCTGCTCATTACTATGGGGGTGAATATTTCAAATGTCAGTGTGGTTGATGTTGCTTTGATGTTGCTGATCATTTCTGTGTCTTCTTTGAAATGTCAGTAATTCCCAAATCAACGGCAGGACGTGCAGTTGTTCGGAGACACATTAATGACAGCACAGGCTCACTGTTTATGGAGATGATTAGGTTTAAAAACACCTCATATTCTAATGTTGACAGTCTGTTGAACTCATATTCTTCTTGTGTTCTAAGTGAAGCATGGGGTTCCTCAGGGTTCTGTTCTGGGTCCTCTGCTTTTCTCATTGTATCTTGCACCACTTGGTGTCACAACGGGGGGAAAAGAGAGGACTCAAATGCATGGTACTGATGGGAAAAAATAACAAGTTTATTTAACAAAAATGAAAACCAAACAACTGAAAACACAGAAAACCTAACACAAAAACTAAATCAGAGTCCCTAAAAACAAAACCACACAAAACCTGGGTTAGAGTCCGTAGAGGAGTTGAACAAGTGTCCGGGTTATGGAACGAAGTGAAGAAGAATAGAGAGAAGAGAAATGGACCAGCGCTGCATGGCTGCAAACCAAAGCCTTCAATAGGCTGGAGGTAATTGGCTGCAGCCACGCAGCGCCAGCAGGTGAGTCTGATGATGATGATTATGAGAAGGAGGAGCTGAGGGTCACACAGACCATGACCAAAAGGGAGGAGCTGAGAGTCACACAGGCACAGATCCATGACCAAGAGGGAGGAGCTGAGAGTCACACAGGCACAGATCCTGACACTTGGTAAATTATTACATTCCTTGGAAATTGATTTTCACTGTTATGCAGATGATTTGCAATTGTACATGCCTTTAACATGTGAAAATAGGCCTAACCTGTCAAAAATCGAGGGTTGTCTTTCAGCTGTTAGGGATTGGCTCTCTGAAAATTTCCTTTTCCTGAACTCTGCAAAGACTGAAATGATGATCATTGGACCACAGAAATTGCAAAATTTATTCAATAATGTTTCTTTGTCTCTTGATAACTGTGTTGTTCTTGGCAGAGACAAGATGAAAAACCTTGGTGTCATATTTGACCAGTCACTTGCTTTTGATAAGCATATCAAGGAGGTGACTTGAATATCATTTTTTCATCTTCGAAGGATTGCTAAGATCAGGCCAATCCTGAG
The DNA here is from genome assembly GCF_902148855.1 of Sphaeramia orbicularis. Classification (NCBI taxonomy): domain Eukaryota; kingdom Metazoa; phylum Chordata; class Actinopteri; order Kurtiformes; family Apogonidae; genus Sphaeramia; species Sphaeramia orbicularis. Next base: position 5,731,798 of record NC_043959.1, read on the forward strand.
TGACAAAGATGCTGAAGTCCTCATTCACGCTTTCGTAACATCTCGTTTGGACTATTGTAATGCTCTTCTTTCAGGATTACCTAAAAAAAGTTTCCAAGTCCTGCAGATGGTGCAAAATGCTGCAGCTCGGGTTCTGACTGGAGCTGGGAAATATGATCATATTACCCCAGTGTTGGCCTATCTTCACTGGCCTCCATGTCAGGTTCGTGCTGATTTTAAGGTGCTTTTATTGACTTATAAAAGTTTAAATGGAGCAGCACCTTCTTACTTGACGGAGCTGGTTAGACTGTATGCACCTTCTTGTGCCCTTCGCTCACAATGATCTGGACTCCTGACTGTGCCTAAAGTCAGGAAAAAGACTGTCGGTGAGCGAGCCTTTTCTTTCCGTGCGCCAACACTTTGGAACAGTCTTCCTCTGGACATAAGGCATGCATGCTCTGTGGATGTTTTTAAAGCAAAGCTCAAGACCCACTTGTTTACTCTGTGTTATATGTCTTGATGTGCTTTTACTGTTAATGTTTTTAGCTTTTATGTTTTATTGTGATTGATTTTATATCTATACAGCACTTTGATTGAAAGCGCTTTACAAATAAATAATAATAATAATAGTAATTATTATTATTATTACTAAGTGTTCTGGACACTATTGCTCCTGTTTAGGGTTAAAATGGTTAGAAATAGGTAAATATTACCGGTAGTATCGGTCAATCTACGTTCCTACCCTCACCTATGGTCATGAGCTTTGGGTCATGACCAAGATCCCGGATACAAGTGGCCGAAATGAGCTTCCTCCGTAGGGTGGCTGGGTGCACCCTTAGGGATAGGGTGAGGAGCTCAGTCACCAAGGAGGAGCTCGAAGTAAAGCTGCTGCTCCTCCACATCGAGAGGGACCACCTGAGGTGGCTTGGGCATCTGTTTCAGATGCCTCCTGTGGACGCCTCCCTGGGAGGTGTTCTGGGCATGTCCCACCGGGAGGAGACCTTGGGTAAGACCTAGGACATGCTGGAGAGACTATGTCTCTCGGCTGGCCTGGAAACGCCTCAGGGTCCCCCCAGAAGAGCTGGAGGAGGTGTCTGGGGAGAGGGAAGTCTGGGCATCCCTGCTTAGACTGTTACCCCCGTGACCCAGCCCCGGATGAAGCGGCAGATAATGGATGGATGGATGAATGAATGGATGGATGGATGGATGGTTAGAAATAGGCAGAAGGCACCATGGAGAAATAATGACTCGGTCAGGGCACAAACGAAGCCGGAGGACTGAGGGCCGAATGGAAATGGCGCAAATCTAAGCTTCAGATTCATTATGAGATTTATAAAAAAACAGTTGTGTGTGTTCAACCAGGTTTTGCATAGAACAAGGGAGAGGTATTTTTTCAGAAATGACAGCAAAGTGCAGTAACAACTCTCATGTCCTGTTTGCAACAGTTCATAGGTTAACAAACCCTCCAGCTCCATTGCCTTCAGAACTAGTTTCCAAATTAAAGTTCAATGAGTTTGCAATTTTCTTTAATGACAAGGTCCAGGGCATTAATTAATCCCACAACACAGTTAACACTGCAGCCTTCCAGACACCTAGAGCTGACACACTTCACACCATTCCAGTTTGATTTCAGCCATATGTTGCCCACTAGATTTCTAAAATCTGTGCTGAGCAGTTTGTTACTCCAGCTCACTCATTTAGTTAACATTTCACTACAATCTGGAACATTTCCCATGGCTTTGAAAACTGCTGTCATTAGGCCTCTCCTAAAGAAGGGTAGTCTTGATGCCACAGTACTGAACAGCTACCGGCCCATATTAAATCTTCCATTTTTAGGTAAAGTCCTTGAGAAAGTTGTTTACCAGCAGCTCACTGACTTTCTTTTACTGAACAACTGCTTTGATGATTTCCAATCAGGTTTCAGGCCCCATCACAGCACTGAGACTGCTCTGATCAGGGTGACAAATGACATTTGTCTGAACACTGACGAAGATAAAGTAACAGTCTGAGTCCTGCTGGATCTGAGGGCTGCATTTGACACAGTCGAACATGTGATCTTGTCACAGAGGTTAGAGGACTGGGTAGGCATCTCTGGTCCTGCCCTGAAATGGTTCAAGTCCTACCTTGAGGACAGGAAGTATTTTATTTTATTTTGTAAGAACAAACGTTAAATATCACAGTGTTTCAGTTATTGGTGTCAAGCTATGGAATGAACTGAAGGACGAAGTGAAATTGTGTAGCTCACTGTTGAGTTTCAAAAAGAATTTAATTTGTCAAATTATGAAGGGCTATGAAAGTAATATGATTACAAAATAACTTATTACACTGAATGTAGTATAATTTAAGTTTAAGTATTTATCTGCTGCAACTTAAGGTGTGGACTTGGACTAAGGATGTGAATAGGAGAAGCAGAAATAAGCCTCCGGCTCCAGCTTCTTCCTTTTTCAGTTACAAAATGTGTTAATTTTATGTTTGTTATTTTAATATGTAGGTGTTTTGTTTTGTTGTTTTTTTAATATGTATGTGTTTTGTATTTTGTATTTAACTGAAATAAACATTCATTCATTCATTCATTCATTCATTCATTCATTTTGTTCAAATCGGAAACTGTGTGTCAAACCAAATGGAAGTGACCTGTTGGGTCCCCCAGGGGTCCATCCTGGGACCCCTCTTGTTAAATCTTTACATGTTGCCCCTGGGGCAGCTAATACACAGTAATAGTGTCCTACCATAACTATGCAGATGACACTCAGATTTACATCTCAATGACAGCAGGTGAACATGGGCCTGTGGACTCACTCTGTCACTGCCCCCCAACTGATCACTGTGTGGATGCAAAACAACCTTCTCCAACTAAACTCAGACAAGACTGAAGTCATTGTCTTTGGGCCACAAAAACCCAGAAAAAGTGTCATCAGTCATCTGGAGTCTCTTACTCTAAAAGCTAAAAATCAGGTTAGAAATCTAGGGGTAATAATGGACTCCGACCTAAACTTTAACAGCCACATTAACTCAATAACATCATCAGCTTTTTACCATCTCAAAAACATTGCCAGAATCAAAGGTTTACTGTCTAAACCAGACCTAGACATGCATTTATCTCTTGCAGGTTAGACTACTGTAACGGCCTTCTCACTGGACTCTCAAAACGAGCTGTAAGACAGCTGCAGTACATCCAGAACGCTGCTGCTCGGGTCCTGACTAGAACCAGGAAGTACGACCATATTAGTCCTGTGCTCAGGTCTCTGCACTGGGTTCCTGTGGCTCAGAGAATAGACTTTAAAACAGCTCTGCTGGTCTATAAGTCTCTCCATGGTCTAGCACCAAAGTACATCTCTAACATGTTGGTCCCATATGAACCCTCTCAGACCGAGAACCTCAGGGACAGGTCTTTTGCTGGTGTCCAGAGTCAGGACTAAACACAGTGAAGCTGCGTTTCAGTTCCATGCAGCTAAACTCTGGAACAGTCTTCCTGATGATGTGAGACAGGCCTCTACTCTGACTATGTTTAAGTCCAGGCTGAAAACAGCTCTGTTCAGCTGTGCATAGAACAACTGAAAGGGTTCCATCTGTACTCTTCTCTTTTACTTTATTTTAATTGATTATAATTTATATTTTATTGATTATGTTTTAATTGTAATTGTGTGTTTTTAACCTGTCTCTTTTCCATTTTTGTAAAACACTGTGAATTGCCCTGTGTATGAATTGTGCTATACAAATAAATATGCCTTGCCTTGCCTTGTAAATGTAAACATTTTTATGTCATTTTACTTTTTTACACTAAAACAAAGAGAAAAATTTGGAGTTGTCATTATATGTTATTACCATATTATTTTAGTGGTTTGACTCACTTGAAAATATGTATTTCATTTGGTTTAGTTGGTTTACTTTAATCTAGTCTTGACTGAGAAATTAACTGGTGATGACTGTAATATCATACAGGCATCACATCCCTTTTGGTTTGTTTGGATGAGAAAAGAAGTGCAAATAATAATATAATAAATGGTGATAAATTACTTGAAAAGACAAAGACAAATTATCTGGAAGTTGTGACAAAAGTAGTTGTGGGTCTCTAATGATTGTCATATTTATTAAAAGAAGATGATTCCTCTTTTTCAGACAGTATTTATATGTTATTTTATCTTTAACTTGTAGAACAGAAATTCATACATACATTATCATCTCTAGATCCCCCCATTATATTGTGCAGAGGAAAGTGACTGCATGGATATCTAATTACAATTCAGCAAATCTGTTCTCACAGTGCCTACCTGTTGTAGAGGAGGATGTCTGGTTTCCAAATTAGGTGGTCAGGGAATCTCACATTGGACACCCCTGAATAGTCATCTTGATTCCACTGGAGGCTGTAATCATTCCAGCTCTGTGTAATGAAGAAGCAAAAATGAATATTCCATTTCCACATGTATTTTGTCCTTATAGCCTGCCACCATTTCCTGTTTGACAGATCATGCAGGGAGTATTTCCATACTGGCAGCAAGAAGTTAATATAACATCTAAAATAGATGTAGATGGTGGCTGAAGTGGAAAATATTATGCAATGACGTGTAGCAAGAATTGGGTGCAATCTTAAGGATGGTATCTGCGGTGTGTGTGGAGACATTTTAGAACAATGAGTACACGCACAGTCACACTAACATTCCACTAATATTGTAAACATGACAGTATTCTGCATTTGACAGGTTTCATGTTTGGATATTCTGAATCCAGATTCCAGAGTGTTAGAGTCATAGTTTGAGAACCTATATTGTTGAATTCTTTAAGTAATACTTTTTTTTTTTTTTTAAGAATTTGTTTTGGAAACCTGACTTATCTATTATCCCAAAAATTATTTATGGGTAACGTTAAACCTTTGGATTAATGGTCATCAGTAAACAGATGGTCTTCAGACATGTTGTATTTACTGTTTTTGTAGAGAAAAAGACAGAAAACTAAACTATGAAATAATGAGTATTTTGTGACAAAAGTTTTTAATGTGAGGCATAATGACAATGGCTCAAAAGGGTCAAAAAGACTCTGCTTGCAATCAGCTGGATTTGAGTAAAAAATGCTCACTGGTGGAGATGGATACTCTGAAAAAAAGTGTCTATTTATTCATGGAAGGAGAAACTCACCTACAAAAAAAAAATTCTGAAAAAATAGCAGGGTTGACAGGGTTTTGGATATGAACAAAATTGTGAAAAAAATCACTTTGAAGAACGTGTTCGAAGGAATGAAAGAGGAAGGCTGGGTTCACACAGTAAAACATCAAAAATGCAAAACACTACATTTGAAAACTGGGGAAAAAACAGTATTTTATATGTATGGCTCCATGTAAACACAAATAATCATTTTGATAAGCCATGGGAATGGCTACAGCTGAAACTATTAATTGATTATTTGCCAACTATTAAATTAATCTGCAACGATTCAGACAAATAATAATCTGTTTGATTTTTTTTTTTTAAAGAAAAAAATCAAAAGTTTCTGATTTAAATGTAAATATTTTCAATTTCTTTCCCCCAGCAGCACTAAACTGAATAGCTTTTGTGGGGATGAATTTGAAAATAATAACGGGATTCGGGATACAATTTTTACCATTTTCTAGAGCACACAATTACTTAACTAATCACAAACAAAAAAATCCGCAATAAAAACAAGCAACTATTTGTTAAGATGGAGAAGTGGGAAACACTTAATATTTTCTTCATGTAAAGGCAGCCATTGTTTAAGCAATGCAGCACATAATTTACATAAATGCAGTGTCAAACATAATTGACACTGCATTTTGAAGCAAATAAGATTATTTTATAATTAACACATAAAATTGATCTGAGATGGGCAGTGATACATGTTATTTCAATCCTAGTTGAAATAACATGAGAATCCATGTATCATTCATTCTTTTCATATTCAATTGAGAATCAGCAATCGGAAAATGAAAAAATGACTGTCATTCATGTACAAATCAAAAACAAAAAAAAAAACAAGTTGTTTTTCATTATTTCAAGTGAATGCACAAATTAAAAATTGGAAATAAGCAAATGGACTAAATGTCGGGTTTCATGTTGACATGTTTGATATCCGATTTGGTATGACCCAGAAGTTACTGACTTCTTCGTGTGTTGAGCTGGACAATCGTGGGTTTGCTAGTATTCTGCAGTCATGGAGAATTTCAAGTGTGTTTTTCCACCATAAAGAACCTGGTGCTAGGTTGGTGCCGGTGCTAGGACCAGCCTGGGGCATGCTTCTTGGTCAAATAGTGAATGCAGCCGTTTGCGTGCCCTTCAGCACAAATAGTGAGCAAACAATGGGTAGGCGAACGCAGAGGCTTAACAAACGCAAAATCCGTTTCTGCACTCGCTGTGTTCGCTAAGCCATCGTTCGCTTACTATTTGCATTGAAGGGTGCGCTAAACAGGTACGTTCACTATTTAACCCAGAATGAACGCCTCCGCTCCCGTTGTTTCCAGTCATCTGACAGCATTATGGTTAGAATGAAGAATTATTATAGGACATCTGTGAGCCTGAATCTGTGACCTCCTCCCTTGCCCTCACCTGTCTGGATGGACCTCCTCACCCTCATCTGACTATAGATGGACCCCCTCAGCTGTCTGCATGTACCCTCCCCCAACACACACACACACACACACACTGAACTGAACTGAATTATTTACACATGTATATCGTGCGTCCGGCTGGATGTCTAAGGATGACCCCAGTTATTCTGCACTGGTGACTTTATTAACAGAACTCTAAATGTCACTGTTGGTCGTAACCACACCAAACAACAGGACAAACAGATTATATAGAAAAACTGAACTCTGTTCCGTTCCTCTCCACATGCTCATATCTCATTACACGCGTGCACAGACACACACACCCCAGCTGGTGTGTGTGGCACCAGTTCACTGGCTCTGCCCCCATATGGTTCTCATTCATTCATTCATTCATCTCTCAAAGCCACACACACTTTGTCCTGAACTCTATATTTATCCACAAATCGGTAGAGGATAAAATTCAGTGAGCAGATCAGTCCTCACTCGGTAAATTCGTTTTTATCGGTGCAAAATGTCCATGGGAAAAATCTGACATTAAATATATTGTCAGACTTGTGTTAAAAATCTTCTTTTTCAAATGTAAATAATATTTCAAAGAAAATACTTGACAGAAGTGAAATGAAATGAAGGTACAAGAATACATCCACCTTCTAATGCGGACCTGTGAGGTCCATGTTAAAATCAGCCCTGTAGCGAGGAACTGGGCAAGCGCACACTTTTAACCAACTAGCCCAGAAACGGGATAATGCATTTTGCGTTGGGGTTAGCGAACTAACACACAAACACATTTTTCGTTGCGTTAGTTGTTAACAAACAAAGAGTGAGCCCAGAAATGGGATAGCACAAAATGCGTTAAATAGACACATTTTGCGTTGCACTGGGCTTAACGATTTAACGAACTAGTGCATAAACGAGCCCTAGGTGGCTCCAAAGAACCGGTTTGCTTTTCCATAGGCCAAGAGCCAAACGGAGCCAAGTCAGAGTCACGTCATTACACCATCATAAAACGTGATCACGTGACTGGTCTGGTGCGGGAGACGCTTATTCAGAAGCAAGAGCTGCTCTTGTGTTTACAAGTCTAGCAATCCAGAGGCGAAAAACAAATATTCTCTCTGCGGTGTTTGTGATCAACATAAATGTGGGTTTCTATATTACATACATACAAACATAATGCATAGATAGTCTGTAAACAGACAATTAGTGAGGTCAGCTGAACAGTATTATTACCCAGGTTTATGAGGCATAGGAAAACAGACAAAATGAACTTTATGCATTTCAAATAGGTTTATTCACACTGAAGGGAAAAAAAATCAATGGGCTCAAATAAAAAAAATGCTTAAAAAACTTTACAAAGGTGAAGAAAAATCTAGGTGCTGTTGCGGTGAATCTGCCTCCTTGTCCATGGACAACAGCTGTAAAGAACAAAACAAAGAAACTGTACATTAATTGAACATGTTCTCCCCAATGTGGACAGTAACCCTTTCTACTGGAACACAGTTCAGTTAACTAGTCGGTTCAGTTCTGACTTTTACGAACCAACCGAGGAAACAGCATTACGGGGACAACACAGAAAAGTTATTGTTAGCCTGTTGTTAGCATACCAGTAGCTAGCATTTTAACATCCGTAACATTTGCAGCTTGCTTTAATCTGTTAAGTTGACTTTTTGTGATATTAACCTTGTGTTTGAGAAACAAAACTTACCAGTTTTGTTTCCCTCTGTTTGAACTACTGTGATGTAGGCTGGCCGTTTAGCGGTTGGAGGTCAGTGAAATGAGGAAGGAGATGAGGCAGAGGCAGGAGATAGCGTGGTCCACAATTTTTTAAAAAATATTTTCAACAATCCTTTTTCCAACAAAGTGCAAGTGCTGAAAAGTGCAAAGGCTAAAAAAGTGCAAATGCCAAAAAAAAGTGCAAGTGCATATGGAGGTTGGAGCTAGTGTTGTTCCATCCGACACTGAAGCCCCGAAGTCCGTGTCGAGCAAAAGGGGTGTGCCCAGATGAAGCCTGCCTCGAGGCCTGTACTGTGAGTGACAGTCTCACATGACAAAAGGCAAACGAAGCCCTGTTTTCTGAAATCACGTGATTGCCTCGTTATGTGATGCGATTTGTTTAAAAAGCTGCGGGAAATACAGGAAATGTTCTGCGTGATTCGAGGTGACTCTGAAGATCGTGACGTGTCAAACAGAACAGACTGGACAAGAGCGGAATTATGGAACCACCAAAAAGAAGAAGAACATCTACCGTTTGGGAGCATTTTGACCTGATTTCTCCCAAGAAGGTAAAATATGATGTACAACTGCTGAGATCGATCACATAGAAGATAGATAAAATAGATGAGGTACATAAAACAGATAAAATCAATAATACAGATTAAATATATGACTTATGTGTTACATGTTGATACAATGATAATGTTACCAAGAAACACATATGCACGAATATAATGTTGTTTAAGGTGAAGTGTCGGCTGTGCATGAGAGAACTGTCATACAGCAACAATACCACCTGTATGCTGAGGCATTACCGTGCATTTCATGAGAATGAACAGCCACAAACCAGGCCATGTAATATACCCATCTTCTCTTTAAATGCAATATTCTTGAAATACAACAGCCTGTACTACGCTGACATAATTTTGGTTCTGTGCAGGTACCAGGAAACATGATGTGGATGAAGCCCTGGTTAATATGATTGTAAAAGACTCACAGCCATTCTCATTGGTAGAGGACGAGGGATTCAGGAACCTCATCAGTGTCCTTGATCCACCTTACACTCTCCCATAAAGACAGGTATGAGTTGCATAACGATGATGCTGGTGAAATTACTATTAAAAAGATTTCAGCAATAATAGTATATCTATTATGCACCTTTGTTTTCTTTTACAGGCTTTAAAGGCTATGGTGGAGAAAAAATTTACAGAGGCCAAAGCAAAGGAAAAGGAGGAAGTCCAGAAGGCCACAGCTGTAAGTCTGACCACAGACATGTGGACTTCCAATAACATGGAGGCATATCTGTGTGTAACCTGCCACTACATAACAGAAGAAGATGCCCTTAACACAGTTATGCTAAATGTTGAACATTTTCCATCAAGTCACACAGCTGACAATTTAGCCCTGGCACAGGCTAAAATCCTGGATGAGTGGGGGATCAAGGGTAAGGTGAGCTGCTTGGTCACAGATGCTGCAGCCAACATGAAAGCCTGTGCAAGGATCCTGCAGGTAAGGCACAGCATCTGTGTTGCCCATGCATTTAATTTAATAGTGCGCAAGTCATTTGACGGGGTCCCCATGCTGGCAGGCCTGCGTGACAAATCAAAAAAGATTGTCACCTACTTTCGAACCAGCACTACAGCTAAAGAACGTTTAAACCAAATGCAGGACTCAATGGGCAGGCCAAAATACAAAATGATAATAGAGGTAGAAACCAGGTGGAATAGTACCTTATTAATGCCACAGCGTCTCTTAGAACAGCGTGAAGCTGTAAGTGCTGCCCTGGCTTCACTTCACACTGACCTTCTGCCACTCACTTCATGTGAAAATGAGATGATTGAGGACATAACAAAGGTGTTAGGCCCTTTTCAGCAGGCCACAGTGGAATTGTCTGAGGAAAAACATGTGTCAGGGTCAAAGGTGATACCTCTTGTGAAGATGCTCCACCACGCAGTAGTATGTGAAACTTCAAATTTAAAAACTGACCCTGCAAAAGTCTTAGCTGACAACCTCATCCGTCGCCTCAGAGAACATATGGCAAGTTTGGAGTCTGTCAGTGTCACAACACTGGCAACATTGCTGGACCCCAGGTTTAAAGACCTGGGGTTTCACAGCCCTCTGAAGGCAAATGAGATGGTTAAATGCCTGAAAATGGAATGTGTGCGTGAAATGCGAGTCATTGCTCCTCAGACACCTCCAACTTCCATCTCTGATGCTGCTGAACCAGTGGCTTCAACATCCAGCTCAGGTACAGGAAGTGTTCATATGATGATATGTATATAAATGTGTGTTGACGTACTGATGTGTACTCTTTTTGTAGGTGGTAGTAACCTGTGGCACCTGCTGGACACCACAGTAACTCAAAGGCGTGGGGCGTCCAGTACAGAGGCTGAGGCTATTGTGGAAGTGCAGCGGTATCTGGCTGAACAAAACCTTCCAAGACAACATGATCCACTACAATATTGGCATCATCACAAAAATCTATATCCACATCTGTTTAAATTGGCTCTTCAGTTTTTGTGTATTCCTACATCTTCAGTCCCCCACGAACGAATATTTTCAAAGGCGGGGGAAGTGGTATCAAAAAGAAGAAATCGCCTGAGCCCCAACACTGTAAAAATTTTTTTATACCTGAATAAAAATCAATAAAACACCTCCCCATCCCTGACCCAACTTCCCCGATGTCAATAATAACCCAGTCACACAAGCACTTCATGTAACTATTTAATCATAAAAACAGCCACACACTAAATTGATTTATTAATACATCACAATTGACAAATTGACATTTTGATATACCATCAAAGTTATTTTGTCAGTATACCATGATCAGGATAGATTACGTTTTTCACTTAGCTTTACAATAACTCAAATGATAATTTTGACATAATACTGGAACAATTACACTAATAGATCTACTGCCCTACATGCAACACACCAGCAGATGTCAGTATTCTTAAATGAGCTGTTAAACGGGGCTTTGTTTGATCAGGCTTTTGGTGAAGCGTTTGGCCAGAAAGACTCGACACATTCACGGGGCCTCATTTCACCATCACTAGTTGGAGCAGCAGTGTCTTCTCCAGCAGCCAAACCACAACTGATGAAAATGGGCGCCTTTTATACTGTTCAACTAACTGGCTAAAACCACTACAACTCCCTAGAGGACTTACAAATCTACATAAATTGCTAAAACTAATCTAAAACCTCCATAACTAAAACCCACAACCATAACCTATCTAAAACCCAAGCTATATATCTAAAAACTCTAACTCTAAACACCAAAGATGAATAAAAACCCATAAACCAATAAAATACACCTCCTGGCTCCCCCACATGTTTCCCTGCCTTGGTCCAGGCCAGAGCCTTCTTAAGGCTGTTGTTCATGCAGGGACTCTTTTCGTTGATGGACCTGGACACAAGGACAGGGTAAGTACAAACACCATTCACTAAACACTTTAAAATCCACTCACACAGACACTAAACAAAACTAAACTTAAATATTGCACATTTACATTGCACTGCTTCTGTTTGTGACCTGATTTGTGTCTCCCTTTTCTCCAGGGCCAAGCGATCATCAATCAATTGTCAAATATTGTTCAGTTTTGTGTTTGCTTAGGGGGAATCCTTTCTAGTAAAGTGTCTGTCCAGATGTTTAGCTCTTGTGTAAGCTTCTTGTAATCATTCTTGTAGCCCTAGCCTGAAACCGTGCAAACATCTCCCCTGATATACTCACAAAATCCACATCTTGGTCGCAGATTCTCCGCACCCTCTGAAACTGGCCATAAAGGATATTTTCTTTAAGCCATTTGGGATGAAAGCTGTGGGTTTCTGGAAAATGGATGTGTGCAACATCCCTAAATTGTCTTATAAATAGCGAGGTCCAGGAAATTGATGCTATCTTTACTCCTTGGATTTTTCTTCCAGTGTGATAAATACTTTTTGAATCCCTTTTTCCAAAGAGCACCTCGAACAAACTCTTTTTTGGTCCGAGAAGCATTCCTTCCCAAACATTTTTTGAACTGCCTCTAGCAACAGGGATTTGCTTTCAAGGAATAGCTCCACAGTAACCCTCCTGTGTTGGACTTTTTGTGATACCAGATGGAAAACACGTTCTCTTACACACTTGAAGAGGGACAGAAAATTACCACAACTACATCATTGATGGATGGTCTACCAGGGGGTGATTTGCCTAGTGTTGACCTCAACAAGACCTTTAAGGACCTCAGATTGAAAAAACTTGAAAAAGACGCAAGACTCCACCTGAACTCAGTCACTTTATCTGACTATTGGAGAAAAGGACTCATCCCCAGAGGCCTTAGGATTAAGAAATTCCCAGCTCAGGTCAACACTAGGTACTCAAACTCAAAGGTATTGTCAAAGGTATAACCAGACTCTCTTGTTGGTGAACGGTGGCATGTGCGCACACTCTCCCGACTCTTGGTGTTTAAGTCTGAGCCACTATGTTGTTTGTGCCGGTAAAGTATTGAGTCCAGCTGCTGGTACACCTAATCAGTGTTCTGCCAACAGTGTTAGCTGTTTTCGCTTTTCAGATTTTCTCCGGTGAAAGCTGCGGTTGCACCCTTCTTCCAGTTTGTAGTTTGGTTACTAATACACTGAGATAGTCGGTGTGTTCTGCTAATGGTGTTAGCCATTTTTGCTTTTCATATTGTTTCTGATGAGGGCTGCAGTCGTACCCCTCTTTGGGTTTTGAGTTTGGTTACTATTACACTAGGATAATCAGTGTGTTCTGTTAATGGTGTTAACTGTTTTTGCTTTTCATATTTTCTCTGGTGGAAGCTGCAGTTGCACCTTTCTTCCAGTTTTGAGTTTGGTTACTATCACACCGAGATAGTCGATGTGTTCTGGAAACGTTGTTAACCATTTTCGCTTTTCATATTTTTGCCGATAGGGGCTGCAGTGGCACCCCTCTACCAGTTTTGAATTTGGTTACTTTTACTCCATGATAGTCGGTGTTTTTTTGTGGTTACTTAGCTAACACTGTTTACTTTAATCAGTTCGCTTTTTTTTTTTTTTTTTTCCAGAGAAATTGGTATAAGAGAGCATCTATGCCCTCTCCCAGGTTTTGATTTACTTGAACAAGATACTCGAAATAGGACCTCTGTTTAGTGACTTTTTTGACTTGACAAGTGAACGCTGCATTCGTGCCTCCTCTCCCAGGTATTTCTTGTGCTGTTGTACTTTCATGTTGTGGTTGCTAACAGTTAGCATTGTTGATTTGTTTAGCCTTGATTGGTGAAGGCAGTGTTTGTGCTATTTTTGGCCTCACGTTACTGGTTTTAAGTCTATATCAGTAACTGAGTATCCTACTGATAGTTTTTTCATGTGTTTGGGCCCTGGATGGTGAAAGCAGTGTTCACACACCTGCTCCCAATCTTGGTCTTACACTACAAGTATTATGTCCATATACTTCACATGTTCTACTGACAGTGTCTGTTAGCTTTCATGTGTTTGGGTTCTAGTTGATGAAGGCAGCATTCGCACACCCGCTCCCAGGTTTGGTCTTGGACTTACCACTGGACCGCTGCTGCTTTCTAGCTAGCAGTGTACTATCAGTGGTTCCAGTTTGTCATGAGTGATATGGATGGTTCCTACTGTTGTGTGGATTGTGGGGCTATGCTTCAAGCAGATGATGGGCACGACCTGTGACCTGCCTGCTTCGGCCATGACCACCTGAGGGAGGTGCTGTTGGACAACCCATGCCTGAACTGTAGTTACATGCCGCGGGCAGTCAGAGTGGCAAGGATAGCACAGTTTTCCCCAGCAGGTATGGTTGACCTCCCACCTTCGGGCCAGGTACCATTGCCGCTGCCTAGGCACTCTAAACATCTCAGTGAGCCCACTGCCTGGCCGGCTCCTTCTAAGGAGAAGAAGAAAGCTAGGTTGGACAAAGATCTGTTGTCTAACATCGCGCGATTGTCTGCGGAGTTAGATATGATGAAGTCTGTGTTTCTGGATGCTACCTGGATGCTCCCGTATCGGAGTCTGGGTTTTCTTCTTCGCCCATGCCTGCCCTGGCCCAAGAAGAGGATGTTCTCTCTCTGGCGGCATCAGCCTCTCTTTTTTATGATGAGGAAGAAGCACAGTCTTCTCGTGCTTCTACAAATTGTTCATTGTCATCTGATCAGAGCCTGGTTACTGACGCGGATAGTTCCATGCAGGATGTTATGCATCTGGCTTTGGGTTTCCTGCAGCTGGATATTCCACAACCCGATCAGTCTGGTTCTGGCAGCGCCTTCTTTAGGCGTGGACATGATCCTACACCCTTTGCTGTTCCTCCCTCTGAAGAATACCGGAGGAAGTTGCATGCAAAATGGCAGCAGTTCTCAGGCCTCAGTCGCACTCTGCCCCCTCCCCTCCTCAGAGGTCAAGGTGCTTGATCGCAGGTCCAAGTGTTCGACTGCCACCGCAGGATTGTTCTGGTGATAAGCGCTGTCCTCGGCAGAGACAGGGCAAGAACTTTTGTTTTGTAATCAAGGTGGTAGATCCTCTGCTGCAACCCGGAGGCTACCATTCAACGTACTTCCTCGTACCTTACAAAACCTTTCGGATTTTGTCCATTCTAGATCTATGGGGACTCAATCGCTATGTGAAGGTTTTGCCATTCCACATGCCTGCCACAGTGGAGGTCCTTCAAACCCTCACAGACAGTGAATGGCTCAAGTCAATAGACTTGCCTGCATTCATGTACCCATTGCCCCAGAACATCTGCACTTCCTCAGATTTGCCTATTACAGCCGTCACTGGCACTTAAGGCGCTCCCTGTCTGGCTCTTCCTCTCTACGAGGGTGTTTACCCAGTGCATGTAAGCAGCCCTTGGCTCCCTTGCCAGCCAGCAGGGTAAAGATTTTGCCGAATCTGGACGACTGGCTACTTTGTGCTCCATCCAAAGCATGTGCAGTCTGTAATATGCAATAATGTTTGCTTGCCTATGTGGCCAAACTGGGTTTCAGGGTTAATCTGGAGAACAGCAACCTGAACCCATCCCAAGTGCTGACATCCATTGGGTTGTCCTTGGATGCGGTGGCCATGGAGGCTCGTCCGTTGTTTAGTAGCCGGATGGACGACATACTCAATGGCTCTTGCTTCAGGCTACATGGCCAACTTCCTTTGTCACCTTCCATCAACTATGGGGAAGCTGGCTTCTGTCACACGTGTCGTGCTGTTGGGCTTGCTGTTGCTGTGCCCTTTCAGAGGTGGCTGTACAGCTTCCACCTAGACGCCAAGCAACACAGGAATCGGAAGCTGAGTGTTACATAGCAGTGTCTCTGAGCGCTGGCCCCATGGAGGGACAGGGCCTGTATGTCCAGAGTGGTCCCCCTGGGATTGGTTGTGTGTCGCTGGATAATAGTCAGTGACCGCAGATGCCTACCCCATGGGATCGGGCACGGTGTGGCAGCACTGGGCAGTTGAGGGAAACTGGTCTCTGAGGGATCGCTCAGAGCATATAAATGTACTGGAGCTGTGTGCTGCTCAGCTCGTTCTCAAGCACTTTCTGCCTGTTCTGAGAGGCTAGCACATTCTCATACAGTCAGACAACAGCTCAACCGTTTACTACATCTATCATCAATGGGGTCACTGGGTCAGCACAGCTTCTGCGGGTGTCCCAAAATCTTTTGACATGGGCTGCACCTCGTCTCTCTACCCTGAGGGTGGTGTATCTGCCAGGAGACGACAATCAAGTTGGTCACTTCTTTTCCCACCAGAGGCCCCCTCCAGGGGAATGGTCTCTCCACCCAGAGGTGGTGCACATGATTTGGAGGCTTTTCAGACAGGTGGAGGTGGATTTGTTCACCTCAGAGTAGTCAACACATTGACCTCTGTGGTACTCCCTCAGGGAGGTTGCAGGTTCCCTGGGCCAGGATCGCTAGCATATCCTTGGCCTTGATGCCTCTTGTATGCTTTTCCTACTTTTCCTCTGATTTGGCCGACTCTATGGAGGGTTCTCAAGTAAGGTCACTGGTTGCTGTTGGTGGCCCTGTACTGGCCAGCACCGCCGTGGTTCCCATTGCTGCACAGTCTCTATCACAGCATGTCATGGCAGCTTCCGTACAGGAGAGATCAGTTGTCTAAATTGAGGGGTTAGATATGACACCCCAATCCCAACCAACTCCAGCTATGGCTCTGGCTGTGGGACAGCCCATACTGCAGCTGACTGAGCCTGTTAGACAGACCACCTTGAATGCCCGGGCGGTCTCTACCTGCCGGCAGTATGAGAATCAGTGGAAGCTGTTTTCCCAGTGGTGCTCTGACCACAGTGAGGATCCAGTATCCTGTTCGATTCCCATTATTTTGAAGCTCCTTCAGTTTCTCCTGGATTATGGTCAGTCTCCTTCCACTCTGACGATGTATGTTGCTGCTGTATCATGTCTTCATGATATGCCTGAAAACTGTTTGGTCGAAAGCCATAACTTGGTTTCCCTTTTCTTCCGGGGCGCTTGTCAGTTGCGTCCACAACCAGCGCCACCAGCCCCAGAGTGGGACTTGTCTTTGGTTCTTGGAGTCCTGTGCCACCCTCCTTTTGAGCTTTTGGCACAGGTGGACCTTAAGTTCGAAATAAAGATTTCATTCATTCATTCATTCAGAGATTCTTTGTCACTCAGAAACCTTGCCTTTCTGCAAGAAGGTTCTGTAGGAAAAGAGCCACAGATGACGTAGGAATATATTACCAACAGGCGTCATCCGAAATCACTGGTGTCACTCTTTTGGTACTACTACTCGCACTGCACATGCGCAAAGGGATCATTCAGTGCTTTCAGCACCACCTTCTGGCAGTCATCCGGGATTCATTGAACCATAGTTACATTACGCAACTTTGATTTTACCTTACACAGATGGTATGATTCCTGTGTTGTTTTGACGGCAATCAGATCCTCAAAGTAAAAAATAGACTAACCTTTAAAAACCCAAAGCTACTTTTGTCACAACTTACAAATATCTTTTTTGTCTTTCCTAAGTGATTTATCACCACCATCTCTATGATAATATTATCATCTGCATTTTTAATTTTTCAGAGAAAATCTGGTATTTTACTGTATTTAATTCACTGACCATGTAGATGTTCATCCAACCTCAAGGAAAAATCAAAGGTAATTTAATCAAAACAGAAAAAGAAAAGGAAAATATTCAATTTTCAACAAAATATGTCGTTAACTGAATATAAACTAAATGTCTCAATACACTGTCATTTATCAATCTCCATATGTATTACTGGTGAATCAATGTTTTAGAAGATGATAGTGTTTCCATGTTCATTACGGAGCCTCTGAACGTCCAAATGGGTCATATTTGATGACCATGAAAAGATGACAAACAGCATTTTACACCATATATTTACATGTATTGATAGGATTAGTGGCTCAACAGGTATTAAACATTTTAGATCAGTAGATGTTTTTGATTGCCAGTGGCTGTTTTAGGTCTTTGAGGGTTAAGTAAAAAAAGTAGTACCAAATGGCCCTAGAAGTCAGATTTTCATTGATAGGGAGAAACAAGATATTGGACATTTTTAAGCTTCCCATTACTCAATATCTAATCACATATGTAACATTTAACATATAACATTTATTTTTATATAAACGTCATTATATTTCAGGTATTCAGGTCAAGGTTTTTCATAATGATAGAAAAGAGAAAGAAAAAACTGCTCTGTTGAATTTTGGTAAGGAACGTGCAGGGATTGTATATTGAATTGGAATAAGAATACTGAATAAGAATCCAGCTGCAACCTGTTTGCATCCTGACACTGTTTGGGAAAGGCAGGCTGAGACTGTAAGGTTTTTTGCAGATTTCATGCGGAAAACAAGGAATAGGAAAACATCTTACCAGTTGTAGCCAGATGTTGGTTGTTAAAACCTGGTTCTTCTCATCCTGCCAGAGAGAAACACCATTCTTGTTATTACTTTTACATTTCTTTCTGCAACTTCTGTCATGGTCTGCTCCTGCATTGCCGCTGACCCCTCCCTCAGGCTCATCATCACCTGGAGCACATCTCCATCAGAGGCCCATATAAGGGGCTCCTCTGCTCCAGTGTGGTGCCAGATCGTTGCTTCATACCTCCATAGACTCTCTTGGACTCTCATCCCATTTCATCTCATTGCCATAACCTGGACTCTCATCACCCCGATCCCGTCTCCCTACAGACTGTGCTGTTTTAAACCCCAGGTTTTTTTTGGGGTTTTTTTTGTTTAATGAAACCCGTTACTCCCTTCAGCACTGTGCCTGTGAGTCCAGTCATTCATTCTGTCATGACAGCTTCATAAAATTTCACTAAACAAAAAAGTGATTGAAAACTGACAACTCTTAAGACAATTTTAGAGATTACTTTAAATCATTTCCATTAATACCCTCTACTGATTGGTTTCTCAAATCACAAGTAAAAGCTGGTTTTATCTCTTCATTAACCCAGCTGTTTATTTCATTTTAGCCTCAACTTATCAATGACAAAGTTAGAATAAACCACGTTATACAGTACAGATTAACACTAATTGTGAAGACCAGTAAAAGCCATAGTTTCCGCACCACATCCATAATTTGCATGAGGCTGAGGCCAAGTTCCACAGTGAGACTCTCAGAGTCGTTGCTAACTGGTCTCTCCAGTGGGTTGTAACTGGACATCAGATCCTTGAAGAGTCTGCGCTGATTAGCTCCTTGAAGAGAAACTACAAGAGAGAGAAAAACAAGGGAAACAAGTGGTGACAGGCACAACCAACCCTGCCCCTCACACATATTGTAGCTTATTTTGCCATCGATCCAGCTGATGTCATCATGTCTATGCGTGTGCTAATGTCAGCATAGACAAATTTTGGCCGTTATGAGTAAATGAAGAAAAAAAAAAAAGATTTAACAAATTCATTAAAAAAATTTGAGCTTTGAGTTACTTTTCCCAAAATGTAATCACGTCTATTCTGGGTCACTGGCAACCAACAGTTTTGCTGCTAAACTGTTATACAAACAAACAAACCAACTGAACCAGAAACAATACTTCGGCAGGGTAATAATACGCTACACAATTACTTCATACAGACAGAAGAAGTGAGACATATAATTGCCAACTCATTTTCAGATGTACTGCCGTATTCATCTAGACCAGTGATTCTCAGTCTTTTTCTGTTGGGCCCCCCTTTGGAGGACAAAAAAACTTCAGGCCCCCCTCAAACCCAACAACATTGTAACAGTGGTGCAATTATAACTTTTATTGAAAGAAGCATTAACAAAAGTTTTTGATTTTCCTTGAATAATTTGTTGTGCATAAATAACTTAGATTTTTGCTTGAAAAATACAAATAAACTCAACAAGACTGCTCTCTGAGACAATATTTTTCCAAATAAAAATAGGAAATGCACAATTATCTTACAACTATGACAATAAAGTTACGTTTTTTTAGAACAACAAGCAAATTTTGGTGACAAAGATGAAGCTTTTAACAATATCAGTGGCTGCAATTTTTCATCAAATCTGTAAAACCTGAGTCATAGCCTAAGTATCATGAATCCATAAGTCTTTCCGTGATTACGCAACTGAATCTCTTCTCTCACTGTGAACAATTTCAAAGTTTACTCCACCGTAAACAACCCATTTGTTTACAAACGGAGCCGGTAGGTCACTCGGGCATTTTCAGAAATTTGTCGTGACGTGCATTGTGGGAAGTGGATGTCCATGCAGCCGCATTATGGCCGCAGCAGCAATAAACACTGAAACATCTTCATTGCCTCTTGCTACTGCAGCTGCATGGAGCTCCAAAGAAACTGCATTGAACCCTAAACAGTTTCTGTTTGGTCTGTATACAGAAAAACACAACTTCAGCTAAAGTGAGAGAATATTCATTAGGCTCTTTCCCACCAAAAGGCCCAGGAACTTTATTACCAGGAACTTATTTACCAGGAACTTTTTGGGGTAAAAGAGTTCCTGGTAACTGCGTTTCCACTGCAACCGAAAGTTCAGGGTAATTTGTTCAAATCAGGCTGATGATGTATGAGGGAGCAGTAACAGAACCTGTAGTCTTGTTCATGTACATTCGCAAACTAACCTCTAGTTCAATAAAATGACACAGTACTGTAAATGGACGGTTTGGGTTTAACATTTTACTGGTTGTTGAATCACTTAATCCATCTGGAATACATTTCAAATGTAGTTAACCATCATTACATATCCTTAATTTGTTTTTAAAAATGGTAGAACATGTATTTTCAACTTCTCATTCCTTAAACTAAATCACATCTAACTTCATGTGTGATGGATGGTTCTGTTTCATTTCTATTGTTTACAGATGTGATAGTCCAGGTTCAACCCTAGAGTCAGACAGATTTACTCAAATGCCTGCATTTAATTCAACTGCAAATGACTGATAAAAGTACTAATACTCATATTTGATGCCTTGTAAATGAACAGACAGTATTAGGTTAGATTTTTTTTTATTAAAATTTGAAACAAAACAAAGGTGCCTTGAGATTAAAAGGGAAATAAACATGTGTGAAAGGTTCAGGCTTTTGGACCAGGGTCTGGTCCAGCTGGTCCAGGACAGCCAGTCTGGAACTCCATGGTCCCGGTCCCTTTTTCGCTTTCCTACAGGAAAAGTAATAAAAGTGTTAAAATGAATAACAGAACACATGATGACAGATTCCTACCAGTGTGATGTGACCTCTCTGACCTGGGCTGTTGTAAACAGCAGTAGACGATGGACCAGGACACAAACGAGCCACAGGCTCGGAAAAAGAGGCGAGTCCGTCTGGTCCAGTTCAGGTGGAAATCACAAACATACAGAATAAATCAGTGTTCAGCTCACGGCGACAACACAAATACATCCAGTTCTCAGATTTAGGTTTAGTGTCAGACTGTTGACCAGTTAGTATTAGCATTAGGTTAACCAGACTTCACTTTTGTCTAAACAGGTGATGTGCCGCTGACTACTGTTATGCATGAACCAACTAAACAGTGAATATTTCTGATATACATACCATTGGTTTGTTCGACAGATCCACTGCGACTGTTGTGGTCCTTTAATTTCTTTTAATGCTACATAAATTTCTTCTTCTTTTCTCGTATTTCTTTAGGCTTGTGTCTTATATTTGGCTCCGACAGCTTTTACTTGCTCGTTTCATGTCGGCGATTCAAAGTCTGTCTGAATTTCCTCGTCGTCCGTTCACTTGTTGTAGCTTCTCTTTTGGTCCATTTTCTGAATTATCAAAATACAAAGCTTGTGGAAATTAAATGAGTTAAATATTGGCGGTGAACAGAATGTGGAAATGCTAGTCTAGTCCACCACCCAGCATTCTCCAGCACACAGCCCCGCCCCTTAAAGTTCCTGGTAATCTGAAAAGTACTACCTCCCTACCAGGAACTTCTTCGGGGTAAATTTGGGGCCGGGGGAGGGTCAGTTACCAGGGTAATTTTCAATGGAAATGCACCAGGAACTTTGAAAGTTCAGGGTAATACAGAAAGTTCCTGCAAAAGTTCCTGCGGTGGGAAAGGGCCTATTGACCTCATTTTGCTCAGTGCCAAGAAAAGTATCAAACTACTGTGGAAAAAGATTCAAAGACCCAGTATGGCTCAGTGGTTGAGATAGATGTTAACAACCTTCTCCTCAAAAGAATAACATGTGTAGTATATTTAAATCAAATATACAAATATATGAAAAGATATGGAGATTGTTCATTAATTATGTCCAAAACTTACACATAACGCTTTAAGAAGATGAAGGATATTTGTGAGCATGTAGTAACCATGCCTGTGATGCATTTATTTATTTATTTATTTTTGTCGCTTGGTCAGGATCATTCCTTAATTTAAAATTCGATATTTTATTTCAGTGTACACAATGTATTTTTGTAATAGCCAATTGTTTTTATATATTATAAGAGAAAGCTATGTTGTTGATATTTTTGTACCTTATTTGTACAATTTAAATAAAAAATATAATGAAAAAAAAAAAAAACAAAAAAAAACATCTCCTGGCAAAAATGTTCCCTTCTGGATTTAACTCAGCAAATAGTTCACATTTTTCTATTGGACTTGAATATATTTCAGCTGCATCAAGTTCTTTAACTAGCACTGCAGCTATCGATTATTTTTGCCGGTGACTCATCTGAACACACCATTGCCCACTTCAATTAGTCTTCAACTTAAGTTGAAGACTAATTTGTTGCCCCAGCCATTAGAGGCTAGAGATGTCCTCATCCAATCTAAAGATTGATATTGGCTACCGATCTGGCATTTTTTAGAAGATTGGATCGTATTCAGTCACAAGATTGGGCTGATCTGGGCCCGGTTCCTGGGGGTGTGGGGTGGGGGACAAATGTCCTGCCCCCTCAAATTAAAGTTCCCGAAAATAGGGAAAAGGAAAATGAGCTGCACAACAGCAGGAGGCTTAGAGGAATTAGTAAAGTGTCTATAAGTTTCACTTTCACTTTATGGTCTCCACAAACTCATTATGGTAGTGATGCACAAGTTTTGCTTTTTTCAACTCACGGGGCTTTTGTGGAATTATCTGAGCCGACCCAACTCACCCCGCAAATAAACTGACATTCTTTTGACCTGCCCCAACCCGACCCAAAAGTAACCCGCTGATCACTAACACATGGCATGGAACGCACCTCCAAATAATACCTGAATGGACCTGTCCATAGATGCACTACACCAGTAGCAAACATATGGCCCTGCAGGCCAAACCGGCCTGCCTGAGGTTTTCATCTGGCCCACAGTATGAATTTGGAAAATGCAAAAATTATACTAAATTTACTAAGAGGCAAACGCGTCATAACTGTTTTAGTGCGTTTAGTTAGTTTAGTAAAAAATTATCATGATATGATTTTTTTCCATATCGCCTCACCCTAATCTGAAGAAGATAGGATGATTATTTAATATGTATGCTCATTTCAATCCTGTAAAATCAAAGACAAAGGTGGAATAAGACTCTTGTACAGGACTGTACATCCCATTTATGCAACTGAGCTTCCAAACACGAATCATCTAAATTATTCCTGAGTTAATCCAAGTAATCTTGCTTTTTACTTATTCTCACATTAGTAATTTCTGCAACAATCCAACCCAGCCATTAAAATCTGCTTTTATGCCCAAACTTCCCTTAAATAATTAATCCTTTTTTTTATGTTTGGAGAGGTTTGTTGTCTGGAATGGTGAAATAAATGCAGCTCCAAGAAGATAATCATCCAAATCCAACACCTATATGGAAGCAATTAGTTACCATAATCTAAATTAAAATGCATTTGAAGAAATGCTTTTTCATTTTAAGAATATGGCTGTTTATTATTTGACTAATAAATAAAATTATTAATAAATTATCCAATCTGCATTTTCAGTTCCTTATTCAAGATCACTCACTCTTTTACTTAATTAAAAAGAAAAAGAAAAGCACATTTGAGATTTAATTTTAAAAATCTGCCCCAGTAAATGGTTACATTATTCGGAACTAGAGAGCATTATTCGGAACTAGATCCAAGGTTCGTGAGGTGTGGCTTGGTCTCCCATTTCACTGCAGTTTAAAGCACCTCCAAGCCCCACAGGAGATGGGGCTTTGAGGCCGCTAAACGGGGCTTGGAGGTCGGAGCACAGCTTGGTTCTGAGTTCTGTAAATTAAACTAGTTCCATGATCCTTAAACAGAACTGGTTCCGAGATCCAGTGTCAAACGTACACAGTGCTCCTCCATACCACCATACCCACCACAGTCAGCACGGAGGTGAAGAGCTGCTGCTGATGTCACTCTCCTGCGCTGCTTAGTTTGTGAATGCATTTTCGAATTATGGTAGCTTTTTTGCAGGGCAGACCACGAAAATGAAAAAGCAATGTCAAATAATGCAGCCACATTCTTAAAACTAGAAAAGCACTCGGAGAGCGCGGATCTTCACCAAGGCAGATCAGTCACCCCCCCGATCACCACCAAAATTTAATCATTAGTTCCTTGTGCCAGTATCAACATTTCCTGAAATATTCATCCAAATGAATAAAATAAAATGAGTAATCTTGCACACAGACAGACAGACAGACAGACAGACCAACACTGGCAAAAACATAACCACCTTGACGGAGGTAATAAAAAAGCATTTTTACTAATGCATTTGAATTTTTGAATTTTAGATTTCCAATTGAATTTTGGTAACCATTTGCTGGGGCACATTTTGAAAATTAAATCTCAAATGTGTTTTTCTATTTCTGTTCTTATCCTTCTTTTTTTCTGTATTTTTTGGACTGAGTCTGTCAAATTGTGGTGCACCTGAAACACCAAACGCGGCATTTCTGGTGCTACTTTTCATCATTTTCTCAACTTCTCTAACTTTTCCACCATGTCTGTGGGTCCAGCAGTGGAAATGGCTCCCATTGTTTACAGTAGAGACCAGCTGTTGGCTGTGCCACCGGAGGAGCGTTCTGAGATCCCCCGCGAGTTAAGGACTGTACGGTGTTTCTCCAACAATAAACCAGGGATTAATCCGGACATAAAGGTTCTCTTAGGGGCCATTTACATGGCGTCGGATTCAGTCGACTCTGGGAAGATTTCATGGCGGATTAGCCTTCTGTTAACATGGAAACGGTGCCTAGAGTGCCTGAATCCGGAAACTTTTGATACCAGGGTCCAGGGTGGAATGTTATCGATACGCTCCGCATTTCAGCTCCGTGTTAACGCGAATCAGAGCGGTCCGGGGTAAAATATGACGTCACCGCATGCGTGCGCAGCCAAGAACCGCCAGTTAACCCACTCCAGGCCAGTTGGTGGCGGTAATGCGCCTCCAAGCTGGTTTGCCAGCCTCTATGACACAATAAAGCTGCAGAAAAAGAAGAAACAACCACAACAACAATTGCCTGTTTCAGAACAACATACGTGCTGCTAACTGTGCTCAGCTCGTCTGTCCAGACAAAGAAGTCCTGCGTCTTTGTACGACCACTCGCCATTGTTGTTTGTAAATAGTGTTGTCCGCCTCTTTTTCTTCTTCTTCTTCTTCTCCTCATTTAAAGGCTGTCTAAACCGGAAATCGTTTGTGCGCAGGCGTGTGTTTTACCGCCACTGTTTCACTACAGCTCTACATCGCCAGCTACTGGTCTGGCATGGTCACTACAGCGTATTCAGCCGTCCTCGCGGACTCATGTTAACGCAGATCGTTATCATAGCGGCTTCGTCTTAACGCGGAATGATTTTATAACGCAAAGGAGAAATCTTTGCGGAGTGTTGCCGTGTAAACGTACCCTTAAAGGAGAAAAAGAGGGCCTTTAAGTCAGGAGGTAACGAGGTACTGAAGACTGTCCAGAAGGAGCTGAGGAGGAAAATTAGAAGGGTAGGAGAAATACAGAAAAAAGATGGAGGAACAGCTGTAGGATAACAACACCAGGGAAGTTTGGAAAGGCCTGAAAACCATCTCAGGCCACCAGGAACCAAACTCTCAGGCAGCAGGGGATCGGAAGTGGGCAGATAAAGTAAACACCAACTTTTGTAGGTTTGAGTAGACATCTGCCCCTCCCCCAGCTGTGTCAGCCCTGTAGCAACCCCCCTCCTCTGATCTCCCAACACCCTGCCCAAGTCCCCCCCTCACCTCCCTCCCTACAATCTTCAGCTCACCACCACCTCCACCCCCCAATACTCCTCTCAACCCCCCACAGATTCTTGATGACACACAGCCCCCCTTCTTGTCCATCACACCTCTCCAGGTGGGGTACCAGCTCAGGAGGATAAAGACCAGGAAGGCTGCAGGACCAGATGGTCTCAGTTCCAGGCTCCTCAGGTCCTGCTCAGACCAGCTGAGTGGGATCATGAGTTGGACATCTGTTCAACCTGAGGGTGCCACACCTCTGGAAAACGTCCTGCTTGGTACTCGTACCAAAGACCCAGCATCCCAAGGACCCTAGCTCCTACAGGCCGGTGGCCTTAACATCCCACCTCATGAAGGCCCTGGAGCGGCTGGTCCTTGCCCACCTGCGCCCCCTGGTGAGCTCGTCCATGGACCCACTGCAGTTCACGTACCAGCCTGGCATCAGAGTGGATGACTCTATCATTTTCCTCCTCCATCAAGCTCTGTCCCACCTGGAAGCTCTGTTCAGGTCCACCTCCTGATCAATGACAGTAAGACCAAGGAGCTGGTTGTGGACTTTCGTTGGCGCCCTCACACCCGCACATCACCAGTGAACCTCCAGGGAAGGGACATTGAGATGGTGACATCTTATAAGTACCTAGGTGTTCATCTGAACAATAAACTGGACTGGACTGATAACACCAATGCACTTTACAAAAAAGGTCAGAGCAGACTATCAGCTCAGGAGGCTCAGGTCCTTCTTGGTGCAGGGGGCACTCCTGAAGACCTTCTACGACTCAGTTGTGGTCTCTGCAATTTTCTATGGTGTGGTCTGCTCAGGGAGCAGCATCACAGCAGCTGACAGGAGGAGGCTGGACAAACTGATTAAAAAGGCCAGCTCTGTCCTTGGATGTCCTCTGGAACAGGTGGAGGAGGTGAGGAAGAGGAGGTTGACAGCCAAGCTGTCCTCCATTATGGACAAAGACTCCCACCCCCTCCAACACACACTCACTGCACTAAGGATCTCCATCAGTGTCAGGATGAGACACCCAAAGTGTGTGAAGGAGCAGTATTGAAGTTCTTTCCTTACTGCAGCTGTCAGGCTCCACAATAAGAACTGCTCCAAAAATTCTGTGCAATAACCGTACAATAAACAGTACAGTAAGCTGTGCAATAAATCTGTGACATGATTAGCATGTGCTCAGCTGTAAATAGTGTATATAACTTTCTTGTTTGTGTTTATTTTGATTTTGCACTTCCTTGCTCTTGTTCTTTGCTCTTGTGTGCTTGTTACTGCGACAAACCTCAAATTCCCCCTTGTGAGACTAATAAAGGCGTATCTTATCTTATTCTTTTTAAATTAAGTAAAAGAATGAGTTGTCTTCAAAAAGAAAATGAAAATGCAGATTGGATAATTTATTAATAATTTTATTTATGAGTCAAATAATGCAGCCATATTCTTAAAATGAAAAAGCATTTCTACAAATTCATTTTAATTTAGATAACGGTAACTAATCGCTTCCATACACTTGGACTGCACTCATCTGATCATGCAATTTCCAATCAGACCTGTCCCTCATTGTAACACACTCCTGTCTCCCTTCTTGAGTTATGGAGCGATTTTGGCAGCATCTATTCACTTTGCTAATGACTGTCACTCCATTATCCTAAACCACCTACGAGAAGAACATTATCCCAATGATTTGGCACGGAGCTTGGTGCCCCAGTCCCCTGCTTTTCTGTGCACTGAAGTCTTTCATCATTTAAAAAAAAGTTGTTCTAGAACTGATAGATCAGCTGAAAGGTTGCCTTTGTATGTAGCTGAATACTCTGCAGATCCCCCCGCCCCCTTCAAATCCCAACATCATCAAATTTCACCATGAAGATTAGCAAAATGACTTCAGTGTGTGTTACAGTCCTGCAGTGTATGTGGTAGACTACACTCAAAAAAAAAAAAGATTCTTGGCTCTAATAAACATGAAGTAATATTTTAAAGTAAAATGTAACTGAAATATATGAAATTTAAAGTTTATTTATCCGAAAAAGTCAAACATAATGTGAATATGCTTAGTATAAAGTGAATCTAAACAAATAAAGTAAACTTTATTTACTAGATCACATAAAAAGGCTGAACGTCACAGTCAAACACATTTTGTGTAAAAGTTTGCATTAACTAAAGCAAATCTGACTGAAGGTATTTAATTTAGTCAATTGACTCAATATGATAGAAAAAAAAAACATTGCATTAAATGCAACTCTTTACATTAAACTTATGTAATAAAATTACAAGGGAAATTTACATGTAATGGGTTAATTATTTTTATGTGTGGCAGACAAACCATGATCTTTTCCTTAACCTAACCATGTATTTTTGTTGCAGAACCATTCAAAACTGGCTGCAAACTGAAAATAATAAGTATAAAAATTAAAAGTCAACACTCAACTTTAAGTTTCACATAGGACTCCTAGGGGACCGTCCTGCTGCCCCAGTTTTTAAAAATGACAAACTGTTACAATAGGCTCCATCAATAAATTCTGGGAAGACTTCATTTGTGCATTTGAACATTCCTGACCAGTTTTACTGCTATTTTTGCATCACCCTTGATTATCTTGACACTTTATTGAAAACATAAACACATGTTAAAACTTCAGAAATGAGACATAAGTTAAATTAGGCTGAGTTAACAGGTGATCTCATTATTTTTATTTCCTCTCATGACTCTTGGCCCTCATAAATATTAAGTAGTATAAATATGATATTCATGTAAAATGTAACTAAATTTTATGGAAAATAAATAAACACATTGTGAATCTACTTAGTATAAACTGAATGTAAACAAATCCAGTAACCTCTATGTAGCCAGATCCCATTTGGTGGCTATGTGTGTAATACTCCAACAAACTGTTGTGAAATTGAATCATTTCAACTTTTCAATCCTGCCCAGCACCTCCCCTGTTGATTACATCATATGGTCAAGTTTTGTCACTAGGTGGCAAAAAACTGGGCAAAACACAAAGTGAGTCAGCTTTAGACTGAACAGGCTTGATGCACACATTCCACTACCTCCTGACTGGAAGACTGCATCTTTATTTCCTGTACCATACTATTGTTTTAAGTGATTTATCAGGTGCATGCTGGGTGTGCCCAGGCTCAACTCAAACATGTGAGAACAAGACAACTACATTGGATAATTGTCAGATTTTTAATTGTTGTCACCTTGGCAGAAAAGTGCACAATATTCAAGAGTAGTACTGCACACCTGATTAATCACTTAAACTTATAGTATATACAGGAAATAAAGATTTTCCTGTCAGGAAGTAGTGGAGCTTGTGCATCAAGTCTATTATTCCAGTGAGGAGGGTAAGAAGGAGAGAGCAAGGATGGCATGAGTGAGAAGGTTTGGAAAGAGAGAGGAGGTGAGTAGAGATGACGGAGGGTAGAAGAGAGGGAGAGGGGGTTGGAGAGGTTTGCCTCCTTTCCTTCAATCCATTTTCCCTGCATCAATGAACAGTTTGTTTTTTGACTCTTACAGCTACTGGCTACGTATTTACATCACTGATCTCTGAACAAAATCAGTGGGGGGTTCCTGGTTCTGTATTTTTATATATCTATGTATTTTTATTTTGTGTTTTGTTAACTGCATTTTTTTATGGCAGGTCAAAGGCTTCATTGGGAAAAGAGCAGTCTCTGCATTCTCCCCGGAAGTCCCTCCATCTTAAAGAAGCACAGAACCTTACCCTCATTGGAGGATCAACCCATAAATATGTGAGAAAAAGACTACTACTTTAAAGGATAATTGTCACATTTTTAATTGTTGTCACCTTGATAGAAAAGTGCACAGTTTGAGAGTATTCATTCATTCATTTTCTGAACCCGCTTTTATCCTCACTAGGGTCACGGGGGTCGCTTGGAGCCTATCCCAGCTGCATATGGGCGAAGGCGGGGTACACCCTGGACAAGTCACCAGTTCATCACAGGGCTGACATGTAGAGACAAACAATCACTCTCACATTCACACCGATGGGCAATTTAGATTAACCGATTAACCTATTAGTGCATGTCTTTGGATAGTGGGAGGTACCTGGAGAGAACCCACACAGACACGGGGAGAACATGCAAACTCCACACAGAAAGATCCCACCCCCATGGACTGGTCTTGGAATCGAACCCAGGACCTTCTATCTGTGAGGCACAAGTGCTATCCACTGCACCACTGTGTCGTCCAGTTTGAGAGTAGGCTGTGTATAATCTCATGTTAACAAGAACACAAAATGCATCCTTGTCTTTTTCTTTTCTTTTTCTTTAGGAGGGGATCAAAGGTCTTAAGGTCATTGTTACCTTGAACTTGCATCCATCTCATTCTCATGAACACATATATACAGTGCCTTAAAGAAATATCTTCAAATTAACACTCAGTTGGCCTAAGGATGAGCTACTTAGATTTTGGTGGTCAAAGTTAGGGTCACACAGCCCATTATTCTGTTCTCTTTATATTCCAGGACATTGAATCCAGAGGACATTGCAGAGAAGACCATGGGCATCTATATAGTCCGAGCAGAGGGTCATGGTTCTGATGGACGCTTTGCTGATGTCAGTGTTGAGCTGGAAGGCGCGGTAGTTCTCTGTAACCTGCAGAGTGTCAGCCATGCATGCGTAATGCTTTATGGACTGATCTACGAACTCAACTTGAGCTATCCAAAAAGCCTGAAGCGTACATTCGAGGTGTACCAGAAAATCCTGATGGACCTGGACTCAACCAAGCTTTCACCAAAAGTACAGACACTGAAACTCAAATTGCTCCAGTGACTTGGCTGGCAATAATGCACTTACACAGCCCCTACCTGATTTTTCTTCCTTTTTTCCTAGACAGGATCTTGTGTTTAAATGATCCCTTAGTTGTTGAACGGTGCTTCAGGGAAATAGCCGTTTGATAAATGTGTATCTGTAAAGTTTTTTTTTTTTTTTTTTTTTGGTGGTCTGATTGTTCTTATGCATCATTTAGATTGTTTGTACTGAATGGAAAATATTACACAAATGTGATGCATTTAGATTAATTTGGTTTATTACATAAACATAAATAACAGGTAATTCAAACAAATATATGCTATTTATCTTGTATAGATAACCTGATTATTATGCAATTCAAACAATAAACTCTATGTATTTTAAATAAATACTCAAATTATTATTAATTTAGAGTAATTATACTTTATTAATACTACATATATAAACCTGAGAATTATGCATTTCAAATAAATAGGCTTTATGCCTATGGATTATGTAAGGTTTATTTGGTAGGTTTGTGTCAAAATTATCTAAAAAAAGGAAATGGGAATTTGTCATGTAAAAAAATTACATAAATCTTAAAAGCTTGGGTTAAATATTTCTGTGAGTGCAAGCACTGTTGCAAGGGTGACAAAAATTTGGCGCCAAAAGCCAGAGAGATTCAGAAAGGACCAGAACATGTGCATGTGGTTGGCAGAAGACTGCTTACACCTATTACAACTGTCACTGGTGTCTGGGTAAATCTTTGCCAACCGAGCATTTGTATAGTAGACCCTGAAGTGAATTTTACATTGTAATAAGCCATGTCTCGCACACATGGAGGACGAGTGAACTAACTTAAAAATGTGGTGCCATCTGACAGTGAAGGAGGACATAAATGTTTTTTTAACAATTAGGGCTAATGTTGAGGGTTCATTCAAACCATAATGCTTACGGAATTGTAACCAAATTTTCAGGGAATTGGTTACCGTAGTTCTATCCGGGCCCACGAAGGACCCGCTTCAGCTCCTCTGTCTAGCCAGTAACTAAGTTTGTTAATGTTGCATGCCCAACAATATTGGATAAGACTGGGTAAAAAATGATGGTCTAGTTGCTGAAAAAAGGATTTTTTTTTTTATCTTGCCAGGAAAAGAGAGAGAAAAAAAAAACCTCTTGGTAACATGCAGTGTATCTTATATATTTGTATTTCGAACTGTCATGTTAGTAGGGTTAGGAATGACTTTTTGTGTAATATTTTGAACTTAAAGGGGTAGGCCACTATTTAGCATGTTTAGCCCTGTTATAAGGTTACTTAAGATCATATTTATAAATCCCAATCAAAATAATGACAAATTTTCCAATTGTAAGAAATTTGGATAATTGTTCATAACACAGCTGAGTTACAGAATGGGAGTCCGATTAAGTCCAATGGCAAAACACAGTTTAGACTGTATGCTACAATGAGGTATTTATCAGCATTTTACCTGGTCACCTGGGGCCTCATGTACAAAGCGTGCGTACGCACAAAAACCTGGCGTACGCCCTTTTCCATGCTCACGTTCAGATGTATAAAGACTGAAATGACCGTGGAAATGTGCGGTCCTTCACGCCAAGTCCACAGCTGGCGTACGCATGTTTCTAGTGCTTTGGAACCATTGGCGACACTTAGAGGTGACACTGAGAAACTGTTAATAATGTGAAAAAGGTCATTCCTCTGATTGGTGTGCACATCGGAGATACACAGAAGAACAATAAACACACCGGCACGTCATCCTACTGTCAGAGCAGCACATCCACCACCAGAACCAGAACCAATTAGACCCTGTATCCATCAATGCCAATCCTGCCCGGATGGACATTCAGCAACAGCCATATAAAGAGACAAGGACATAAAATTCATTGGTTGATAAATATAGTGTTCATGTCTGTGAGAACATTTATTAGTCGGTCCAGTCGCTCATTGACTCCACCGATTGTCCTCACGATGTCCTCTTGTGACTTGGGTCAGTACAGACCCATGCCGGTCGGACGGGCATCAGCAGTGGGCTGTGGCGGACCGGAGGACCGGCTAACGCTGGGGAGGCAACAGAAGCCTCTGTGACAGGAGGATGATACTGCGTCTGACCGTCTGCTGTCTCATTGTTGGAAAATAATAATTTGAGTGATTAAAAATGAGTCAAAGTCATTGATTTCCTCTTTGATATCCTGACATAATTACACATGAACCTTTATCTAGTTTGTCTGTGATCAGACTGCTGTATGACCCGTAGAATGAACTAATGTGTGAGATACACAAATACTAAATATATATTTATCTTAGGGGTGATCCGCATCAGCCCTGTAAGAAAAGTGTCACAATATCAGCGACCCTTTCCTCAAACAGTCTCAGTTCATCTCTTTTCTCCTTCCGCCTGTTTTGGCCTCCGCTTCGCGTCTACTTTGACGTCATCATCTGATCATACAGACAGGGGAATCCCAGAGGGAATCCCACCTGCAGACCTCGTTTATGCTGATTTGCATATTTAAATGTGGGCGTGGAGAGGGAGGAGTCAGGTACTCCAACATATGCACTCAATTCCACGCTGATTGGGATGAATAAAGGAAGTGTACTTGGATTCGGGCGTACGCTCAGTTTTATACATCTGGATTTTTTTGTGCGTTCGGACTTTTCTGGATTTGGGCGTACGGCAGGTTTCAGTATGAAATCCACGCAAGTCTTTGTACATGACGCCCCTGGTCATTAAACAGCTGTTTTTACCCTCAGCCACACTGGCTGCTGGGTATTGTCATCAGTTGGTCGTCCGAATGTCCAAAAACTTTGGCATGCACTGATATGTCAGGCCACTGGGTGGCAGTGTGCCTGATAGGTCAGGCCGAGGGTTTTCACGTGTGCACTTTGTTTTTCTCTGTGGAGAGTTGGTTCAGGACAGGGGAGAAATGGCCTGGGCATAGAATGTTTATCTTGTCATTTATATTGAGGATCACAAAGTGAAGACTGTAACTGAGGCGGCTACACTTGCAGATGAATACGTGCTGATGCACAGAGGCCGTCACTATGGTGTTGGCACTGAGCTTGAGGAAGACAGGTGGTTCGACCCAACAGGTAGAATGTCAGAGGACAAGGCTGGTTCTTGTCAGCCCGGATACACCACTACATTTAACCAGTGACGTGTGTAAGTACTGCAGAGGCAGGGGCCATTGGAAAGAGTGTCCCATTAAGTCTGGTAAAAATGCACAGGTTAAGCCCATGGTTGTGGCCACTCCTGTTAAAAATGTATATTCTGTGAGATATCACGCGTGGATGCTGGCTGTTTTAATCAGCTTGGTGATTCCTCTTGTATCTCGCCCTGTGATAATGTGGAATCTGTGGATAATGGCAGTTTAGAGCTGTTCAATTCTTCTGCTTTTCTGACGATTGTCATGTCGTTAGGCAATCGGTAGGCAGTGATGTTCAGATTCCAGTGACACGTGTCCTGCACAACACTGGTGCATCTCATTCATTTATTGTCGACTCTGTGTTGCCATTTTCTAACTGTACGGCAACTGGGGATTATGTTGTGGTTCGGGGAATCGCGTTGACGATGTTACCTGCTCCAGTTCATAAACTGCAGTTTGGTTGAGGGAGACGCGAAGATGACTATGCGTCCTGCTCTGCCTATTCCAGGCATACACGTTATCCTCATGTGCGGGCTGATGCTCTTGCTTCAGTTGTTACTTCTCCATCTGTCCCTGAAACACCTGATCAGAAGGTGCAGGAAGTACATGATGTGTTTCTGGTGTGTGTAGCCACTCGCGCTCAGTTTGAGAGGCGGGTAAGGTCAGAACAGTGTGGTGAGTACATTGACAACTGTAATGGTTCTATTCCTGGCTCACAATTGTCTGGTTCCTGCAGTGACGTGGTAACGGAGCAGCGTGCCTATCCTATACCTAGTGAGATCTCTGATAGGGTGTTGTCAGCCGGTGAGGGTAATGCCTGCTATCCCACCTGTTACCATCTTTTGTAGCAGGGGGTAGAGCGCAACAGCAGGAGGCCAAACCGGCACTTCTCCTGCTGTTGAGTTGTGTCCATGGAATGCTTTACTTGTTCTGGACAAAAGAGGGTGAGAGGCCCTTTCTTTTTTTTTTTCTTTTTTTTTTTGGGGGGGGGGGGGGGGAGTGACCCCGTTGGGCATGAGGAGTCCCTGTCCAGTCTGGTGTTTTGCAGGTGGAGCCATGCTGATTAGTCCCTGATGATTTCTACATGTCTCAAGTGGCCCACCTATTTAAGCAGCACAATGTTGCTGTTCAGTCTCTGCTCACGCTCTCTGGTCTGTTCAGCTCTCTGCTCTGCTCTGTTCTGAATCCTGCCCCATACTGGTCTGGTCCACCTGGCCTTGCTCGCCTTGACTGGCTTCATCTATTCCTTTGTTTATTCTGTTTTGGTTTTTGATTGAGTTACTGAGAGTTTAGTTTAATAAATCACTGTTTGACTATTTACCACCTCGTATGTCTCCGTCCTTGTCACAACCTAAGAGCTGAGTTGTGACACATCCATGCAACTATGTTGGTGTTTGACTCTAGAAATAGTTTGTTTTTATTCCATGCATACAACTCTGTTTACTTTTTGACTGAAATTGTTCTTGTCCAATGTGACTACCAGGGTCCACAAAAGTGATGCTACTCCATTTGTGAAATGTTTGTTCTTGAGCAAGTACCTGAGGCACGTAATGTGTGTAGCACTTTAACTTTTTACATGCTTTATGTTCTCATAATTTGTGAAATTTGAATGTTGAATTGCTGAAATCTTGTTTGAATAAAAAGTATGTTCAGTTTTCTGTCGTCTGAACTGTATTGTGTACATTTTAAATAGACTTTTACCTCCATGTGGTTGTCTCATCATTTGGGGTGGCCATCTGTCATGTGGGGTAACCAACGATTGGCAATAACTACTAAATTCAAAACAGAATATGCCTCAGTTTTGGCTAAAATATTATTAAATCATATACTATGGTTAAGTGGGTACTATCTGTACACATCTCAAATCAGTTTTATGGGTTTACGGGTGAAGAAGGCGCTCCCCAGTGTGTGACGTAGCGTAGCCCTTTGAGTCAGATTTTATGTCATTCTTATTATTTTAGTGTCGTTAGTGTCTTTTCATGTACAATACGCCAGGGCTCATGTCAAGTATGACCGAGAGACCTTATTACAACTACGAGAACTGAGTCACAGAGGATGTTTTGACGTAAATGTCCTCGACTCCCTCCCGGAACTACATCGCTACACTGACGTAACGTCAGGCCAGACTGCAGGAGAGGAGTCTCCTGGCATCCAGAGGCCGAGACGGAAGCGCAGCAGGCGAGGAGGAGCAGCACGAACACTCCGCCAACTGGTTAGCAAGGGACAGCTAACCCTCCCCGTCATACTCTTCGCCAGTGTGCAATCTCTGGCAAACAAGATGGATGATCTACTCAGTCGATTAGCTACACAGAGGTATATCCAGGATTGCTCCGTCCTATGTTTCTGTGCAACAGGGCTCAGAGAAGGGACCCCCGACGAGGCTATAACACCAGCAGGCTACATAGCATATAGAACCGACCGCAACGCTGAGGAATGTGGCAAAATGCGCGGAGGAGGAACAGCGATCTTCATCAAACAATCCTGGAGCACGGACAACATGGTAATATCACAGTCCTGTTCTAAAGATGTGGAGTATATTACCCTGAAATGTAGACCATTCTATCTGCCCAGAGAACTACAGTCCATTCTACTGACCATTGTATATGTTCCCCCCTCGGCTAATGAGGACATTGCACTTAAAGAACTGTACAACATGATCAGCAGACATGAGAACACGAATCCAAATGCTGCTACTGTTGTCGTCGGAGACTTTAATCATTGTAATCTCCCGAAAAGCATCCCCAAATTCCACCAGTTTGTGAACTTTAACACCAGAGGAGACAAAATCTTGGATAAATGCTATGGTAACATTAGAAATGCTTATACTACTGTCCCTTAGCCACATTTTGGGAAGTGTGACCACCTTGCTATACTGCTGCAGCCATCCTACATCAAGAGACTTAAAGCAGACCCAGTCACTTTCAAGACTGTGAAGATGTGGCTGTAGCAGAACTGCAGGGCTGCTTAGAGGCCACAGATACGAGCATTTTTAAGGAAGCCACAGATAACATCCATGACTATACAGACACTGTCAGTAGCTACATTGACTGGTGCACCTCCATCTGCATCCCCTCCCGGACTATTCGTGTACATCCCAACCAAAGGCCCTGGTTTAATGTGGATATACGCAATAATATCAGAAACTGGCGTACAGCTTTCAAGTCAGGAGACAGTGGATGATACAGGCAGGTCCGGTATGAACTCCAAAGGGCCATTAAGGCTGCCAAGAGAACATATACCAAGAAACTTGAGAGCTACTATGGGGAAAACAACACCAGGAGCATGTGGCAGGGGATAAAATCAATCACCAACTACAGGAAAGATGCAGAAAGGACCACAACCCAAAACACCCCCCCACCTGACCACTTCAACTGCTTCTATGCCAGATTCGACAAACACAACACAGACATCCCCTAAAAGGCCCCCCACATCTCAGAGGAGACCCCGTTTCAGGTGACACATACACAGGTCCTTAGCTCACTGAGGCAGGTGAACCCGCACAAGGCTTCAGGACCGGACCATGTGGCACCAAGGGTCCTAAAGGCCTGTGCAGAACAGCTGGCAGAGGTCTATACGGACATTTTCAACATATCTCTCTCACAGGAAACAGTCCCATGCATCTTCAAATCCTCTGTTATTGTGCCAGTCCCTAAAAAGGCAAAGACAACCACAACAAATGACTTCTGACTTGTGGCACTCACATCAGTCGCCATGAAGTGTCTGGAGAAGCTGGTCTTAAAACACATCAACTTCGCAGTTCCAGACACAGTTCGCTTACCGCTCAAACAGGTCAGTGGGTGATGCAGTGGCCTTGACACTTCACCATATCCTGCAACACCTGGACAATCCAAATACATATGCTCGGCTCCTCTTCCTGGATTACAGTTCTGCCTTTGACATAGTTAGACCAGTGAAGCTCATTATGAAGCTGGCAGACCTGGGAGTACCAACAGCCACATGTAACTGGGTTTTGGACTTCCTCACAGACAGACCATAAGTGGGGAAGATGGGGAAGAAGGTCTCTGCTGAGCTCACGGTGAGCACAGGAACCCCACAGGGCTGCTGCCTCAGCCCCAAACTCTTTGCACTATACACTTGGTTCTGAGTTCTGCACACGAAACTCATTCCCATGATCCTTAAACGGACCTGGTTCCAAGATCCTTAAACAGATCTGGTTCTGAATAAGCAGATCAGAGAAGGCTTATTAATAACCAGCACGGAACTGGACTTCCGAGGTCCGTTTAAGTTTGGAACTAGTTTAGTTTACAGAACTCAGAATCAAGCTGTGCACCGACCTCCAAGACCCACTTTGCCTGAATCAAGCCCTCCAAGCCTGGCTTCTGTGGGGCTGGGAGGTGCTCTAAAACGTGGTGAACTGGGAGGCCAAGCCACCTCTCCACGGACCTCGGATCTAGTTCCGAATAATGTTCTCCTTCAGGTCCGAGCTGTTTAGATTTTCTTTACAGAGCAGTGACCCGGGGCGCGGATCCAGTTCCGAGAACAGTTTTCGTTTACAGAACTTGGAACTAAGCCAGGCTTGAAGTTCCACTTTGACCACTTACACCAATTATTTGCATGTATTGGTAGGATTAGTGGTTAAGAAGTTATTAAACATTTTAGACCGGCAGATGATTTTGGACTGCGGTGCTTTGGGTCTTTATGGGTTGAATAGAGTTATTGTGTCATTCTGTCATATTTTCCTTGAACGGTATGATTATAGAACTTTATGACATGTTTAAAGTTAAGGGGAAAAAATTATATAGTGTAATATAAGTGTGGCATGTCGGTGCGCACCGGTAGGTGATTAATGGGTGGCACCGACAGAGCCTATAAGATATAGTGGGTAGTCCACGTATCATCATTCAGTCTCAGGTGGGTTTCGTGGAAGCAGCATGCTATAGATCAGCATGTGGTCAGGGCTTTATTGCTCCCTCTCTTCTGCTTACCTTATTACCCACCCAGAGCTGTTTGTGGGTCTACCTGCAGCTGTTACGCACCCCTTCCTCATCGCTCTTCAGCTAGTGTGCATGGCCAGCTTTAGTTGCCGGGGCTCTAAGTGTCCTCATTGTCATGCTGATTTGAGCTTCATGCCAGCGCTGACCCCAGATTACGTATTAGATCCTAGGCTGTTGCTGGGACCAGGCTCTGATTTCCCTGCAGCACTCCCCCTCCTTCTGCTGCCCACACGCGCATGTCCTTTCGCTGACAGGTAAGACACCTGAACTAGCATAGTTTCCTGGTGTGCATGTTTGCTGTGATTTTATTTGATTTGCATTTTTGTTTGTTGCTTTGCTGAATGTTATTCTCTGGATGTAATGTTTTAATGACTGAATTTTAATTCTGATAAAAATTAATAGGCCTATCTTTTAGTGTGTTGTGATAAAATTAAGGTAATTCTTTGCAATTAATCACATCCTCTGCCTTATCGGTCAAAACCTATGGGGCCTTTTTGTGTAATGGGTCAATAATGTAAAGCGCTTTGGGTGTATAGAAAAGCGCTATATAAATCCAATCCACTATTATTATTATTATTATTATTATTATTATTATTATTATTATTATTATTGTTATTATCAATAAATTGATACAGGTCCTGTTGTGCGCTGTCCATTGTGTTGAATCTGAGATCCTTAAATGGAACTGGTTCCGAATAAGCAGATACGAGAAAGCATATTCATAACCAGTACGGGACTGGACTTCCGAGGTCCGTTTAATTTAAGTGTAGCTGGTAGCTGACGAAAAGCCTGGAGCTTGGAGGTCCGTACTGCGGCGTGGTGTACCGGGTCACAGCGGCTGAATGCACACGTCTGCGAGCCGGTGCTAGAAGCCTGGAGCCTGCTTCCTGCAGGGCATAACGAGGCGATGTGGGAGTTGGGGTTGGCATAAATGAAGTGAAATAAAATGACGTTTGCCAGCATCAAAGAAAGTATAAACAGCAACAGAGTGCAAATGTGTTTTAATTTATGGGTCGGACCTGATGGAGAGCATAATTCAGAACTAGATCTGAGGTCCGTGGAGGACCGTCTTGGTCTCCCGGTTCACTGTGGGTTAGAGCAGCTCCAAGCCCCACAGGAGCCGGGCTTGGAGGGCACTAAGCGGTGCTTGGAGGTCGGAGCATGGTTTAGTTCCATGACCCTTAAACGGAAGTGGATCCTTAAACGGATCTGGATCCTTAAACGGAACTGGATCCGTAAACGGAATTGGATCCTTAAACGGATCTGGATCCTTAAATGGAACTGAAACCTGTTCCGAGTTTCGAAAAC
This sequence comes from Sphaeramia orbicularis, assembly GCF_902148855.1. Taxonomy (NCBI): domain Eukaryota; kingdom Metazoa; phylum Chordata; class Actinopteri; order Kurtiformes; family Apogonidae; genus Sphaeramia; species Sphaeramia orbicularis. Next base: position 5,771,759 of record NC_043959.1, read on the forward strand.
GGAACTGGTTCGTTTCGGAACTCGCAACGAACCAACTTCACGCTCCCCCTGCTAACTACACCCCAGTACTTTTAATTCTAATTCAATTGTACAATAACTTGTTACTTCTCAGTACTCTTATTTTATTATTATTATTATTATTGCTCTTATAAATACTCTATTTTACAAATGTGTATTTGTAAAATAGTGCAGTATGTGCAATACCTGTTTTTTATATGTGTTTATGTTTTGTATCTGTCTTTCTGTCATATCTCCCTTTTTTCTAACTCCTTATTTAAAGCTATACCTACCGATGTGGCATTTCTCACAGCACTTAGTAAAAGTTTGAACATGAACAACCTGCCTCCCTTCAAAGCCCCGCCCCCTTCCCTCTGCCTGAGCTCTGAGGCTCCCCTCCTCTCTCCTCCTCTCATCTGATGCGCGATGGAAACAGAGGAGGAAGCAGAGGTGGAGGTCCGGTCCGTTTTGGCGTGTCCACGGACCCCTCCCTCAGTAATCAGATACAGCATCCACCTGCTGCGGGCCCGCGGGTCCTGTTCCATCAGTAGACCTGGTCTGTGCAGCGCTGGGTCAGTGTCTTCACTGCGGTGCCCAGGGGACGGGCGCGCGCACTTTGAACGCGCGGCCTCCGCAAATTTTCCATGGACATTTGAAGTTTCATAGTCCATACAATTATCATCCTACATCATCTTACATTGTGTGACACCATGTAATTGTACCTGTTTGAGTCCCACCGTCATAAAAGCTGACCTTTGTGCAGACCTGTTCAGTCCAGTACAGCTGACTTCTGTATTCTCTCCGGAACAGACACTTAGAGGTTATTCTATTGTTATTTTCCAGTGTCAGAAAAAAATAACTAAACAGATAATGCTAACCAATACCAATGTGCTTTTCATTTTCCATCATTGTTTCTGCATCTAAAGCTAAATTTTCAAAATCTCATTCAAAGGTGCAAAAAGCTTAATTCCAATACATATTTAACCCTTAATTACCCAGTGCTTTTTTGTGGCAGTTCCCAAATCAATTTTCAGGAGCTTCTGAACGTCCAAATAGGTCAAATCTATGACCATGAAAAGATGACAAACTGCATTTTACACCAGTTAGGATTAATTAATCAACACACACACACACACACACACACACACACACACACACACACACACACACACACACACACATTTCTGATACCTTTAAAAATTATTTTTATTAATTACTACAAATTTTAGGCGACCCCATTTGAATTCCAGGCAACCCCATGTGGGGTCCCAACCCCAAGGTTGAAAAACACTGGGTCATATATTAAGCAAACATAGGATGTCCATAGAATGACAAACAAAACGTAACACATGGAAGATACAAAAAAGTAGATTTGTCCCTCATGACAGCCAGGCAGTCTATGAGTCAAGGCAGATGGCCATCCTCCAGGTGTCAGGGTCTACTCGAGGTTTCTGCCTGTTAAAAGGAAGTTTTTCCTTGCAACTGTCACCAGTCACAAGTGTTTGCTCCTGGAGGATTCTGTTGGGCTTCTGTAAATTGGTCTCAGAGTCTGGTTTCGACCAATTCGATATGTAAAGTGTCATGAGATAAGTTGTGTTATGCTTCGGCGCTATATAAATAAAACTTGATTGATTGATATGAAGTATGTTCAAATGAAGTTGTATTTATTTGATAAAAGTGAAGTTATCACCAAAACTTAGTATTAATGTTCTGTTGTTTTTTCTTGATTATTTTTTTCTTCACAATCCAGTTCTGACAGATTGGTTTTGAATGAAATAAACCATTTTTGACCTCCACATCATGCCTTTTTTCAGAAGGTAGTACAAATCTTGTTTTGTCCACTGCTGAATCCCCTTCAGACCCCTAAACATAAATTTTTAAGGGCCATTTGAGATGACATATGGAGGCCCCTGGAGTTGTTCAACAGGATACTGATGGTTCTCACAGCTGTTTAGTGTCCTGTTACATGCTTTTGGGATTGACATACTGAATACTTTCCAAGGAAAATGCACTATATAAACTGAGATATTAGTCTTTTTCTTTACAGATGCAAAAAATTCCTATTTTTCTTTATATTACATGATTCACTTGAACATCAACATCACCAGTCTGCATGTTGGAAATCTGAGAGCTCATTTAAGGGACTGCAACTACAACTGAACAGTGTAATTGCTGTTCCAGGCTAGATTTCACCTGATGTACCTTTCCATTTTCCCTCTTGTATTTGCTTTAACCTGTTGTTTTTATCTGTGTGGTTCTGTACAGCATTGTCATGTTTGACTTTTTACATTTCTTGTGGACTATAAACGTGCCTTCTTGAAGAGGTCTCCAGGGAAAAAGAGAAAGCATTCTCAAAGGACTTCCTTGGTTATTAAGAGTTAAATAAAAAAAAGTTGAATAAATAAAACAGCAGTTTCCAAGAGCAGAAAAGCCAAGTATCTGACAAAAAGAGGAATGAGGGGAGAATATATATGTATATATATTTCTCTTTCCTCATTCCTCTTTAACCCAAAAGCAGCCAACAGCAAACCTCAGAACCAGGTCATAACTGCAAAGTCATGTGAAAATCATGTTAAAGTCATGTTAAATGGACATAAAATAGAAATGATGCTTGTAAAACTCTCAGGAGCCCTTTAAAGATCAACTACAGACATTTAGGGAACAAAAACATGCAGCAAAAAGGAGATCATACGTTCTGTCAGGTGGTATCATGCAGCTTACCTTTCACTGTGCATGTGGTCACTGCCAAAAACAGCATAACATCCAGCAGATCCATGTTGAACGGGACCAACAGGACAGTTTACTGCCGAACCCAAGGCGGGAAAGATGTAGTTGTGTATGTGTATGTCTGCCTCAGTGACTCCGTGTGTGTGTGTGTGTGTGTGTGTATGAGGGGGTTGGACTAACTCCACCTCTGAGTAAATGGATAACAGATGGATGAGATGAGATCCTTCATGGAGAAAAGCGTCTCACACAGACTGGAAAAAAACTCAAAACTTAAACAGAATTTTAGTGTTATAGGATGTAAAAAGATGTATTTTTGCTGGTTTGTACTTTTCTTTTTTGATCATAGTTACTTTCTCTTTCTGTTGTCAAAGTTTAATGAGGATAGAGGTCTGTTTTGCGCATTTTATCAACCCAGCGTTTCAACAGGCTACATTTCAGATCATATCACCGTCTGACTGAAATTTGGTGTGAGGGAGGTCGCACATGAGTTCACTTTAGATGAACCCAACCCCCGATTCTCTTCATATAACGCCAAAAAGAAGCTGTAAACACATTCATCTTCATCACATCCTGTCCTTGCTTTTGTGAATGAAGATGACACCTGCTGGCCAAGGAATGGAACTGCAAGTTGCTACACTAAGATAGATAGATAGATAGATAGATAGATAGATAGATAGATAGATAGATAGATAGATAGATAGATAGATAGATAGATGAAGTACATTAAATAAAAACAAATAACAAGCTTCAACTTACACTAACTTCTGATTTCCATTTGAAGCATATCTGCAAATGAGATCTTTAACGAATAAAGCAACACCAATGTTAAATATCAGAACAACAAAATATGAAAATAAATTATATACTTAGCAACTATTGAATGGACACTGAATTGCTCAGTGTATTCTTAAATAAAGGTCAGTGTTTTTCTGCAGGTAACTCACTTTGATGGCCATTACCTTGAAAAAATTATTAACACTAATTATGAATGGAGGAGGAATAGCGTTTTATGTTCAGGATCAGATACCTGTAAAAACAAGAAATGACCTTGGTTGCATTGGCATTGAAGTGCTATTGAACTACCATATTTTAAGCCTGTTCTTATTGGTATTTGCTATAGACCACGTAATGCACCAATAGTTTGTTTGATATAATTTGTTATATGTTGGATAAAACATGTGACTTGAATAATGAGGTATATTTTTAGATGGTTTAAATATTGACTGGAGTTCTAATAATTGCTCATTAAAAAGTAAGTTGCTCTCAATAGCAGATACATGTAATTTAACACAATTTGTTACTAAACCAACCAGAGTTGTTTATAAATCTGATGGGACAAAAACATCAACCTGTACAGACTTGATTTTTACTAATGCAGTTGATTTCTGTTCAAAAGCAAGTTCTGTCTATTCAGTGACCATAATTTAATTGCAGTCAGCAGAAAGACCAATGCATCAGGACAGAAGATAATTGTTAAAAGAATGTTTAAACATTTTAATAAATTATGTGGAAGAGATCTGAAATGTTGATTGCCATTACAAAAAAAGATCCTGATAGAGCCTTGGATGCTTTCACGAGTTTACTCATGCCAATTATCGATAAACATGTACCATTAAGATGAATGAAGATGAATTGTAAGTAACGTTGCTTCTCCTGCTGGATTCTGAACTTGAAGAACACATAAAGCTAAGAAGTGAAGCATAGGCAGAGGCAAACACGTCTGGTGATATTGCACATCGGAAAAAGCACAGACAGTTGAGGACTCTTTTTACAAAATTAAACAACAAAGAAAAAGATCTACTATGAAAACCAATTCAAAGAGGCAAAATTAAATATAAGAAAATATGGAATACACTTAAAGTTATACCGCATTTTTACACTTTTTTTTTGTAATCTTAAAATGCTCCTAATAAGCGTGTGTCAATCTAAAATGTAAAAGAAATCCACCAGCTTTTGAAACTGAAAAATGTTTATTATTCATTTGTTTCTGATAAAAGTCTGACCAATCAGTCCCAATAAAATAATTGGCCGAGCCTGGCTGAGCCTTCTGTCAGTCACCCGTTACCGCTGTCCCGCATCTGATACCGCGACCAATCTGATGTTTCACTCGTGATAGGAGTATCTCTGACCGCAGTGTACTGTCTAGGGGTGTGAATGGACCGACAGACAGACTGACTGATTGATTGATTTACTTTATTAATCCTCAAGGAGAAATTCAAAGCACATGATGTGGACTATGAAACCTCAAATGTCCATGGACAGTGGCGGAGTCCGCACGCTCTTGGTATGGCCCAGTCCTTCCAGGTAATGAGGTGCAAGTGAAGACAATGACCCAGCGCTGCACAGACCACACCCTTAAATACAGGGTCTCCTAATGAAACAGAAGCCGCTGCTGTGCAGCAGGTGTGTTTGATTGCTGAGGGAGAGGTCCGCGGCCACACCAAAGTGGATCGCACCTCCGCCTCTACCTTCGCTTCCACCATGTGCATCATGTGAGAGGAGGGGAGCATAAGAGCTCAGGCAGGGGGAAGTGGGCGGGACTTTGGAGGGAGGCAGGTTGATAATGTTAATGAGACATGCCAGATTGGTAGGTACAGCTTTAAAATTTAAAGAACGACTCAAACCTTAAATGGCTCATTTTACCTGATGGTTATCACCGTATATATTGCCAAAAATAGTAATCGGTATCGTATCAAATCATAAAGTGTGGTCTCACCCAGCACTAATAGAAACTTTTGGGTCTTTTTTATGCTGTGAAATGCCTGGTGTTAAATAGCATTACATCTACGGTTGAGGAGTGTGAATGAACAACAAATTTAATAATAAACCAAACTGACCAGCAGGTGGTGATGCTAAAGAGGGACATATTTCCACTGACGCTAAATTGGGTACATTTTAACCAAAACTAAAAAGTACTCTCAGTTAACAATTAAAAGTGCATTCAGTCACTTATTCAAAAATTAAATCCACCCATTAAAACCACTTGTTTCACATGGTTACGTTGTTAGTTTTCTTTCTTTTCTGAATGGTTGCCATTTAAGTAAAGCTCATGAATTCACATATGCTACGCTCAAAACGTCCAAAACAGCTTCTCTTGGCGTGAAACGCTCAGAATTAACCTTTTCACTTACTCTACTCTGAAAAGCAGAAAAATATTAAAATATAGTCAGAAATAAGTGGTTTTTGACTGTTTTGTCAAACTCTTATCAGTTCCATGAAGTTCTGCATGAGAATCACACATTTTAGTCTAAAAGTGACCAAAAAAGCTTTTCTTCACGCGAAACGCTAAAAAATGACTCTTTCATCTGCTGTACTTAGAAACTCAGGAAAACATCAAAAACGAGCTAGAAATAAGTAGTTTTCACTTCTTTGTCATACTCTTATCAGTTAATGAAGTTCTTCATTAGAAAAACACATCCTAGTCTCAAAGTGACAGCTTCTCTTGGCGTGAAACGCTCAAAATTAACCTTTTCACTTGCTCTACTCTGAAAAGAAGAAAAATATTAAAATATATAGAAAACTAGAAGCACTCGGAGAGCGCAGACCTCCGCCAAGGCTGATCAGTGGGCCCCCCCGTGGGCCCCCCCGCCCCCGAATACCACCAAAATTTAATCATTTCTTCCTTATCCCATTTCCAACAAACCCTGAAAATTTCATCCAAATCTGTCCATAACTTTTTGAGTTATGTTGCACACTAACGATCAGTGACCTCAAAGTGACCAAAACAGCTTCTTTTCTTGTGAAACGCTCTAAAAGGACATTTTAGAAAAGAAAGAAAATACTAAAAACAAGTCAGAAATTAAAGCCGCAAGCGGCATCTAAAGGCCCTCGCCAAGGGCACGTCCAGTGGAAGTATGCTCATCGTTCAGCAGGTGGCGCTCTAGCACCAAATTTTGTGTCTTCTGATGAATGGGTGTAGGCCTGGGACATTGACAATTGATTTGAGACAAATCAGTGTTCGTATGTCCGAACTGAACAAAATTTTGTATAAATAAATCGTTAGGGGGCGCTATGAGCCAAAATTCAATTTGTTCCATTGAATGGGTGTAGGCCTGTGAGATGTACCACTGAGTCAAATTTGAGCCAAATCGGTGTTCGTATGTCTGAACTGTTGCAATTTTCGTGAAGGTAAATTTGTAGGGGGCGCTACTGAGCAAAGTGGCAATTTCTTTTGATAAATGGGTGTAGGCCTGGGAGATTGACAACTGATTCAAATTTGAGCCAAATTGGTGTTCGCATGTCTAACGTGATTAATTTTCAAAAAGGTAACATTGTAGGGGGCGCTATTGCGCGGAATTTAAAATTTTTCTGATAAATGGGTGTAGGCCTGGGATATAGACGTCTGAGTCAAATTTGAGCCAAATTGGTGTTCGTATGTCCGAACTGAAGCAATTTTAATAAAAAATATTAAAAATTTTTGTAGGGGGCGCTGTAGTGCAAAATTGCAGTTTCTTTTGATAAATAGGTGTAGGCCTGGGAGACAGATGTCTGAGTCAAATTTGAGCCAAATCGGTGTTCGTATGTCCGAACTAATGTCATTTTTGTAAATGTACATTTTTAGGGGGCGCTATAGTGCAAAATTTCAATTTCTTTTAATAAATGGGTGTAAGCCTGGCAGATAGATGTCTGAGTCAAATTTCAGCCAAATCGGTGTTCGTATGTCTGAGCTGAAGCCATTTTTGTGATGGTAAATTTTCGAAAAAACTTTGCAAAGTTTGCAACCTCGTCACACAAAAACGGTGATGCCGATTCAAAAAATTCGGCTAACTTTTGATGCCCCACTTCTCTAGATACTGTACACTGATTTTGAGCTCATTTGGCCAAACGGCTTAGTAGGAGATAGTTAAAATACAACGTCAGCGAAAACGCTGACTCAGCATTTTGGAAATTTCAATCCAATATGGCCGACTAAGGGTTGGTTTAGGGGCGTGGCCATAATAGTATTTTTTGTTTGTCTCCTCATGATGAGTCTGTGTACTGATTTTCGTGGCTCTATGACAAACTTTATGTTGGACGCGCTCCCATTGGCGCAATGCATTTCCACTTTTCAAGGGGGCGCTGCCGCAACATTTATTTACCGACATCTACGAAACCTATATGTAAATTCAATTTCTCGCACTTCTGAATTTTAGGCAAAATTTGGTGAGTTTTCGTAAATGTTCAGGGGGTCAAAATTGAGCTCAAAGCGCAGGAGAAAGAAAAATAAGACAAAAAAAAAAAATAATAATAATCTTAGCAAGAACAATATAGCCGTTTCTATGGCAAACACATATCTGGCCTTATTTGAAAGCTCTCGAGGTCCCCCACATGTGTGTGGGGTCAGATGTCACGTGTTGTGCACTTACACCCACGTGACTGACCCCGAGTGGGCGTGTCCCATTGACTCCCATTCATTCTGAGCAGGTGTAAATATGCAATTTGTGCACATGTCATGTACATCGTCGGAAAGGTCTCAGTGCCGTGAATGTGAATATGTGTGAGAGTGGCGACAGTGGCGAAAGGCGTCCGCGTCACTGGCGATTTCGTCCCCATGCGCCCACTGCAGACTCAATAGGCCCTGCTCCCGCTTTACTCGGCTCGGGCCTAATAAGTGGTTTATGGCTGTTTTGTCAAAATCTTATCAGGTCATGAAGTTCTGCTTGAGAAAAAACATCCTTGTCTCAAAGTGACCAAAACAGCTTCTTTTCTTGTGAAACGCTCAAAAATGACATTTTTTACCAATCTAGTCAGAAAAGTAAGAAAATACTAAAAACAAGTCAGAAATAAGTGGTTTATGGCTTTTTTGTTAAAGCCTTATCAGGTCATGAAGTTCTGCTTGAGAAAAAACATCCTTGTCTCAAAGTGACCAAAACAGCTTCTCTTCTTGTGAAACGCTCAAAAATGTCATTTTTACCAATCAAGTCAGAAAAGCAAGAACACACAAGAAACAAGTCAGAAAATGAGATTTGTCCCTCTTTTGTCAAAGTCTTATCAATTCATGAAGATCTGCAGTAGAAAAAACATCCTTGTTTCAAAGTGACCAAAACAGCTTCTTTTCATGTGAAATGCTCAAAAAGGACATTTTTACCAATCTAGTCAGAAATAAATGGTTTATGGCTATTTTGTCAAAGCCTTATCAGGTCATGAAGTTCTGGTTGAGAAAAAACATCCTTGTCTCAAAGTGACCAAAACAGCTTCTTTTCTTGTGAAGCACTCAAAAATGACATCTTAGTCGATTTCATCTTAGTCTTTTTTTTAAAATTTATTACACCCCCCCCCCCCCCCCCCCCAAGGGCGCAGTTCTTCCGGCGGCGGGGATTTCCCCATTCTCGATTCCCTTGTGAGCAGTACAGTGGGTGTGGGGTACTCGGGTTCACTGGGAGATCTGGGCATTGGGGTGAGCCTTGAGCAATGAGCCTGCAGCCCAGAGCCTGGAACTGACCTTGATCCTGGGGCCTGGAGCCCTTACACAGAAACTGAGCAAAAGCCCGGAGCCTGGAAATTGGGCACGAGCCCGGAGCCTGGAGCCTGGAGCCTGGAATGAGGCCGGAGCCTGGAACCCTAACCCTGGAATTGACCCTGAGCACGGAGCACAAACCCTGACCCCAAGTTCAGAGCCCGAAGCCCTGACCTGACACCAAGCCCGAGCCCGAGCCCGGAACCCTAACCCTTAACCCTAACCCAAACCCTAACCCTGGCCTGGGCCCTAACCCAAACCGGGGCCCTGGCCTGTGCCCTAACCCTTTACCCCCTAACATTTACCCTAACCCGAACCCTAACGTTTACCCCCTAACTCTAACCCCCTAGCACCCCAAACCTAACCCTAACTGGGGCCCTGGCCTGGGCCCTAACCCTATCCCTGGCCTCTGCCCTAACCCTAACCCTAAACCCGCTAACCCTAACCCTATCCAAAACCGGAGCACAGAGCACAAACCCTAACCCTAACCCCAGTTTAGAGCCTGGAGCCCTAACCCTAACTCTAAACTGAACCCGGAACCTGGAGCCCTAACCCTAACCAGAGCCCTGAGCCTGGAGCCCTAACCCTAAACCTAACCCTAACCAGAGTCGGGAGCCCTAACCCTAACCCTAACCGGAGCCCGGAGCCTGGAGACCTAAGCCTAGCTGGAGCCCAGAGCCCGGAGCCTGGAGCCCGAAACCCGGAGCCCGGAACTAACCCTGAACCCGGACCCTTGAGCACGGAGCCTGGAGCCTGATGCGCGGAGCCTGGAACCCGGAATCCGGAGCCCGAAGCCCGGAGCCCGGATCCTGGAACTGACCCAGAGCCTGAAGCCCGGAGGCCGGAGCCTGGAGCCTGGATCCTGGAGCCTGGATCCTGGAGCTGATAGCTTTGAGGCCGGAGCTTGGAACTGACACATAGCCTAGAGCCAGGAGCCTGGAGCCAGGAGCCCGGAGCCTTGAGCCTGGAAATGACCCTGTGCCTGGAGCCTGGAGCCTGGAGCCTGGAGCCTGGAGCCTGGAGCCCAGAGCCTGGAGTGCAGAGCTTAGAGCCTGGATCCTCGAGCTGACCCCAAGCCCGGAGCCCGGAGCCCGGAGCCTGGAGGTTTGAGCATGGAGCCTTGAGCCTGGAGCCTAGAATCCGGGGCCTGGAGCTTGGAACTGACCCCAAGCCTTAAGCCCGGAGTCCGGAGCATGGAACTGACCCTGAGCATGAAGGCTGGACCCTGTAGCCTTGATCCTGGAGCCTGGAACTGACCCTGAGCCCGGAGGATTGAGTCTGAAGCCTGGAGCCCAGAGCATGGAACTGACCCCGAGCTGAGATTGGAGCCCGGAGCCTGGAGCCAAGAGCCTTTTGTCTGGAGCCTGGAACTAACCCAGAGCCCCAATTCTGGAGCCAGGAGCCTGGAGCCTGGAGCACAGATCCTGGAGGTTGGAACATTGATGCCTGGAGCCTGGAGCCCAGAGTCTCTAACTGACCCTGAGCCCAGAGCCTGGAGCCCTGAGCCCGGAGCCGTGAACTCACCCTGAGCCCGGAGCCTGGAGCCTGGAGCCTGGAGCCCGGAGCCCGGAGCCCGGAACCCGGAGCTAAGAGCTTGGAGCCTGTAGACCGTAGCCCAGAGGTAGGAGCCTGGAGCTTGGAGCCTGGAACTGAACACCAGCCTGGAGCCTGGACCCTGGAGCTTGGAGCCCGTAGCCTAGAACTGACCCCAAACATGGAGCCTGCAGCCCAGAGCCTGGACCTGACCCTGAGTGCGGAGCCTGGAGCCCGGGGCCTTGAGCCTTGACCCCGGAGACTGGAGCCCAGAGCCTGGAACTGATCAAGAGCCCGAAGCCTGGAGCCCGGAGGCTGGAAAATACCAAGAGCCTGGAGCATGGAGCGTGGAGCGTGGAGCCTGGATCCTGGATCTTGGTGCCTGGAAATGACCCCAAGCCTGGAGCCTCGAGCCCGGAGCCTGGAACTGACACCGAGCCCGGAGTGTGGAGTCTAAAACCTTGAGCCAGGAGCCTGGAACACACAACGAGCCCAAAGCCTGGATCCCAGAGGAAGGAGCCTGGAGCCTGGAGCCTGGAGCCTGGAGCCTGGAGCCTAGAGCCTAGAGCCCAGAGCCTGGAAACTGGAGCCTGGAACTGACTCAGAGCCCAAACTCTGGATACCGGAGCCTGCAAATAACCCTAAGAGGGGAGCCGGGATCTCGGAGACTGGAGCCTAGAACTAACCTCGAGCTTGGAGCCCGGAGCTTGGAAATGACCCCGAGCCTGGAGCCTGGAGCCTGGAACTGAGCCGGAGCCCAAAGCCCTAACCCTAACCTAGGAACTGAGCCCAAGCCCGGAGCCCTAACCCTAACCTAGGAACTGAGCCCAAGCCCGGAGCCCTAACCCTGGCATCAGCCCTAACACTAACCCTTGAACTTAGCACGAGCCCAGACCCTAACCCTGGCCCTGGAACTGAGCCTGAGCCCGGAGCCCTAACCCAAACCCTGGAACGGAGCCCGAGCAAGGAGCCCTAACCCTGGCCCTGGCCTCAGCCCTAACCGGGCATGAGGACATGAGTTTCAGCCCCAGTGTGAAGCTTTAAGGTGGCTGATGAAGAAAGGGGGGGGGTAACTCAGTAAATTTTATTCATAGAGCACTTTTCACAGACACATTCACAAAGTTCTTTACAGTACAAAGCATAAATAAACAGTACGAATAAAATATAATTCAAATACCATTAAAACACAATAAAATACAATTACAATACATTTAAAATACAATAAATACAGCAAGTGCAATCAGTTTGTAGAAGCCTGAGTCACACTGAAGACGGGCAAGGAGGGCCAGAGATCAGCCCCCACTGTGTGGCTGCTATGCAGGGCAGCATTCCGTCTCCATGGGGCGGTTTGAAAAAAAAAACAGAACTCAGTGTGCAGCTTTAAGGTGGCTGGAGGAAAGAGTGGGAGAGAGACAGAAAAAGAGTCAGACCAGGGCAAGGAGGAGCAGAGTTCTGAAAAATGGCCACAGACGGTTTGAGTTTTACCGTTATCAAGTTCCACGTAAGAAAAGCACCAGAGGTTAAAAAGGGGTTAGGCTTACAGGGGTTCTGTCTTGAAAAATATAACAAAGTCCCACATACTGTTTTACCATTATCCAGCTCCAGATGAGAAAAGCACCGGAGGTTAAAAAGGGGATCAGCTAACCGGCGTTCTGTCTTTGAAAAAAAGAACAGAGTCCCACACAGGCCTGGAAAAAAGCCAGAGTCCACACGGTCTGCTGACCGCCCTGGCCTGATCCTGACCCGTGTCAGCACGACATTTCCCGGTGTTCCTCCTCCTCAGCGCACGCCAGTGTGCAGCTTTAAGGTACCTGGAAGAAAGAGGGGGAGAGACAGAGAGAAAAAGAATCAGGACCAAGGAAAGAGTTCCGCCCCCAGTGTGTGGCTGTAGTGCAGAGCAGCCTTCCATCTCTACGGGGTGGTTTGAAAAAGGCCAAGATCCAGTGTGCAGCTTTAAGGATGCTGTAGAGAAGAGAGGGGGAGAGAGATGGAAAAAAAAGAGTCAGACCAGGGCAAGGATGAGAAGAGTTCTGACCCCAGTGTGTGGCTCTGATGTAGGGAAGCATTCCGTCTCCACTGGGGGGTTTGAAAAAGGCCTGGAGCCAGTGTACAGCTTTAAGGTGGCTGGAAGAAAGAGGGGGAGAGGGGGGAGCGGGGGGAGCGGGGGGAGCGGGGGGGACCAGGACGAGGACAAGAGTTCTTCCCCCAGTGTGTGGCTGCAATATGGGGCAGCAGTCCGTCTCCACTGGGGGGTTTGAAAAAGTTCCAGAACTCAGTGAGCAGCTTTAAGGGGGCTGGAGAGAAGAGAGGGGGAGAGAGGGGAAAAGAGTAAGACCTGGCAAGAGGTAAGGTTTCCAGCTAAAGTTGAGGAGAAGCTCTGGAGGTTAAAAAAGGGGTTAGGCTTACAGGGGTTCTCTCTGGAAAAAAATAACAAAGTCCCACACAGGCTGGGAAAAAAGAAAGAGCCCACACCGTCCGCCGGCCGTCCTGGTCTAACCCTGACAAGGGTCAGTGTGAATTTTCCCAGTGTTCCTCCTCGTCCATGCACGCCAGTTTGCAGCTTTAAGGGAGTTGGAGGAAAGAGGGAGAGAGAGCGAGAGAGAGAGAGAGAGAGAGAGAGAGAGAGAGAAAGAGAGAGAGAGAGAGAGAGAGAGAGAGAGAGAGAAAGAAAGACAAAAGAATCAGTATCACGGACAGAGTTCTTCATGGCTGTTTGTCAGTGTCTTAGCTGGTGAAGAAGTTCTGCTTGAGGAAAAACATCCTAGGTCTCAAAGTGACCAAAACAGCTTCTTTTCATGAGAAAAGCTAAAAAAATGATATTTTTGCCTTTTCTAAATAGAAAAGCATGAAAACACTAAAAATAAGTCAAAAATAAGTGGTTTATGTCTGTTTTGTCAAACTCTTATGAGACCTTGAAGTTCTGCTTGAGAAAAAACATCCTTGTCTCAAAGTGACCAAAACAACTTCTTTTCATGAGAAACGCTCAAAAATGACATTTTTGCCTTTTCCAATCAGAAAAGCAAGAAAACACTGAAAACAATTCAAAAATGAGTGGTTTATGGCTGTGTTGTCAAAGTCTTATCAGACAATGAAGTTCTGCTTGAGAAAAAACATCCTTGTCTCAAAGTGACCAAAACAGCTTCTTTTCGTGAGAAATGCTCAAAAATGACATTTTTGCATCTTCTACTCAGAAAAGAAGGAAAAAACAAAGAAAAAAAATCATAAATAAGTGGTTTATGTCTGTTTTGTCAAAGTTTTATCAATGAAGTTCTGCTTGAGAAAAAACATCCTTGTCTCAAAGTGACCAAAACAGCTTCTTTTTGTGAGAAACGCTCAAAAGTGATATTTTTGCCTTTTCAAATCAGAAAAGCATGAAAACACTAAAAATAAGTCAGAAATAATTGGTTTATGGCTGTTTTGTCAAAGTCTTATCAGACCATTGAAGTTCTGCTTGAGAAAAAAATTCCTTGTCTCAGAGAGACCAAAACAGCATCTTAACATGTGAAACGTTTAAAAATGAAATTTTTGCCTTTTCTAATCAGAAAAGCATGAAAATACTAAAAAAGACTTTAAAAAAAGAGTGGTTTGTGTCTGTTTGGTCAAAGTCTTATCAGACCATGAAGTTCTGCTTGAGAAAAAACATCCTTGTCTCAAAGTGACCAAAACAGCTTCTTTTCGTGAGAAACGCTCAAAAATGATATTTTTGCCTTTTTTAATCAGAAAAGCATGAAAATACTAAAAAAGACTTTAAAAAAATGAGTGGTTTGTGTCTGTTTTGTCAAAGTCTTATCAGACCTTGGAGTTCTGCTTGAGAAAAAACATCCTTGTCTCAAAGTGACCAAACAAGCTTCTGTTCGTGAGAAACGCTCAAAAATGACATTATTTTCTTTTCTAATCAGAAAAGCATGAAAACACTGAAAACAATTTTAAAAATGAATGGTTTATGGCTGGTTTGTCAAAGTCTTATCAATGAGGTTCTGCTTGAGAAAAAACATCCTTGTCTCAAAGTGACCAAACCTGCTTATTTTTGTGTGAAATGCTCAAAAATGACATTTTTGCCTTTTCTACTCAGAAAGGAATAAAAACACTAAAAACAAGTAAAAAAATTAGTGGTTTATATCTGTTTTGTCAAAGTCTTATCAGACCATTGTGGTGGAAAAATTTACTTTTTATATTTTATACTCTTTATATTTTATACTGTTAGTACATCTTCTTTTAATGCTGAGTTATTATTCATTATGTGTGATGTTTACCACTCTGTAACACCCCCGACCCAGGAATGGAGTTCTTTCTTGCCTTGAGTTAAAACCCAAACACCTAAATGTCTCAATGTGTAGATAGAGGATGGTGCCTGCACTCCAGATATGATCCAAGCAAGGTTAGAGTGAAGAGGTCATCATGACCTCTTCACGGAGCAGAGAAGGAGTAGTATGGAGTGGTACGATGTACGTAAGGAATGACATCATAGTTTGAGGGGGTTGGATTTGGTTCTATATAATCTTTAGTTTTCTCTTGTTTAATCAGACTTCACTTACAGAGATTCTCTGTGATTGACTTCTCAATAAATGCATTTATTTATTTTAACTCTAACTTTCTCTCCTCCTCTTTGTGTGTGGGTTATCAGTTGAACATTTCCACAACAAATTGGCGTTGTCGGCAGGATTCCATGTGTGCTGTCGGGTGGGGAACGGAGGTTGGTGGACTGATCATCCTATGGGCCAAAAAGCGGCTGTAGTCCCGTGGTAAAACGACACCGCAGACGGGGGACCGGCTCCGAGCCCCGCCCGTCTCACCACTGGAATCGGAACTGAGTTCAACGCCACACACGGTGAGAAAGTTACAGTTTGGGGTGTGTGGGGCTTTTACTCTCTGTGTTCCAAACTCACGTCACTGGTGACCACTGTAACAGTGGTATACAATTCAGGTTTATATAGGGGAAAAAAAAAAAGAAAAAAAAGAAAAAAAAAAGGGATTTAAATAAATAAATAAATAAATAAATAAATAAATAAATAAATAAATATAAACCTGAGTTGGGTTGCTATTGTATGCAAATGCAATAGAGTACAGGCGTTTTTGGGAGATTTTTTCGCCTTGCCTTCAACCAAAAAGAAAAATCGTATAAGGTTGCTACTGTATGTAAATACAGTAGAGTAAAATTTATAACAAACTTGAAAGCGTTTAAGGTGATTTTTTCGCTGACAACTGAAAAGAAAAATCAAGATCACTTAGAAGACGTTCTAAGTGTAAAATGGGAACCGGCCGGGGCACAGTGACAGGGTGTGGACAGAGAGGCCCCTATTCCAAAACCCATGGGTAAAAAGAAAATATGGGGAAATTGTGCTTGAATGAGCTGATTATTGGGTAAGCATGGGTATTTTTCCTAAAACGCCAACTTTGAGTGTGCAAAAACTGAATGAGTTAAAGGGAGGCTAAGAGAGAGAAAAAACAAGGTCAGGGAATTTAAACAATAGGAAACTTGTAACAAATGGTTTGAGATGTGGTTGGAGGAAGCTGAATGAAGCAAAAACAAACTGAGGCATTTGTAACTGTAGATGACACTGTAAATACCATCTAGCTGTGTTTTTTCCTTTTATGCCTTATTTGTTAGAATATTTAAACCATTTCTTTGTATTCATAACTTTATACTTCCCTTGTATTTTTATGCGACGTCTGTGCTACGTTTGTAACATCTGGTAAATTATGCTGCTGGTTATAAAAAACCATATACCATATGGCACAGATTATACAGATTAAACAGTTATAAAACAGATTTTTGATGTCAAGGAGCTTGAGCTCCGCCACTTTACCATATACCATGTGCCCCCCCCCCCTTGTGTTTCTGTGCAGGCAGCGAAGTTGGTGTCTGGGTCTGGACGCCTGCCCACAGAGACGCCGCGAGAACCCGCCCCCCCTCCCGGAACACTCAGCCGTAATTCCAGAACCGGCCAAACGTCAACGGGCCCCAGCAGGCCCCCCAGGTCTGCTGACCCCCGGCCTTCTCCACCACAGGGGCCGGACTCCACACAACCCGACTCCACCCCCGCTGCTGATGCTGCAGGCAGGGGGAGGACTGACTTCTGGCACAGCTGCACAAATGCCCACGGTGGAAGTCAGCGGACCAGACGGTCCTGTTGTGGTGTTCAGGGCATGGACATTCACTGAAACATCTACCTGATCCATCCGAGGGACTGTCTGCAATGAACACAGACCCACCAGGTCCGAATTCAGGCGGCTTCTGGCTGCACAGATGACCCCTAGTTTCTGCCGGACATTTTTCCCACCTGAGGCTTTCTGTCTGCATGGAGACACCTGAAACAGTCCAAGATTCCATATGCAGGGCAGGGGTCACTTTCAACAGACACTCCGGACTGGTCCGCCCGACCCCCCGGGGAACAGCGTGGGCGGGGACGGGGACCGGAGAACACTCGAGGCCCACCTACACCCGGAAAGGGGTGGTCCGACATGTGGAGGGGTGGGCCACCTCTGTGGCCAACCAGGACATGGGAAAAGGGACTGCCCACCAAGAAGGCGGGGCGGAGACAGCCACGTGGAGGGAACGGGGCAGGGGACTGGCTCGCGGCTCTGGGGGGCGGGTATCCAGACACGGATTCCACACCCACTACAGCTTCTGCTGCACTGCCCGAGGGAGGAGGAGGTGACACACACACATCAGACACACACATCAGACACACACACACGCTCAGCTGTGTGCTGACTCCTATCAGAAGCTCCCTGTGGTTGATCTTACTATAAGCAGTCTTAAGTTATCGTTTTTAGATAGTGGAGAGTAGATAGTGGAGCTACATACTCTGTGATCAGACATGTAGACTTACCACCTACACTAAAGTTGAGTGGAAAAACTATTATTTCTGTGTCGGCTGGTGGTAAACAGGACAGAGAGAGCTTTACTGTTCCGTTGACATGTGTTTCACAGGAATGTACTTTCTAGCATTCTTTTTTACTCTCACCCGTCTGTCCCATTAATTTGGGTGGGTGGGATTTGATGTGCAAATTGGGGGTAAAACTTGAATCGGGTCCAGAGGGGTTAACGATAACTCAACAAAACACAGTCGCGGGCACAGATCTCCACTCACATTGTGTGTACGCACACACAATGGTTAGGTATGCTGCTGGGTTACCAGATTCTGTATACCAGTGGAAAGTCTGTTCCCCCCAAATTACAGAAAAATGGGTCGAGCTGAGTGACAGCAGACTTCAGCCTGGCGCTTATGTCTCACCCCCAAATGATTATAGTGTGCTTCTCATTTCAGTCCTGGAGGCCCTGACCCCGCATATGAGGAAAAGTTTTTCCACACGGCATCTGATAAGCTCACAATTGGTTACATGTTTTGGGATTCATATTTTTTGTGCATTGTCTGTGTCACTGACTGATAACCAACGTTCTTTTTACAGGCTTGGTGCTGCACCACACATGTTGCTCTTTCCAAACCATGCCATGCAGATTGGAAAGACGTGGGCCCGTTTGTGGAAAAGGCCTTGCAGGTGTCAGATTTGTGTCCCACCTCTGACCCTGCCATCATGTTCGCTCCCCGACTGGGGGTATACAGACAGAGCATGATATCAGTGTTTCACTGTCAGAAAACTGCACAGTTGTTAAATGATGAAATGCTCACCTGTATGTCTACATCTCCCACAGGCCTCTCACCCATCTCCGTGCCACCCGAACTGGCTGATATCCCACCTGGTGTCTGGGCTACTGGTCCACATGATGTGGGTCTTGTCCGGAACTGCCCACCGGTCATCATTACCCCACGATCTGATTACAGGCCATGTCAAAAACAGTCCGAGTTCGAAGCTTATTTGAATGTGGGAATTATAGTCCCTTGTCCTGATTCACCAGTCAGGACCCCTATTTTTCCTGTGGAAAAAGCGTGAATCCCCCCTGACCCGGACACATGGCGGTTCATCCAAGACCTACAGGCGGTAAACAAAGCCGTGGTGCCACGCGTGCCCACGGTCCCAAATCCACACACAATTTTGTCACAAATTCTGCCGTCTGCATCTCACTTTTCTGTTATTGACCTCTCGAACGCGTTCACATCTGTTCCCGTGCATGCAGATAGCCAGTATTGGTTCGTGTTTCAGTTCAAAAACAAAATGTACACATGGACGCACATGTCTCAGGGGTATTGCGAGGCCCCAACCATTTACAATTCGATTTTGGCCGACTTGCTGTCCCACCTTGACCTCCCACCAGGTGTTGCTCCTTTACAGTATGTTGATGACCTTCTCCTTTGTTGTCCTTCTTCACAGGCTTTTGTTTCACTTCAGGCAGCTGATGGGCGACCTTGTCTGCCCAAACATTTCTTCCCTTGGTTTGCTAAGCTGACACATGGCGTAGATCATGTGTCTAAGGGAGGAATGTTAGATAAATGTTTTCCTGCAAAACATGCAGACAGCTCTGCAGTGGCTAAGGCTTTGGTAACTGACATTTTGTTTTGTTTTTGTTGGGGGATCCCAAAGAAGATCTCATCAGACAATGGGTCCCACTTTGTGAACACAGCACTAACTGAGTTAGGGGAAATGCTAGGTTTTGACCTCAAAACACACTGTGCATACCATCCACAATCAGGGGGGGCTGTTGAAAGGGAAAATAGCACCCTAAAATCAAAACTGGCTAAATGTTGTGAGGAAACAGGCCTTAACTGGGTCAAGGCCCTACCTCTGGTTCTCATGCAAATGGGAATGAGACGTAGGAGTCGAAATGGGCTGAGTCCTTTTGAGATTATGTTTGGGAGACCCCATATACAGGTCTCCAGGCCCCCCAACCAAGCATCGGGTTGACACCATTGTTGGAGCATGACATGTTGTCTTAGTGTAGGAAACTCTCCTCTGAACTATCTCAAGTAGAGGTACTGGTGAAATCAGCATTACCAGTTCCTGCAGAGGGGCGGCTTCACTCGCTGCAGCCGGGGGATTGGATCCTGGTTCGGGACTTCAGGCGAAAGCACTGGAAACAGCGCAGGTGGCGAGGGCTTTTCCAGGTGCTCCTCACGACTCACACAGCTGTCAAGGTTGCTGAATGTGCCATGTGGATCCACGTGACCCACTGTAAGCGGTTTCTGGGAGAACTGCCGACTGCTGCAGCCGAGGACGGGCCGGACCATCGATCGACAGCGTAGACTGGACGACTGGACACCGGAGCTGGACACAGCGGGATCACGCACCCACACTCACAAGACTCACTGGTTGAAACCTAGCGGTGGTAATGACCCCAGTGACGTCTCATATACACTTATCCTTTGCCTGGTCACTGGCGAGTGACTGAAGACCCCCTGCCCCACACATACACTGATTCGACGACGATGGAGGTGATCAAAGGGTCAGCTGTCATCTGCATCACCCTCCTGTGCCTGTACATGTGGTACATGGACACATTCTGTCAGGTATCTGATCCTTCACCACCGCATCACATTCCTGCTGCGCCCTGGTCTGTCGGAGGACAGCCAGGGTCAGAAGAGCTTCGGAGACGTCACGGCCGTGACCTCCACCTCATTGATCACCACGACTATAGCGATAACACATGATGGCGAGTGACACGTAATCTGACACGACGTGTCACTAACCAATCGTGCTATGTGTGCAGTTTGATGCCACACAGCTCACATGAAGACACTCTGTTCGCTCCTTATCCTCTCTCGATCAATCACACACTGTTGACAATGATAAAGTGGACAGTGGGTGATTGGCCGTCTGTCGCAGAGTATCCCTGGCTGAGGTGGAAACCCAACATGACCTTCAGAAACCCCAGAAATTTCTCTAGAGATACTAATACTGCTATGGTACAGAAAAATGTTGTTTTTCGGCTCAGAGATCTGTCTAATCTTTTTTTTCATTCCACAGTTGTACTTCCATTCCCCAGTCACAGAACACACACATAAGAATTTGGGACACACATCTGGGTGTAACATTACTCTCAAGGTAGCCTGCGGGTTAGCAAATTGTGAAAACAGGGCTGATAAATTTACTTTTCTCCATTTATAGTCCTTTACAATCTCACGGCATTACTAGGTACACCATCCCCACTGACACATTATGATACTAAGACCTCATATTTTTATTTTATTTTATTTTCAAATGTTACTACCACATATAATGCCACCGTAGCTCTAACTCCTTCTGATTATGGGTATGGCTGTCCTACAGATATGGTGTGGACGTGTGGTCAACACTCTTATCTGTATCTCCCAGCACAATGGGCAGATACATGTCACCTCTCTTATTTGGTTCCAGCTATCTCCAAATTGACCACCAGTTATGTCACTGCCTCACACCCGTGTAAAACGGGATCGGATTTCAGGTGGCCATAAGTTTGTAATGAGTATTATTCCCGTGTACTCGTTTAGCCTGGTAGGTACATAGAAGAACTTTCTGTGGAGCTAGAGAATCTCACTGCGTCTGTTGAACAGGGGATTGATGCTCTTACCAGTGAGATGAAAGCTCTCCGCACTGTCGCATTACAGAATAGGGCAGCTTTAGATCTCCTATTGGTCAAAAAGGGAGGTGTCTGTCATCTTATTGGCGACCAGTGTTGTACCTATGTACCTGATGTTTCCACAATCAGCTTGATCACCTTAGACGAGTCCTACATGAGGAAAACACTGCATACACTACAACAGGCTGGGATTTTTGGGGCTGGCTGCTGTCTGGGGGATGGAAGGTAATGTTGATGAAAATTGTTGCTATGATTTTTGGTGTGTTTGTATTACTCCTTGTATTATCCTGTTGCATCAATCCAATAATACGCTCAATGATTAGCAATGTGATTGGTACTTTTAGTATCGTATAGCATGAAGTGATTTTGATGACTTAGATGATCTTGATGATGATTTGATGGTGTATGAAGAAAGCAACATGTAATCCTGTCAAATTAACAAAAATTGTGAAACTGGAAATCACTGTTCTGACTGATGTCCAAAAGCAGATAGATCGTGGGTGGATGTTTATAGTATTTTTTCATAGTATTTTGCTATTTGTCCTCTAATATCAAACATGATCTAAAAAAAACAAAGTCTGGAAATTTGGCTACATATTATTTATATCTGGAGAAATACAGCTTAATTAGGTTGTCTATGGGTTGATAATCATTTATAATCATTTATTGATACTCGTACGTAAATTTTACGTTTTTGCATGATTGATTCATTTGAATAATCAAAAGGGAGGAAATGTGGTGGAAAAATTTACTTTTTATATTTTATACTCTTTATATTTTATACTGTTAGTACATCTTCTTTCAATGCTGAGTCATTATTCATTATGTGTGATGTTTACCACTCTGTAACACCCCCGACCCAGGAATGGAGTTCTTTCTTGCCTTGAGTTAAAACCCAAACACCTAAATGTCTCAATGTGTAGATAGAGGATGGTGCCTGCACTCCAGATATGATCCAAGCAAGGTTAGAGTGAAGAGGTCATCATGACCTCTTCACGGAGCAGAGAAGGAGTAGTATGGAGTGGTACGATGTACGTAAGGAATGACATCATAGTTTGAGGGGGTTGGATTTGGTTCTATATAATCTTTAGTTTTCTCTTGTTTAATCAGACTTCACTTACAGAGATTCTCTGTGATTGACTTCTCAATAAATGCATTTATTTATTTTAACTCTAACTTTCTTTCCTCTTCTTTGTGTGTGGGTTATCAGTTGAACATTTCCACAACACCATGAAGTTCTGCTTGAGAACAAACATCCTTGACTCAAAGTGACCAAAACAATTTCTTTTCATGAGAAACGCTCAAAAATGATATTATTTTCTTTTCTAATCAGAAAAGCATGAAAACACTAAAAACAATTCAAAAATGAGTGGTCTTTGGCTTTTTTTGTCAACATCTTATGAGATAATGAAGATCTGCTTGAGAAAAAACATCCTTGTCTCAAAGTGACCAAAACAGCTTCTTTTCGTGAGAAACGCTCAAAAATGACATTTTTGCCTTTTCTAATCCTTAAAAGCATGAAAACACTAAAAATAAGTCAAAATGAGTGGTTTATGTCTGTTTTGTCAAAGTCTGATCAGGTCTTGAAGTTCTGCTTGAGATAAAAACATCCTAGTCTCAAAGTGACCAAAACAGCTTCTTTCCATGTGAAACACTAAAAAAATGAAATCTAAGTCAATTTCTTCTTAGTCTTCTTTTATTTTATTTTTTTTTTCCCCATGGTAATCAAAAGGGTGCATTTCTTTTGGCGCTGGGAATTTCACCGTTCTCAGTTCCACCGCGAGCAGTGCTGAAGTGTGTGGTACATGCGTTCACTGAGAGGTCTGGACATTGGGGTGAGCCTGGAGCCCGGAGCCCGGAGCCCGGAGCCTGTAGCGCGGAGCCTGGAGCCCGGAGACCGGAGACCGGAGACCGGAGACCGGAGCCTGGAGCCTGGAGCCTGGAGCCTGGAGCCTGGAGCCTGGAGCCTGGAGCCTGGAGCCTGGAGCCTGGAACTGACCCCAAGCCTGAAGCTTTGAGCCTGAAGCCTGAAGCCTGGAGCCTTCAGTGTGGAGCCCAAAACTTTAAACTGACCCCAAGCCCAGATTCTTGAACCTGGAACGCTGAGCCTCTAGCCCCGAGCCTGGATCTGACCCAAAGCCAAGTGCATGGAGCGCAGAGTCTCGAGTCTGGATCCTGGAGACTTGAGCCCGAAGCCCGGAGCCCAGATCCCGGAGATTGGAGCCTTGAACTTACCCTTAGCCTGGAGCCTGGAGCCTAGAGCCTGGAACTGACCCGGAGCCTGAGGCCTGGAGCAAGGAGCCTGGAGCCTGGTGCCCAGAGCCTGGAACAAACCCTAAGCCTAGAGCCTGGAACCTGGAACCTGGAGCATGGAACTGACCCCAAGCCTGGAGCCCTGAGCCCAGAACCAGGAGGCTTTAGCGTGGAAGCTGGAGCCTTGAGCCCGGATTCTGGAACTAAACCTGAGCCCGGAGTTTGGAGCTTTTGGCCTGAAGCACGGAGCCTCGAACTGACCAAGAGCCTGGAGCTTGGCGCCTGGAGCATGGAGCCTGGAGCACTGAGCCTACAGCCCAGAGCTTAAAGACGAGCCTGGAGCCAAGATAATCGAACTGACCCTGAGCCCGGAGCCATGAGCCATGAGCCCTGAGCCTGGAACTGACCCCGAGCTGAACCCTGGAGCCCATAGCCTGGAGTCCGTAGCATGGAGCCTTGAGCCCAGAGTACGGAGCCCGGTTCCCAGAGCCCGGAGCCCGGTGCCCGGAGCCCGGAGCCCGCAGCTTGGAACTGACGTCGAGCCTGGAGCCTGGAGCCTGGAGCCCAGAGCCTGGAACTGACCTCGAGGTCAGAGCCTGGAGTTTGGAGCCGACAGTTTGGAACTGACCCTGATCCCGGGCCCTCGAGAATGGATTCTGGAGTCTGTAGTTCAGAGCCCGGAGCCTGGAGTCCAGAGCCCGGAGCCTGGAACTGACCTCTAGCCCGGAGCCCAGAGCCTCGAGACTGGATCCTGGGGCCTTAATCCTGGAGCTTTGAGCCTGGAGCCCGTAGCCTGGAACTGACCCAGAGCCTGGAGGCTTTAAACCGTAGACGGGAGCCTGGAGCCTGGAACTGACCCTGAGCCCGGAGGCTATACCCTGGAGCAAAGAGCCATGAACTGACCTCGAGCTTAGAGCCTGCAGCCTGGAGCCAAGATCCCGGAGCCCGGAGCCTGGTGCCCTGAGACTGGAACTGATCCTGAGCCTGGGGCCTGGAACCTGGAGCCTGGAACCAGGGGCAGGGAACTTACCCCGAGCCCAGAGCCCTGAGCCCTGAGCCCTGAGCCTGGAGCCCGGAGACCGGAGACCGGAGCCCGGAGCCCGGAGACCGGAGACCGGAGCCCGGAGCCTAGAACTAACCTCGAACCCAGACCCTTGAGTAAGGAGCCTGGAGCCTTTTGCGCGGAGTGCGGCGTGCGGAGCCCGGAGCCCGGAACTGACACAGAGCCCGGAGCCCGGATCCTGGATCCTGGAGCTGATAGCTTTGAGGCCGGAGCCTGGAACTGACACACAGCCTAGAACCTTGAGCCTGGAAATGACCCTGTGCCTGGAGCCTGGAGTCTGGAGCCTGGAGTGCAGAGCTTAGAGCCTGGATCCTCGAGCTGACCCCAAGCCTGGAGCACAGAGCGCGGAGCCTTGAGCCTGGAGGCTGGAGCCCGGAGCCTGGAGCCCGGAGCCTGGAGCCCGGAGCCTGGATCCTGGAGCCCGGAGATTTGAGCAAGGAGCCTTGAGCCTGGAGCCTAGAACCCTGGGTCTGGAGCCTGGAACTGACCCCGAGTCTAAGGCCCGGAGCCCGGAGGATTGAACTGACCCCGTGCCTGAAGCCTGGACACCATAGCCTTGAGCCTGGAGCCTGAAGCATGGAGCCTGGAACTGACCCTTAGCCCGGTGGATTGAGCCTGGAGCCTGGAGCCTGGAGCCTGGAGCCTGGAGCCTGGAGCCTGGAGCCTGGAGCCTGGAGCCCGGAGCATGGAACTGACCCCGAGCCTGTAGCCTTTGACCTTGAGCCTGGAGCCCGGAGCCTGGAACTTACCCTGAGACCGGAACCAGGATCCTGGATCGTAGAGCCTGGAGCCCAGAGCCTGAACCATGAACCCGGAACCAGGAGGCTGGAGCCTGGAACTGACCCTGTGCTCAGAGCTGGGAGCCCAGAGCCTGATGAGTGGAGCCTATAGCCTGGAAATCAGAGCCTGGAGCCAAGAGCCAAGAGCCAAGAGCCAAGAGCCAAGAGCCTGGAGCCCGGAGCCCGAAGCCCGAAGCTCGAAGCCCGGAGCCCGGAGCCCGGAGCCCGGAGCCCGGAGCCTGGACATGACCCCCAGCCTGAAGCCTAGAGCCTGGAGCCCGGAACCCGGAACCCGGAGCCTAGAACTAACCCTGAACCTGGACCCTCTAGCCCGGAGCCTGGAGTCCGGAGCCCGGAGCTCGGATCCTGGAACTGACCCAGAGCCCGTAGCCTGGAGGCTGGAGGTCGGAGACTGGAGCCTGGATCCTGGAGCTGATAGCTTTGAGGCTGGAGGCTGGAACTGTCCCCGAACCCGGACCCTAGAGCCGAGAGTCCGGAGCCTGGAACTTACCATGAGCCAAAAGCCTGGAATGCGGAGCCTGGAGCATGGAGCCTGGAGCCTTGAGCCTGGAGTCTTGAACTTACCCCGAGCCCTTAGCATGGAGTGTGGAGCCTGGAGCTTGGAACCTGGAGCCTGGAGCCCGGAGCCTGGAGCCCGGAGCTTGGAGCATGGAGCCTGGAGCCCAGCGCCTGGCGCCCAGAGCGTGAAACATGGAGCCTTTAATCTGGAGCCTGCAGCCTGGTGCCTGGAGCCAGGAACTGACCCCAAGCCCAGAGCTTTGAGCCTGGAGCCTGGAGCATGGAAATGACCCCGACCCTGGAGCCCGAAGCCCGGAGCCCGGAGCCTTGAGCATGGGGTCTGGAGCCGTGAGCCCGGAGCCTGGAACTGACCTCAAGCCTGGAGTCTGGAGCCTTTAGCCTGGAGCCCGTAGCCTGGAAAAGACCAAAAGCCGGGATTCTGGAGCCCAGAGCCTGGAACTCACCCCAAGCCCGGAGAAAGGAATGTGGAGCCTAGAGCCTGGAACTGACCCCGAGCACAAAACCTTGAGCCCGGACCCTGGAGCCCGTAGACTGGAAGTGACCCCGAGCCAGGAGCCTTGAACCTGGATTCTGGAGCCAGGAGTGTGGAAATGACCCCGTTCTCAGAGCCTGGAGCCTGCAGGCAGGACCATGGAATACACCCCGAACCCAAAACCTGGACCATGGAGACTGGAGTCTGGAACTGATCGGAAGCCAAGAGCCTGGAGCTTTGAGCCTGGAGCTTGGAGCCTGGAGCCTGGAGCCTGGAGCCTGGAGCCCGGAGCCTAGAGCCTGAAAGAAGACCCCGAGCCCAAAGCCTGGAGCCTGGAGCCTGGAACTTACCCCAAGCCAGAAGCCTGGTGCCTGAAGCCGCGAGACCAGAACTTGGTACTGACTCCATGCCTGGAGCCTGGAGCCTGGAGCCAGGAGCCAGGAGCCTGGAGCCCGGAGAATGGAGAGAAGAGCCTGGAGCCTGGAGCCTGAAGTCTGGAGCCCTGACCCCGGAGCATGGAGCATGGAGCCTGGAGCCTGGAGCCTGGAGCTTGGAGCCTGGAAATGACCCCGAGCCTGGAGCCAAGAGCTTGAAGCATGGAGCCTTGAGCCTGGAGCCCGGAGCCTAGAGCCTGGTGACTTGAGCCTGGAACTGACTCCGAGACTTGAGCTTGGAGCCTTGAGCCCGGAGCATGGAACTTACCCCCAGCTTGGAGGTTTGAGGTTGGAGAATTCAGCCTGGAGCCTGGAACGCGTAGCAACGAGCCTGGACTATGGAGCCTGTAGCCTGGAACTGACTCCGAGCCCGAAATGTGGAGCCTAAAACCTGGAGACCGGAACTTGGAACTGACCCCATGCCCAGAGCCTGGAGCCTGGAGCCTGGAGCCTGGAGCCTGGAGCCTGGAGCCTGGAGCCTGGAGCGGGGAGCCCGGAGCCTGACACTGACACTGAGCCCGGAACCTTGAGCCCGGAGCCTGAAGCATGGAGCCCGGAGCCTGGAACTGACCCCGAACCTGGAGCCCATAGCCTGGAGCCCAGAGCGTGAAGCATGGAGCCTGGAGTCTAGAGCCTGGTGACTGGAACCGTGAACTGACCCTGAGCCTTTGAGCCTGGAGTCTTGAGCCTGGAGAGTTGAACTGACCCCGAGGCTGGAGCCTGGAGCCCGGAGCCTGGAGCCAGGTGCCTGGATCCTGGAACACATAGCCACAAGCCTGGAACATAGAGCCTGTAGCCTGGAACTGAGCCCGAAATGTGGAGCCTAAAACCTGGAGCCCGGAGCCAGGAACTGACCTTAAGTCCAGACCTTGGAGCCCGGAGCCAAGAAATGACCACAAGCCCGGAGCCCTGTGCCCGGAACATGGAGCGTGGAGCCTGGAACTGACCCTTAGCACAGAAACTTGAGCTCGGAGCCTGGAGCCCAGAGCATGGAGCTGTGAGCATGGAGCTGGGAGCCGGGAGCCGGGAGCCGGGAGCCCAAAGTCTTGTACTGACCCTGAGCACGGAACCTTGAGCCAGGACCCTGGAGCCCGGAAACTGGAACTGACCACGAACCTGGAGCTCGGAGCGTTGAGCTGTGAACTGTGAGCCTGGAGCCAGGAGCCAGGAGCCAGGAGCCAGGAGCCAGGAGCCAGGAGCCAGGAGCCAGGAGCCAGGAGCCTGGAGCCGTGAGCCTTGAGCCTGGAGCCCGGAGCCTGGAACTGACCCCAGGTTCGGACCTTGGAGCCCGGAGCCTAGAAATTACCACGATCCCGGAGCCCAGTGCAGGGAACATGGAGCCTGGAGTGCGGAGCCTGGAACAAACCCCGAGCACCAAACCTTGAGCTCGGAGCCTGGAGCCTGGAGCATAGAGCCGTGAGCCTGGAGCTGGGAGCCTGAAGCCTTGTACAGACCCCAAGTCCAGAGCTTGGAGCCTGAAGTCTGGAGCCCGGAGCCTGGAAATGACCCCGTGCCTGGAGCCCAGAGCCTGGATCCTGGAGATTAGGTTCCCAGCTTCAGATGAGGAAAAGCACCCGAGGTTTAAAAGAAAAAAAAAAAAAAAGGGGGTTAACCGGGGGCCAACCGGGTCTCTGTCTTTGAAAAAAATAACAAAGTAAGAAAAAGGCTGGAAAAATTGAAAAGTCCCAAAGCTTCTCTTGAAATGAAATGCTCAAAAATGACATTTACTGTTTTATCGTTATCCAGCTCCTGATGAGAAAAGAACCGGAGGTTAAAAAAGGGGTTAGGCCAGGGGTCGGCAACCTTTCACACTCAAAGAGCCATTTCGACCCGGTTTCCATGGGAAAGACAACACTGGGAGCCGCAAACACTTTTTGACATCTGAAATGAAGATGTTAGTCTATATATACCGTAAATTCCGGACTATAAACCGCTACTTTTTTCCCACACTTTAAACACTGCGGCTTATACTCCGACGCGGCTTATCCAACGATTTTACCGGTACCACGACTTGGTGCACCTCCGTACCATGGCTCGGTGCCAGGTGCCGTGGCACTGCGGTGGTGCCTCAGCTCGAGGTGCCGGTGGTGCCGCGGCACTGGTGGCACCCAGTTGTGGCACCGTGGTGCCATGGCACCCGACACCGAGCAGTGGCACTGCGGTGCAACGGCACCCGGCACCGAGCCCTGGTACCATGGTGCCACGGCACCTGGCACTGGCCCCGAGGTGCCACGGCACCTTGGTCGTGCCATGGCCCCTGGCATCATTAAATGTTGTATTTTCTTCAGATATTTTTCTTTTCTTAGATTTCTCCATACTTTGCCTACCTGAGGTTGAAAGTCTCGATAAATGTACAGCATTTTGGCGGGCTGTCAGAGAGTGTGACGCATATTTTGAGCGATGAAAAATAATACTACATATATATATATTTTTATATATATAATTTTATTTTAATATTTCGAGATCACAATAATCTTACAATTCACAACTACAATTAAACAAACGAACAAACACAAATAAAATACTTTGTTCAGATATTGTGCAGTTTTGGTGTCACAGGGCATTCCGCGCATGCCGGCTGCCGGCTGACATGTCAAGTGCTGTCAAACGTCTCTGAAGAAGGCGAATGCTAATCACCGAAATTGCACAAGGTCTGAAGAAAGAAGTTAAAAACTTTGACTTGATAAGAAGAGATGATACACGTTTATGAGACAAATAACATACACTTCAATCGGACACTTATAATTTATTTTCCCAAGCAATGCAGAGCCGGAACATAAGGATGAAAGAGCTGCATGCAGCTCTGGAGCCGCGGGTTGCCAATCCCTGGGTTAGGCTAGACGGTGTTCTGTCTTTGGAAAAATAACAATGTCCCACACAGGCTGGAAAAAAGACAGAGTCCACACTGTCCACGCGCCGTCCCGGTCTAACCCTGACAAGGGTCAGTGCGACATTTCCCAGTGTTCTTCCTCGTCCATGCATGCCAGTGTGCAGCTTTAAGGGGGTTGGAGGAAAGAGGGAGAGAGAGAGAGAAAAAAAGACAAAGAATCAGAACCATGGAATGAGTTCTTCCACTACTGTGTGGCTGCAATGTGAGGAAGTATTCCATCTCCATGGGGTGGTTTGAAAAATGCCAGAACTAAGTGTAAAGCTTTCAGGATGCTGGAGAGAAAAGAGGGGGAGATAGACAGAAAAAAAAGTCAGACTAGGCCAGGAGGAGCAGAGTTCCAACCCCTGGGTTTTGTTCAGTGTGGGGAAGACTTCCGTCTCCACTGGGGTAGTGTGAAAAATGCCAGAACTCAGTGTGCTACTTTAAGAATGCCGGAAGGAAGAGAGGGGGAGCGAGACAGAAACAAAAAAAAAAAAAAAAGAGTCAGACCGGGCCAAGGAGATTAGGTTTCCAGCTCCAGATGAGGAAAAGCACCGGAGGTTAAAGAAAAAAAGGGGTTAGGCCAACCAGGGTTCTGTCTTTGAAAAAAAAAATAAAGTAAGACACAGGCTGGAAAAATTGTCCCACAGCTTCTCTTGAACTGAAACGCTCAAAAATGACATTTTTACTGGCTCTACTAAGAAAAGCAGAATAAGTCAGGAATAAGTGGCTGTTTTTTCAAAGTTGTATCATGAAGTTCTGCTTGAGAAAAAACATCCTTGTTTCGAAGCATTTATTTTTGTGTGAAACTCTCAAAAATGAAATTTTTTCCTTCTCTACTTAGAAATGCAAGAAAACACGAAAAACAGAAACAGAAAGTAAGAGGTTTATGGCTTTTTGTCAATGGAAAAATGATGAAGTTCTGCTTGAGAAATAAAATCCTAGTCTCAAAAGTGACCATAACAGCTTCTGCTTGCGTGAAAGGCTCAAAAATGACATTTTTACCAGTCGAGTCAGAAAATTAAGAAAACACTAAATCCAAGTCAGAAATGAGTGGTTTATGGCTGTTTTGTGAATGTGCTAAGGCATGTCATTCTTGTCTCAAAGAGAAAAAAAAAAAACTTCTTATCGCGTGAAACGCTAAAGAATGACATTATTGCCTCTTCTACTCGGAAACGTAGAAAAACGGTAAAAACAAGTCGGAAATAAGTGGTTTATGGCTGTTTTGTCATAGTCTTCTTTGATCATGAAGTTATGCTTGAGAAAAAACATTCTTGTCTCAAAGTGACAAAAACAGCTTCTTATCGCATGAAACGCTCAAAAATGACATTTTTGCCTCTTCTACTCAGAAAAGAAGGAAAACACTAAAAACAAGTCAGAAAATGTGTTTTACGGCTGTTTTGTTCGAGTCTTATCAGTTCATGAAGTTTTGCTTGAGAACAAAAAACATCCTTGTCTCAAAGTGACCAAAACAGCTTCTTATCGTCTGAAACGCTCAAAAATGACATTGTTGCCTCTTCATCTAAGAAAAAAAGGAAAACACTAAAAACAAGTCGGAAAAAAGTGGTTTATGGCTGTTTTGTCATAGTCTTCTTTGATCATGAAGTTATGCTTGAGAAAAAAACATTCTTGTCTCAAAGTGACAAAAACAATTTCTTATCGCGTGAAACGCTCAAAATGACATTTTTGACTCTTCTACTTGGAAAAGTAGAAAAATGGTAAAAAGAAGTCAGAAATAAGTGTTTTATGGCTGTTTTGTCATAGTCTTATCAGGTCATGAAGTTCTGCTTGAGAAAAAAACATCCTTGTCTCAAAATGAAAAAAAAAAGCTTCTTATCGTCTGAAAAGCTCAAAAATGACATTTTTGCCTCTTCTACTCAGAAAAGCAGGAAAACACTAACAGCAAGTCAGAAATAATTGCTGTATTGCTTTTTTTCCAAGTCATTTTCAGTTCATGAAGTTTTGGTTGAGAAAAACACATCCTAGTCTCAAAGTGGCCAAAACTGCTTCTTTTCGTGTGAAACACTAAAAAATGAAATCTAAATCATTTTCTTCTTAGTCTTCTTTCATTTTTCATTTTATTTTATTTTATTTATTTTTTTGTTTTTTAATTTATTTTTCCAGATGATTTTACGAAGGGTGCAGTTCTTTCCGGGCCTGGGATTTCACCGTTCTCGGATCCACCGCAAACAGTGCTGAAGTGTGTGGTACATGGGTTCACCGAGAGGTCTGGGCATTGAGTTGAGCCTCTAGTCTGTAGCCAAGCGCTAGGACCCCGGAGCCTGGAACTCAGAGCTTTGTGCCTGGAGCCTGGAGCCTGGAGCCTTGAACCTTGAGGCTGGAGCCTTGAACTGACCCCAATCCTGGAGTCTGGAGCCATTAGCCTGGAGCTTGTAGCCTGGAAAAGACCAAAAGCTGGGATTCTGGAGCCCGGAGCCTGGAACTGAGCCCGAGCTCGGAGCCCTAATCCTGACCCTGGCCGCAGCCCTAACCCTAAACCCTGGAATGGAGCCTGAGCCCGGAGCCCTAACCCTGGCCCTGGCCTCAGCCCTAACCCTAACCGGGCCAGAGGACGTGATTTTCAGTCCCAGTGTGAAGCTTTAAGGTAGCTGATGAAGAAAGGGGGGGGGGGGGGGGGGGGGGGGGGGGTCATAAAGTAAGTAGGCAAAATAGTCAATGAATTTTATTGATTTAGCACTTATCACAGACACAGTAAAAAAGTTCTTTACAGTGCAAAGCATAAATAAACAGTACAAATAAAATACAATTCAAATACCATTAAAACACAAAAAAATACCATTACAATACATTTAAAATATGATAAATACAGCAAGTGCAATCAGTTTGTAGAAGCCCGAGTCACACCGAAGTCAGGTAAGGAGGGCCAGAGTTCAGGCCCCACTGTGTGGCTGCAATGGTGGGCAGCATTCCGTCTCCACGGAACGGTTTGAAAAATGCCAGAACTCAGTGTGCAGCTTTAAGGTGGCTGGAGGAAAGAATGGGAGAGAGACAGAAAAAAAGAGTCAGACCAGGGCAAGGAGGAGCAGAGTTCTGAAAAATGGCCACAGACGGTTTGTGTTTTACCGTTATCAAGCTCCACGTGAGAAAAGCACCAGTGGTTAAAAAGGGGTTAGGCTTACAGGGGTTCTGTCTGGGAAAAAAAATAACGAAGTCCCACATACGGTTCGAGTTTTACCGTTATTCCAGCTCCGCGTGAGAAAAGCACCAGAGGTTAAAAAGGGGATCAGCTAACCGGCGTTCTGTCTTTGAAAACATAACACAGGGCTTGAAAAAATAGTAAAGTCCCAAACAGGCCTGGAAAAAAGACAGAGTCCACACGGTCTGCCGGCCGTCCCGGCCTAATCCTGACCCGGGTCAGCGCTACATTTCCCGGCGTTCCTCCTCCTCAGCGCATTGCCAATGTGCAGCTTCAAGGTGGCTGGAGGGGGAGGGAAGGGGAAAAGAAGAACCAGGACCAGGGCGAGAGTTTTTCCCCCGAGTGTGAGGCTCTGATGCCGTGAAGCATTCCGTCCCCACTGGGGGGGGGGGGGGGGTTGAAAAAGTTCCACAACTCAGTGAGCAGCTTTAAGGGGGCTGGAGAGAAGAGAGGGGGAGAGAGGGGAAAAGATTCAGACATGGAACAAGGTTAGGTTTCTGGCTAAAGTTGAGGAGAAGCCCCGGAGGTTAAAAAAAAAAGGTGTTAGGCTTACAGGGGTTGCCTCTGGAAAAAAACAAAAACAAAAACAAAAAAAGCTTCAACATACGGTTCATGTTTTATCGTTATCCAGCTCCAGATGAGAAAAGAACCGGAGCTTTAAAAAGGGGTTAGGCTAACCTTTTTTTTTCCCTTTTTTTCTCTGGAAAAATAATGTCCCACACGGGCTGGCAAAAAGACAGAGTCCACACCGTCCACATGCCGTCCCGGTCTAACCCTGACAAGGGTCAGTGCGAAATTTACATGTGCTCTTCCTCGTCCATGCACGCCAGTGTGAAGCTTTAAGGGGGTTGGAGGAAAGAGGGAGAAAGAGAGCAAGAGAGAAAGAAAGACAAAGAATCAGGACCATGGACAGAGTTCCTCCACTAGAGTGTGGCTACACTGTTAGGCAGCGTTCATTCTCCACGGGGCGGTTTGAGAAATGGCAGAACTAGGTTTGAAGCTTTAAGTTTTGCTTGAGACAAAACATACTTGTTTCATAAGTGACCAAATCAGCTTCTGCTTGCGTGAAACGCTCAAAAATGACA
The DNA here is from genome assembly GCF_902148855.1 of Sphaeramia orbicularis. Lineage (NCBI taxonomy): Eukaryota > Metazoa > Chordata > Actinopteri > Kurtiformes > Apogonidae > Sphaeramia > Sphaeramia orbicularis. The sequence continues at coordinate 5,805,560 of NC_043959.1, forward strand.
TTTTACCAATATAGTCAGAAAAGCATGAAAACACTAAAAAACAATTCAAAAATAAGTGTTTTATGGCTGTCAGTCTGGTGTTGTCAGTCTTATCAGTTCATGAAGTTTTGCTTGAGAAAAAAAATACTTGTCTCAACGTGAAAAAAAAAGCTTCTTATCGTCTGAAACGCTCAAAAATGACATTTTCCCCTCTTCTACTCAGAAAAGCATGAAAACACAAAAAAAGTCAGAAATAAGGGTTTTATGGCTGTTTCTTAAAAGTCTTCTCAAATCATGAAGTTCTGCTTGAAAAAAAAATCTTTGACTCAAAGTGACCAAAACAGCTTCTCATCGCGTGAAACGCTCAAAAATTAAATTTTTGCCTCTTCTACTCAGAAAAGCATGAAAACTCTAAAAACAAGTCAGAAATAAGTGTTTTATGGCTGGTTTGTCAGTCTTATCAGTTCATGACGTTTTGCTTGAGAAAAAAAAACAAACATCCTTGTCTCAAAGTGACAAAAACAGCTTATGTCTGAAACGCACAACAATGAAATTTTTGCTTCTTCTACTCAGACAAGCATGTAAACACTAAAAACAAGTAAGTGTTTTATGGCTGTTTTGTTCAAGTCTTCTAAGTTCATGAAGTTTTCTTTGAGAAAAAAAATTCCGTGTCTCAAAGTGACAAAAAAAGCTCCTTATCGTCTGAAACGCTCAAAAATGACATTGTTTCCTCTTCTACTCAGAAAAGCATGAAAACACTAAAAACAAGTCACAAATAAGTGCTTTATTGCTGTTTCTTAAAAGTCTTCTCAAATCATGAATTTCTGCTTGAAAAAAAACGTCTTGTTCTCAAAGTAACCAAAACAGCTTCTTATCGTCCGAAACGCTCAAAAATGACATTTTGCCTCTTCTACTAAGAAAAGAAGTAAAACACTAAAAAAAAAAGTCAGAAATAAGTGTTTTATGGCTGTTTTGTCAAAGTCTTATCAGTTCATGACGTTTTTCATGAGAAAAAAACATCCTTGTCTCAAAGTGACAAAAACAGCTTCTTATCGTCTGAAACGCTCAAAAATGAAATTTTTTTCCTCTTCTACTCAGAAAAGCATGAAAACACTAAAAACAAGTAAATAAGTGTTTTATTGCTGTTTCTTAAAAGTCTTCTCAAATCATGAATTTCTGCTTGAAAAAAAAAAACATCTTTTACTCAAAGTGAACAAAACAGCTTCTTATCGCTTGAAACGCTCAAAAATGACATTTTGCCTCTTCTACTAAGAAAAGAAGTAAAACACACACACAAAAAAAGTCAGAAATAAGTGTTTTATGGCTGTTTTGTCAAAGTCTTATCAGTTCATGACGTTTTTCATGAGAAAAAAACATCCTTGTCTCAAAGTGACCAAAACAGCTTCTTATCGCTTGAAACGCTCAAAAATGACATTTTTTCCTCTTCTACTCAGAAAAGCATGAAAACACTAAAAACAAGTCACAAATAAGTGGGGTTTTTTTTTTGGCTTTTTTTTTTGGTCAAAGTCTTCTGAGTTCATGACGTTTTGCTTGAGAAAAAAAACATCCTTTTCTCAAAGTGACAAAAACAGCTTCTTTTCGTCTGAAACACTCAAAAATGAAATTTTTTCCTCTTCTACTCAGAAAAGCATGAAAACTCTAAAAACAAGTAAGAAATAAGTGTTTTATGAAAGGTTTGTCAGTCTCATCAGTTCATGGCGTTTTTCATGAGAAAAAAACATCCTTGTCATAAAAGTGAAAAAAAAAAAAGCTTCTTATCGTCTGAGACGCTCAAAAATGACACTTTTGCCTCTTCTACTCAGAAAAGAAGGAAAACGCTAAAAACCAGTCAAAAATAAGTGTTTTATGGCTTTCTTGTAAAAGTCTTCTCAGATCATGAAGTTCTGCTGGAAAAAAACATCCTTGTCTCAAAGTGACCAAAACAGCTTCTTATTTTGTAAAACGCTCAAAAATGACATTTTTACCTATATAGTCAGAAAAGCATGAAAACACAAAAAACAAGTCAAAAAAAAAGTTTTTTTTTAATGGCTGTTTTGTCAAAGTCTTCTCAGATCATGAAGTTCTGCTTGAGAAAAAACATCCTTTTCTCAAAGTGACAAAAACAGCTTCTTATCGTCTAAAACGCTCAATAATGACATTTTTGCCTCTTCTACTCAGAAAACAAGGAAAACCGAGAGATTTGGGCATTGTGGTGAGCCTGTAGCCTGTAGCCCAGCGCTAGGATCCCGGAGCCTTGAGCCTGGAACTGAACACGAGACCGGAGCCTGGAGCCCGTAGCCTGGAAATGACCCCAAACATGGAGCCCGGAGGCCCGGAGGCCCGGAGGCCCGGAGGCCCGGAGGCCCGGAGGCCCGGAGGCCCGGAGGCCCGGAGGCCCGGAGGCCCGGAGCCCGGAGCCCGGAGCCTGGAACTGACCCCGACCCAGGAGCCTGGAGCCAAGAGCTTGAAGCATGGCGCCTTGAACCTGGAGCCCGGTGCCCGGAGCCTGGAACTGAGCCCTTGCCTAGAGGTTGGAGCCTGCAGCCAAGAGCATGGAACTGACCCCAAGCCCGGAGCCCTGAGCTTGGAACCAGGAGCCTTGAGCCCGGAGCCTGGAACTGACCCCAAGTCCGGACATTGGAGACCGGAGCAAAGAAGTGACCCCGTGGATTGAGCCTTGAGCCCGGAGCCATGAGTGCAGAGCCGAGACGCAGGAGGCTGGAACCCAGAGCCTGGAACTGACCCTGAGCCTGGAGCCTGGAGCCTGGAGCCTGGAGCCTGGAGCCTGGAGCCTGGAGCCTGGAGCCTGGAGCCTGGAGCCTGGAGGCCTGGGTGTGGAACCTAAGCATGGAACTTTTTTTTTTTTTTTTTTTTTTTTTTATTAATTTCAAACTATACATTTACACAAACATGTACCCATACACAGGAAACTACACAGACACAACATATACAAACAAACCATACAACAAACGTACCCCCCCCCCCCCCCCCAAAAAAAAAGAGAATAAATAACGTTATCAACTCCTCTTTACAATACTCAGGGCTGAGTCAATACAGTGCAAACCAACAACACATTTCTCCATCAAAAGGAAGCAGGTGACAGCAGGACACTCTTGTTGACAGTGGAGAAAAAAGGATTCCATTGTTGATAAAACAAATTAATTTGTCCACGAACAGAAAACTTAATCTTCTCCAACTTTAAAAAGAAAAGTAAATCATGCACCCATTGCAAAAAAGTGGGTGGCAGAGGTTACTTCCACTTAAACAGAATCATAGGACGGGCTAATAGTGTACAAAAAGCTATCGAGTCACTTTGGGCTTTGGATAATCCCAGTGCAGGAGAGGAAACTCCAAAAATAGCCAGTAGGGGGCATGGTTGTACTGATTTACCCAAAGCAGTGCTAATCAAAGCAAAAATATTATTCCAAAAAGTATTAAGTTTTGAGCAAGACCAAAACATGTGAAGATGATTTGCAGGAGCAGCACCACACCGGTTACAGTTTGGATTTACATTGGAGAAAATCTTTGCCATCTTTTGATTGGTCCAAAAACAGCGATGTAAGATTTTACACTGCATAAATGACTGTTTAGCGCAGAGGGAAGATGTATGAACCCTCTTTAAAATGCTAAACCATAGACTTTCACAAATTGTTAAATTTAGCTCGATTTCCCATTCTCCTTTTAAAACTGAGGAGAATGAATTTTGAATATTTAGAAATTTATTATATAGCATTGAAATGATTCCCTTCAGTGCTTGGGGACATTCTAAGATTGAATCACATGGATTTATTTCTGGGGCATTTGGAAAGTTGGGTGTCATTTTGGACAAAAAGTCATGAATCTGTAAGTAGCGAAAAAAGTCTCTGTTTTGAATCTGATATTTATCAGTAAGATTGGTAAAAGACATGAATATGCCATTGTCATACAGATCAGCAAATGTCTTAATCCCCCTGTCCTTCCAAACAGAATAGGCTTTGTCCAATAGAGCTGGTTTAAACAGATGGTTTGATTGGATAGGCACTTTTAGAGAAATTGATGTCCAATTAATGCTTGAACTGAATCCAAATTTTAACGGTACATTTTACAATAATGTTTTTAGTGTAATCGGTTGGAGGAACTGTATTTGAAAAAACTAGAGCTGAAAGAGAGGATGGGTGACAAGATGCTGCCTCCAGTTGTAGCCATGATGGCGCATCAGCTCCTGGATGTTCATAAAGCCAGTGGACAACCGGTCGTATATTTGCAGCCCAATAATAATAGACAAAATTTGGAGCAGCCATTCCTCCCAACTTTTTAGGCTGTTGCAGCATAGACCATGAAAGCCGTGGTGGCTTGCCATTCCAACTGAAAGTCGATAAGATGCCGTTTAGTTTATTGAAAAACTTTTTGCGGATAAAAACTGGTAAACATTGGAAAAGATAAATAAATTTAGGCAAAATATTCATTTGGACAGAATTTATATGACCAGCAACAGAAAAAGGAAGAGAGGACCAACGATGCAGAGTGGATTTTGTCTGATCTAGTAAAGCTTGCAAATTAATGGAAAAAAGATCGGAATATTTTTGAGTAACAGTGATGCCCAAATAGTCAAACTGGTTGGTTGTTTTAAAAGGAAGTGAGTCAGGTGGATAATTACAAGCTGCAGCATTAACTGGAAATAACTCACTTTTCTCAAGGTTTAACTTGTATCCTGAAAATCTTTCAAATTTTTGGAGAATATTAAAAACATATGGAAAACTGTTGTCTGGGTCGGATATGAACAAAAGCAAATCGTCAGCATAAAGAGACACACGTTGTTCTTGGCCCTCTCTTGTGATACCTTTAATTCCAGTATTTTGACGCAAAGCTAGTGCTAGTGGCTCGATAGCTAACACAAAAAGAAGAGGGGAGAGGGGGCAGCCCTGCCTCGTTCCTCTGCTGACAGGAAATTGATTGGAAAAAGTATTATTTGTGCGAACTGAAGAGACAGGAGCAGTGTATAATAGTTTCACCCAAGAAATAAAGATCGTACCAAACCCAAATTTTTGAAGTGTATAAAATAAATATTTCCATTCTACGCGGTCAAATACTTTTTCCGCATCTAAAGAGATAACCATTTCAGGAACCGCAGAATTATTTGGATGATAAATTATATTGAACAAACGTCTTAGATTAAAAAAAGAAAACCTATTTTTAATGAAACCAGTTTGATCAGGAGATATAATGTCAGGCATTATTGTTTCCAAACGAGTAGCAAGGATTTTAGCTAATATTTTGATGTCAACATTTAGCAATGAAAAAGGGCGATAGGAAGTACAGAGCTGACAGTTTTTATTTTTCTTCAGTAAGAGGGATATTTGAGCTTCACACAATGTGGGAGGAAGCTTTTTATTGCAGTATGAATCATTGTACATATTCAAAAGAAGAGGAGCTAATTGGTCTGAAAATTTTTTATAGAATTCAGTACAAAACCCATCTCTACCTGGACTTTTTCCACTTTGCATGTTAAAGATGGCCTTTTGAATTTCTTGAAGAGTAATTGGGCTTTCCAGCAAATTGGCCTTATCGGTATTAATTTGGGGAACTTTAAGATCCTTGAAAAAGCCTTGTAATTCCTCTTTATCATAGATTGCTTCAGATGAATATAATGAATTATAAAATAACAGAAAGGCGTTATTGATTTCACCAGGGTCACAGGTAAGTGTGTCACCCACCTGAATTTCATGTATCATTTTTGAAGCCATGGACTTTCTTAGCTGTTGTGCCAACAGTTGACTTGGTTTGTCCCCAAATTCATAATAGGCATGTCTGGACTTCAAGAACATGTCTTCTGCTTGAACTGTAGAATAATTATCAAATTCTGTTTGGAGAAGAAGCCTCTGTTTATACAGATCATCAGAAGGGGCAATAGAATATAACTGGTCTAACTCTGAGATCTTATCTGTTATATTTCTAATAGAAGTTAGGTATCTTTTCCTTTGCAGAGAAGCATATGAAATAATTTGTCCTCTCAGGTAGCACTTCAGAGATTCCCATAGTAGACTATGACTTATGTCTGGCGCGCTATTGGTATTAACAAAGAAGTCAATTTCTTTTCCAATTAACAACAAAAAATCTGAGTCTGATAAGAGGCGAGTATTTAGTCTCCATGGAGGACAACAAACTGACTGTGATGAGAGAAAATCCATGGTAAGAGGTGAATGATCAGAAATGACCCTAGCTTGATAATTGCAGTTCTGAATTAAAGATAATAATTTGTTGTCAACCAAAAAATAGTCAATCCGTGAGAATGTATGGTGAACAGAAGAAAAAAAAGAATATTCACGACTATTTGGATTAAACCTACGCCAAATGTCTGATACCCCATAATCCTGGATAAAGGAATTAATTGTTGAAGTAGATTTAGAAGTATACTGTTTACCTGAAGATCTGTCTAATGAATCATTCAGACAGCAATTAAAGTCTCCACCAATAATAAGACAATGTGATTCAATATTAGGGATTGTGGAGAAAAATCTCACAAAAAATCCCTCGTCGTCCACATTTGGGGCCTAGACATTTGCTAAGGTTAGAGCCATGTTATTAATCAATCCTGAAATTATTACATAACGACCATTGTGATCCGTAATTACTTTCTCACATTTAAATGGAACAGAAGGGTGAATGAGAATGGCAACACCACGCGAATTACTACTAAATGATGAATAAAACAACTGTGATACCCAGTTTTTGTGCAGTTTTTTAACATTTAATTCATTTAAGTGGGTCTCCTGGATAAAAGCTACTTTTACATCCAGATCTCTGAGATGAAGGAGAACCTGATTAATCTTAGATGATTTCCCCAAACCTCTGACATTCCAAGTTGCAAATCTAACCTTAGTGCCTGCATTGGTAACACTATTAACTATCATAGAAGTTCAAAAAAAAGAAAAGGGCAATGAAAAAACAAGAGGAGAAAAAGAAAACAGCCCTGAATGATCATGTTTACAGTAGAAAAAACTAAAACTAAGCAAACAAAGGTAAAAGAAAACCAAAAACGCACACACACAACAGACCAACAGACATAAGACACCCACATATACACAGAACTATCCCCAACCCCCTCCCCCCCAAAAAATAGAACCACAGCTTCGAGATCCATCACTTTTGAAAAAAAACAAAAACAAAAAAAAACAAAAACAAAAAAAACAAAAAAAAAAAGAGAGAGAGAAAAAAAAAAGCCTAGTTAACACTAGGTCTGTCTGAAATTGGAACTGACACATATGAAAGCTTACAGAGCAGATTCTTTTGTGGCTACCATTCAGCCAGTAATCAGTAGAGCACTGATCATTACACGCCCAACCTGCAGGGGACAGTATGTCTCAGTCTTTGTAAATCCTTGACAGCGAAGCGTGCCAAGGCCGAAGAAGAAAAGGAAAATGTAAACAAAAATCAGCTGGACATCCTACACGTTGTGACAAGTTTTAACAGGAATTAAAGTCACAAGAAAGAAAAAAAAGTAAATAAACAAAATTATCCAGCGTAGAAGAGAACACAGGAATCCTGCATCATAGTTCAGTTATCCGCTCCCAAAGGAAAATGACAACAGTCGCTCTTTTATACTTTTGTATCAATAATCTGGCCAGAGCTACATGTGTGGATTTGTGAGAGACATGAATGCCGTTTCAGCTGCTTTGTGACAGGTGAACTGTTGAAGTTTACCGTCAACCATGACACTCAGTGTGGACGGGTACCGGAGTGAGTATTTCATATTTAGTTCACGAAGTTTACGATTTACAGCGTCAAAACTGCGCCGCTTCTTTGTAAGGCCGGCACTGTAATCTGGAAATATGTAGATGCGAGTACCTTTAAAGCGCAGCTCCTTCTCCTTGGCCAAACGAAGAATTTTGATTTTATCCTGGAAATTCAGCAGGATTGATCAGGATAGGTCTTGGCCTGGTACTGTTGTGTTCGCTGGCGCTCCGGACAACGGTAGGACTGCGGTGGCATCTCTCGATGGTTGGTGGAAAAGGAAAGTTTTCCCGTCCCAGGAGCTCCGGAATCAGCTGGGTCATGAAGCCGAGTATATCACGGCCCTCCGCGGATTCTGGGATGCCGATGAAGCGCAGGTTGGACGCTCGGCTCCGGTTTTCCAGTTCCTCCACCTTGTCCATGAGGTATACATTCTGTTGTTGTAGTTCCTTATTTTTTGTTTGGAGATCATGAATATCATCTTCAGTCTTCCCGACTCTTTGATCCAAAATTCCAACATGATCACCAAGCGTGTTCAGAGAGCGTTCAATGGAGTTAAGTTGTGAATGAAGGGGGTCCACCTTGGCGTCGATGTGGGACCGCATTTCCCACTTGAGTTACTCCAGGCCATCCAGTACAGTTTTTATTGAAAGCTGGTTGATCTGATCTTCGGCCATTCTTATAACAAACAAGTACAATCGGTATTGGTGTCAGAGATGGTGAGAATTAGAAGATATTGCATAATTCAGACAGGCCTGTGCTGCACACACTCACGCTGCGGCCATCTTGCCTCCTAACCTGGAACCTAAGCATGGAACTTAACCCGAGCCAGAAGCCTAGCGCCTGAAGCTGGGAGACTGGAACTTGGAACTGACTCCATGCAAGGAGCCTGGAGCCCGGACCCTTTAGTCTTGAGCCTGGAGCCCGTAGCACTTAGCTTGGAGCCTGGAGCCCACAAACCGCAGCCCGCAGCCTGAAGCCTGAAGCCCGCAGGCCAGAGCCCGGAGCCCGGAGCCCGGAGTCTGGAGCCCTTACCCCGGAGCATGGAGACCGGAGCCTGGAACTGACCCCGAGCCTGGAGCCACGAGCGTGAAGAATGGCGCCTTGAGCCTGGAAGCCGGAGCCTAGAGCCTGGTGACTTGAGCCTGGAACTGACCCTGAGCTTTGAGCTTTGAGCCTTGAGCCCGGAACATGGAAATTACCCCGAGCCTGGAGCCTTGACCTTGGAGCCTTCTGCCTGGAGCCTAGTGCTGGGAGCCTTGAGCCTGGAACGCGTAGAAAGGAACCTGGACTATGGAGCCTGTAGCTTGGAACTGACCCCGAGCCCGAAAAGTGGAGCCTTAAACCTGGAGTACTTGGAACTGACCCCATGCCAAGAGCCTGGAGCCTGGAGCCTGGAGCCTGGAGCCTGGAGCCTGGAGTCTGGAGCCCGGAGCCCGGAGCCCGCAGCCCGGAGCCCGCAGCCCGGAGCCCGGAGCCCAGAGCCTGGAGCCTTGAGTGGGGAGCATGGAGCCTGGAACTGACACCGACCCTGGAGCCTATAGCTTTGAGCTCAGAGTTTTAAGCATGGAGCCTTGAGCCTGGATCCTTCAGCCCGGAGCATGGAAATGACTCCGAGGCTGGAGCCTGGAGCCTTGAGCCTGGAGCCAAGAGCCTGGTGCCTGGAGCTTGGAAATGACCCTCAGCAAGGAACCTGGAGCCTTGACCTTGAGTTTGGGTCATGGAGCCTGGAGCCTGGAGCCTGGAGCCCGATGCGCAGTGCCTGAAACTGACGCTGAGCCTAGAGGCTGGAGCTTTGAGCCCGGAGCATGGAACTGACACCAAGCCCGGAGCCCTGTGCCTGGAAACAGGAGCCTGGAGCGCGGAGCCTGGAGCCTAGTGCGCGGAATCAAGAGCCCAGACCTAAAAGACTGGAGCCCAGAAAAAAGATACTCAAAGTGACCCCAAGCCTGGAGAAAAGAACCCGGAGACTTGAACTGACCATGAACATTGAGCCTTGATTCCTGAGCCTGGATCCCGAACCCTGGAACTTACCCCAAGCCTGGAGCCCATAGCATGGAGCTGTGAGCTTGGAGCCTGGAGCATAGAGCCTGGAACTGACCTTAAGTCCGTACCTTGGAGGCCGGAGCCAAGAAAGGACCCTGAGCCCGGAGTCCTGAACATGGAGCATGGAGCGCGGAGCCTGGAACTTACCCCGAGCACAGAACCTTGAGCTCGGAGCCTGGGGTCCGAAGCATGGAGCCGTGAGCATGTAGCCGTGAGCCTGGAGCTGTGAGCCCAAAGCTTTGTACTGACTCCGGGTCAAGAGCCTGGAGTCTTGAGCCTGGGGCCTGGAAATGACCCTGTGCCTGGAGCCTGGAGCCCGGAGACTGGAACTGACTCAAAGCACGGAACCTTGAGCAAGGACCCTGCAGTCCAGAGACTGGAACTGACCCTGAGCCTGGAGCTCGGAGCATTGAGCCGTGAGCATGGAACAGTGAGCCTGGAGCCTGGAGCCTGGAGCCCGGAGCCCGGAGCCTGGAACTGACTCCGAGTCCGGTGCCTTGATTCTGGAGCCCGGAGCGTGGAAATGACCCCGTTCCCAGAGCCTGGAGCCCAGGGTGTGAAACCCCGAGCATGGAACTTAGCCCGAGCCCGAAGCCTGAAGCCTTAAGCCTGGAGACTGGAACTTAGACCTGACCCAATGCCCAGAGCCTGGAGTCTGGAGCCCAAAGGCTGGAGCATGGAATACACCCTGAACCTGAAACCTGTGTCCTGGTGCCGGGAGCCTTGAACTGATCCCGAGCCCAGAGCCTGGAGCTTTGAGCCTGGAGTTTTGAACCTGGGGCCTTGAGCCTTGAGCCTGGAGCTTGGAGCCTGGAGTCATGAGCATGGAGCCAAGAGCCCAGAAGAAGACCCCAAGCCCAACGCCAGGAGCCCGGAGCCTGGAGCCTGGAAAAAACCTCGTGCCGGGAGCCTGGAGCCCTGGGCGTGAAACCCCAAGCATGGAACTTACCCCGAGCAAGAAGCCACGCGCCTCAAGCCAGGAGATCAGAACTTGGAACCTTTCCCCTTGCCCAGAGCTTGGAGCCGTGAGCCTGGAGCCTGGAACCTGGATCCTGGAGCCTGGAGCCTGGAGCCTGGAGCCTGGAGCCTGGAGTCTGGAGCCCTGACCCTGGAGCATGGAGCCCGGAGCCTGGAACTGACCCCGAGCAAGGAGCCTGGAGCCAAGATCTTGAAGAATGGCACACTGAACCTGAAGCCCGGTGCCTGGAGCCTGGAACTGAGCCCTAGCCCAGAGGTTGGAGCCTGCAGCCCAGAGCATGGAGCTGACCCCAAGCCCGGAGCCATGAGCTTGGAACCAGTAGCCTGGAGCCCGGCGCCTGGAACTGAACCCAAGTCCGGACATTGGAGACCGTGGCCTAGAAATGACCCTGTGCATTGAGCCTTGAGCCCGGAGCCTTGAATGCAGAGCCTAGACGCAGGAGGCTGGAACCCAGAGCCTGGAACTGACCCTGAGCTTGGAGCCTGGAGCACGGAGTCTAGAGCACGGAGCTTGGAGCATGGAGCCTACAGTCTGGAGCCCAGAGCCCGGAGCCAAGAGCACGGAGCTTGGAGCATGGAGCATGGAGCATGGAGCCCGGCGCCCAGAGCATGGAGCATGGAGCCTTTAATCTGGAGCCTGCAGCCCGGTGCCCGGAGCCTGGAACTGACCCTGAGCCCAGAGCTTTGAGCCTGGAGCCCAGAGGATGGAAATTACCCTGACCACGGAGCCTGGAGTCTTGAACACGGAGTCTGGAGGCTTGAGCCTGCAGCCTGGAACTGACCCCAGGCATGAAGTCTGGAGCCTTTAGCCTAGAGCTTGTAATCTGGAAAAGACCAAAAGCCGGGATTCTGGAGCCCGGAGTGCGGAGCCTTGAGCCAAGAGCCTGGAACTGACCCCGAGCCCTGAGAAAGGAACACGGAGACAGGAGCGCGGAGCCTGGACTCCGGAGCCTGGAGCCTGGAGCCTGGAGCCTGGAGCCTGGAGCCCAGAGCCTGGAACTGACCCCGAGGCCGGAACAAGGAACATGGAGCAAGGAGCGCGGAGCCTGGACTCCGGAGCCTGGAGCCTGGAGCCTGGAGCCTGGAGCCTGGAGCCTGGAGCCTGGAGCCTGGAGCCTGGAGCCTGGAGCCTGGAGCCTGCAGCACAGAGCCTGGAGAGCAGAGCCTGGAGCCTTGAGCCTGGAGTCTGGAGCCCTGACCCCGGAGCCTGGAGCCTGGAGCCTGGAGCCTGGAGCCTGGAGCCCAGAGCCTGGAACTGACCCCGAGGCCGGAACAAGGAACATGGAGCAAGGAGCGCGGAGCCTGGACTCCGGAGCCTGGACTCCGGAGCCTGGAGCCTGGAGCCTGGAGCCTGGAGCCCAGAGCCTTGAGCCTTGAGCCTGGAGCCTGGAAATGCATTCGAGCTCGGAGCCCTAAACCTGACCCTGGCAAAAGCCCTAACCCTAACCCTGGAACTGAGCCTAAGCTGGGAGCCCTAACCCTGGTCCTGGAACTGAGCCCGAGCCTGGAGCCCTAACCCTGGCCTCAGCCCTAACCTGAACCCTGGAACTGAGCCTCAACCCGGAGCCCTAACTCATGCTCTGGAGGCTGGAGGCTGGAGGCTGGAGGCTGGAGGCTGGAGCCTGGAGTCTGGAACCTGGAGCCCGGACCCTAGAGCCTGCAGCACAGAGCCTGGAGAGCAGAGCCTGGAGCCTTGAGCCTGGAGCCTTGAGCCTGGAGTCTGGAGCCCTGACCCCGGAGCCTGGAGCCTGGAGCCTGGAGCCTGGAGCCTGGAGCCTGGAGCCTGGAGCCTGGAGCCTGGAGCCTGGAGCCAGGAACTGACCCCGAGTCCGGAGTCTGGAGCCTGGATTCTGGAGCCCGGAGCGTGGAAATTACCCCGTTCCAGGGGCCTGGAGCCCAGGGCATGGAACCCCAAGCATGGAACTTACCCCGAGCCCGAAGCCTGGAGCCTGAAGCCTTGAGACCGGAACTTGGACCTGACCCAATGCCCGGAGCCTGGAGGCTGGAGCCTGATGGGCAGAGCATGGAATAAACCACGAACCTGAAACCTGGGTCCTGGAGCCCGGAGAGAAGAGTCTAGAGACCAGAGCTTAAAGACTGGAGCCCGGAACCCAGATACTCGAACTGACCCCAAGCCCGGAGAAAAGAACCCTGAGCCTTGAACTGACCATGAACATGGAGCCTTGATCCCTGAGCCTGGAGCCCTAACCCTGGAACTTACTCCAAGCCTGGAGCCCATAGCATGGAGCCGTGTGCCTGGAGCCTGGAGCCCAAAGCCTGGAACTGACCTTAAGTCTGGACCTTGGAGCCCGGAGCCAAGAAATGACCACAAGCCCGGAGACCTGTGCCCTGAACATGGAGCGTGGAGCGCGGAGCCTGGAACTGACCCCGAGCACAGAAACTTGAACTTGGAGCCTGGAGCCCGGAGCATGGAGCCTGGAGCCTGGAGCCTGGAGCCTGGAGCCTGGAGCCTGGAGCCCTTAGCCTGGAACTGACCCCGAGTCCGGAGTCTGGAGCCTTGATTCTGGAGCCCGGAGCATGGAAATTACCCCGTTCCAGGAGCCTGGAGCCCAGGGCATGGAACCCCAAGCATGGAACTTACCCCGAGCCCGAAGCCTGGAGCCTGAAGCCTGGAGACCGGAACTTGGACCTGACCCAATGCCAGGAGCCTGGAGGCTGGAGCCTGATGGGCAGAGCATGGAATACACCCCGAACCTGAAACCTGGGTCCTGGAGCCCGGAGCCTTGAACTGATCCAGAGCCCAGAGCCTTGAGCTTTGAGCCTGGAGCCTAGAGCCTGGAGTCTGGAGTCTGGAGCCTGGAGCTTGGAGCCTGGAGCGCAGAGTCTAGAGACCAGAGCTTAAAGACTGGAGCCCGGAACCCAGATACTCGAACTGACCCCGAGCCCGGAGAAAAGAACCCTGAACCTTGAACTGACCATGAACATGGAGCCTTGATCCCTGAGCCTGGAGCCCTAACCCTGGAACTTACTCCAAGCCTGGAGCCCGTAGCATGGAGCCGTGTGCCTGGAGCCTGGAGCCCAAAGCCTGGAACTGACCTTAAGTCTGGACCTTGGAGCCCGGAGCCAAGAAATGACCACAAGCCCGGAGCCCTGTGCCCGGAACATGGAGCGTGGAGCGCGGAGCTTGGAACTGACCCAGAGCACAGAAATTTTAGCTCGGAGCCTGGGGTCCGGAGCATGGAGCCATGAGCCCAAAGCCTTGTACTGAACCCGAGTCAAGAGCCTGGAGTCTTGACCAAGGAGCCTGGAAATGACCCTGTGCCTGGAGCCCGGAGACTGGAACTGACCCCGAGCACGAAACCTTGAGACAGGACCCTACAGCCCGGAGACTGGAAATGACCCAGAGCCTGGAGCCTGGAGCCTGGAGCCTGGAGCCTGGAGCCTGGAGCCTGGAGCCTGGAGCCTGGAGCCTGGAGCCTGGAGCCTGGAGCCTGGAGCCTGGAGCCTGGCAACGGTCAGCCGGCCGTCCCGGCCTAATCCTGACCCGGGTAAGCGCGACATTTTCCGGCGTTCCTCCTCCTCAGCACATTGCCAATGTTCAGCTTATAGGTGGCAGGAAGAAAAAGGGGGAGGGAAGGGGAAAAGAAGAACCAGGACCAAGGCGAGAGTTTTTCCCCCGAGTGTGAGGCTCTGATGCCGTGAAGCATTCCGTCCCCACTGGGGACTGCTCAGTGAGCAGCTTTAAGGGGGCTGGAGAGAAGAGAGGAGGAGAGAGGGGAAAAGATTCAGACCTGGAACAAGGTTAGGTTTCTGGCTAAAGTTGAGGAGAAGCCCCGGAGGTTAAAAAAAAAAGGTGTTAGGCTTACAGGGGTTGCCTCTGGAAAAAAAAAAAACAACAAAAAAAACTTCAACATATGGCTCATGTTTTATCGTTATCCAGCTCCAGATGAGAAAAGAACCGGAGCTTTAAAAAGGGGCTAGGCTAACCGGTGTTCTGTCTCTGGAAAAATAACAATGTCCCACACGGGTTGGCAAAAAGACAGAGTCCGCACCGTCCACCAGCCGTCCCTGTCTAACCCTGACAAGGGTCAGTGTGAAATTTACATGTGCTCTTCCTTGTCCATGCACGCCAGTGTGCAGCTTTAAAGGGGTTGGAGGAAAGAGGGAGAGAGAGAGCAAGAGAGAAAGAAAGACAAAGAATCAGGACCATGGACAGAGTTCCTCCACTAGAGTGTGGCTACACTGTTAGGCAGCGTTCATTCTCCACGGGGCAGTTTGAGAAATGGCAGAACTAGGTTTGAAGCTTTACGTTGCTCTTGAGAAAAAACATACTTGTCTCATAAGTGACCAAATGAGCTTCTGCTTGTGTGAAACGCTCAAAAATGACATTTTTACCAATATAGTAAGAAAAGCATGAAAACACAAGTCAAAAATAAGTGTTTTATGGCTGGTTTGTCAGTCTTATCAGTTCATGAAGTTTTGCTTGAGAAACAAAACATGCTTGTCTCAACGTGAAAAAAAAGCTTCTTATCGTCTGAAACGCTCAAAAATGACATTTTTGCCTCTTCTACTCAGAAAAGCATTTAAAACTCTAAAAACATGTCAGAAAAAAGTGTTTTATGGCTTGTGACAAGTGACAAAAAACGCTTCTTATCGTTTAAAACGCTCAAAAATGACATTTTTGTCTCGTCTTCTGAGAAAAGTATGAAAACACTAAAAACAAGTCACAAATAAGGGTTTTATTGGCTGTTTCTTAAAAGTCTTCTCAAATCATGAATTTCTGCTTGAAAAAAAAAAAAAACATTTTTGACTCAAAGTGAAACAAACAGATTGTTATCGCTGGAAACGCTCAAAAATTAAATTTTTGCCTCTTCTACTCAGAAAAGCATGAAAACACTAAAAACAAGTCACAAATAAGGGTTTTATGGCTATTTCTTTAAAGTCTTCTCAAATCATGAAGTTATGCTTGAAAAAAAAAAACATCTTTTACTCAAAGTGACCAAAATGGCTTCTAATCATGTGAAACGCTCAAAAATGACATTTTTGCCTCTTCTAGTCAGAAAAGAATTAAAACTCTAAAAAAAAGTCAGAAATAAGTTTTTTTTGTCTTTTTGTCAAAGTCTTAACAGTTAATGATGTTTTTCATCAGAAAAAAACATCTTTGTCTCAAAGTGACAAAAACAGCTTCTTATCGTCTAAAACGCTCAAAAATGAAATTTTTGCCTCTTCTAAGAAAAGCATGAAAACACTAAAAACAAGTAACAAATAAGGGTTTTATGGCTGTTTCTTTAAAGTCTTCTCAAATCATGAAGTTCTGCTTGAAAAAAAACATCCTTGAGTCAAAGTGACCAAAACAGCTTCTCATCGCGTGAAATGCTCAAAAATGATATTTTTGCCTCTTCTAGTCAGAAAAGAATTAAAACTCTAAAAACAAGTCAGAAATAAGTTTTTTTTTTGCCTTTTTGTCAAAGTCTTATCAGTTAATGACGTTTTTCATTAGAAAAAAAACATCTTTGTCTCAAAGTGACAAAAACAGCTTCTTATCGTCTAAAACGCTCAAAAATGACATTTTTTCCTCTTCTACTCAGAAAACAAGGAAAACCGAAAGGTTTGGGCATTGTTGTTAGCCTGTAGCTTTTAGCCCAGTGCGAGGATCCCGGAACCTTGAGCCTGGAACTGAACACGAGACCGGAGCCTTGAGCCCGTAGCCTGGAAATGACCCCAAACGTGGAGGCTGGATCCTTGAGCCTTGAGCATGGAACGCGGAGCCACGAGCCTGGAGCCTGGAGCCTGGAGCCTGGAGCCTGGAGCCTGGAGCCTGGAGCCTGGAGCCTGGAGCCCGTGGCCTGGAAATGACCCAAAACATGGAGCCCGGAGGATGGAGACCAGCGTCCGGAGCCCGGAGCCCCGAGGCTGGAGCTGAACCAAAGCCCGAAGTCTGGAGCCGTTAACCTGGAGAACGAAGCCTGCCACTTCCAAAAAACCTGGAGCCTTGAGTCTGGAGGGCGGTGCCTGGAGTGCGGAGCTTAGAGCCACGGGCTGCAGCTCGGAGCCCAGATCCTCAAAGTGACCCCGTGCCTGGAGCCATGAGCCCGGAGCTTGGAGCTGACCACGAGCACAGAGGCTTGAGCCCGGAGAATGGAGCCGTGAGCCTAGAGCCGTGAGCATGGAGATTTGAGCCTGGAGTCCGGAGCCTGGAAATGACCCCGTGCCTGAAGCCTGGAGCCTGGAGCCCGGAGTCCGGAGCGTGGAGCCTAGAGCATGTGCCTACATCCTGGAGCTTGGAACTGACACCGAGCACGGAACCTTGAGCCCGGACCCTGGAGCCCGTAGACGGGAACTGATCCCGATCCTGGAGCTCGGAGCACTGAGCCGTGATCCTTGAGCCTTGAGCCTGGAACTGACCCAAAGTGCGCAGACTGGAAACTGGATTCTGAAGACCGGAGCGTGGAAATGATCCCGTTCTCAGAGCCTGGAGCCCAGGGGTGAAACCCCGGCATGTAACTACCCTGAGCCCGAAGCTTGGAGCCCACAGGCCAGAGCATGGAATACACCCCGAACCCGAAACCTGGGTCCTGGAGACCGGAGTCGGGAATTGATCGCGAGCCCAGAGCCTGGAGCCTTGAGCCTTGAGCCGGGAGCCTTGAGCATGGAGCCTAGAGCCAGGAAGAAGAGCCCTAGCCCAAAGCCTGGAACCCGGAGCCCGGAAAAAACCTTGTACCTGGAGCCCTGGGTGGGGAACCCCAAGAATGGAACTTACCCAGAGCCAGAAGCCTAGCGCCTGAAGCCGGGAGACTGGAACTTGGAACTGAATCCATGCCAGAGCCCAGAGCCCAGAGCCCGGAGCACGGAGCCCGGAGCACGGAGCCCGGAACCCGGAACCCGGAGCCCGGAACCCAGAACCCGGAGCCCGGAGCCCGGAGCCCGGAGTCTGGAGTCTGGAGTCTGGAGTCTGGAGTCTGGAGCTCTTACCCCGGAGCATGGAGACCGGAGTATGGAAGTGACCCAGAGCCTTGAGCTTGGAGCCCGGAGCCTTGAGCCTTGAGCCCAGAGCCTGAAGCATGGAGCCCGGAGCCTGGAACTGACCCTGACCCTGGAGCCTTAAACCTGGGGCCAAGAGATTTAAGACTGGAGCCTTCAGCCTGGAGCCTAGTGCTGGGAGCCTTGAGCATGGAACGCATAGAAAGGAACCAGGACTATGGAGCCTGTAGCTTGGAACTGACCCCGAGCCCGAAAAGTGGAGCCTTAAACATGGAGACCAGTACTTGGAACTGACCCCATGCCAAGAGCCTGGAGCCTGGAGCCTGGAGCCTGGAGCCTGGAGTCTGGAGCCTGGAACTGACACTGAGCCCGGAGCCTTGAGCCCGGAGCCTGAAGCAAGGAGCCCGGACCCTGGAACTGACACCGACCCTGGAGCCTATAGCTTTGAGCTCAGAGTTTGAAGCATGGAGCCTTGAGCCTGGATCCTTCAGCCCGGAGCATGGAACTGACCCCAAGGCTGGAGCCTGGAGCCTGGAGCCTGGAGCCTGGAGCCTGGAGCCTGGAGCCTGGAGCCTGGAGCCTTGAGCCTGGAGCCAGGTGCCTGGTGCCTGGAGCTTGGAAATGACCCTCAGCAAGGAACCTGGAGCCTTGACCTTGAGTTTGGGTCATGGAGCCTGGAGCCTTGAGCCTGGAGCCTGGAGCCTGGAGCCTTGAGCCCGATGCGCAGTGCCTGAAACTGATGCCGAGCCTAGAGGCTGGAGCTTTCCCGGAGCCTGGAGCCGTGAGCCTGGAGTCTGGAGCCCTGACCCCGGAGCATGGAGCCCGGAGCCCGGAGCCTGAAACTGACCCTGAGCATGGAGCCTGGAGCCAAGAGCTTGAAGCATGGCACATTGAACCTGGAGCCCGGTGCCCGGAGCCTGGAACTGAGCCGTATCCTAGAGGTTGGAGCCTGGAGCCCAGAGCATGAGCTCGGAACCAGTGGCCTGGAGCCCGACGCCTGGAACTGACCCCAAGTCCGGACATTGGAGACCGGAGCATAGAAATGACCCTGTGCATTGAACCTTGAGCCCGGATCCTTGAGTGCAGAGCCTAGATGCAGGAGGCTGGAACCCAGAGCCTGGAACTGACCCTGAGCCTGGAGCCCGGAGTCTAGAGCACGGAGCTTGGAGCATGGAGCCTACAGTTTGGAGCCCGGAGCACGGAGCTTGGAGCATGGAGCCTTTAATCTGGAGCCTGTAGCCCGGTGCCCGGAGCCTGGAACTGACCCTGAGCCCAGAGCTTTGAGCCTGGAGCCCAGAGGATGCAAATTACTCTGACCACAGAGCCTGGAGTCTTGAGCATGGAGTCTGGAGGCTTGAGCCTCTGTAGCCTGGAACTGACCCCAGGCCTGAAGTCTGGAGCCTTTAGCCTTGAGCCTGTAGCCTAGAAAAGACCAAAAGCCGGGATTCTGGAGCCTGGAGCCCGGAGTGCGGAGCCTTGAGCCAAGAGCCTGGAACTGACCCCGAGCCCGGAGAAAGGAACACGGAGACAGGAGCGCGGAGCCTGGACTCCGGAGCCCGGAGACTGGAGCCTTGAGCCTGGAGCCTAGAGCCTGGAGCCTGGAGCCTGGAGCCTGGAGCCTGGAGCCTGGAGCCTGGAGCCTGGAGCCCAGAGCCTAGAGCCTTGAGCCCAGAGCCTGGAACTGACCCCGAGGCCGGAGCAAGGAACACGGAGCCAGGAGCGCGGAGCCTGGACTCCGGAGCCTGGAAACTGGAGCCTGGAGCCCAGAGCCTTGAGCCTTGAGCCTGGAACCTGGAAATGAATTCGAGCTCGGAGCCCGGGACTGAGTTCGAGCTCGGAGCCCTAAACCTGACCCTGGCCAAAGCCCTAACCCTAACCCTGGAACTGAGCCAAAGCCCGGAGCCCTAACCCTGGTCCTGGAACTGAGCCCGAGCCTGGAGCCCTAACCCTGGCCTCAGCCCTAACCTGAACCCTGGAACTGAGCCCAAACCCGGAGCCCTAACTCATGCTCTGGAGGCTGGAAGCTTGAGGCTGGAGGCTGGAGGCTGGAGGCTGGAGGCTGGAGGCTGGAGGCTGGAGCCTGGAGCCTGGAGCCTGGAGCCTGGAGCCTGGAGCCTGGAGCCCGGACCCTAGAGCCTGCAGCCAAGAGCCTGGAGAGAAGAGCCTGGAGCCTGGAGTCTGGAACCCTGACCCTGGAGCCTGGAGCCTGGAGCCTGGAGCCATGAGCCTGGAGCCTGGAGCCTGGAGCCTGGAGCCTGGAGCCCTGAGCCTGGAACTGACCCCGAGTCCGGAGTCTGGAGCCTTGATTCTGGGGCCGGAGCGTGGAAATTGCCCCGTTCCAGGAGCCTGGAGCCCAGGACATGGAACCCCAAGCATGGAACTTACCCAGAGCCCGAAGCCTGGAGCCATAAGCCTGGAGACGGGAACTTGGACCTGACCTAATGACCGGAGCCTGGAGGCTGGAGCCTGATGGGCAAAGCATGGAATACACCCCGAACCTGAAACCTGGGTCCTGGAGCCCGGAGCCTTGAACTGATCCAGAGCCCAGAGCATGGAGCTTTGAGCCTCGAACCTTAAACCTGGAGCCTGGAGAGAAGAGTCAAGAGACCAAAGCTTAAAGACTGGAGCCCGGAACCCAGATACTCGAACTGACCCCGAGCCCGGAGAAAAGAACCCCGAGCCTTGAACTGACCATGAACATGGAGCCTTGATCCCTGAGCCTGGAGCCCTAACCCTGGAACTTACTCCAAGCCTGGAGCCCGTAGCATGGAGCCGTGTGCCTGGAGCCTGGAGCCTGGAGCCCAAAGCCTGGAACTGACCTTAAGTCTG